>NC_090925.1:597765730-598068761 GCF_040938575.1 Ambystoma mexicanum
TTCGAAGGATCCCACCCAATGTTTGCATCTCCAACATGCCTCTGACTCTAACAAGCCCCTCTTATATAATTTCTGTGGAGTCCAATACACCCTTATCAGGATCTTCATTTGTCTTGCTCTTTCCCCTAGATTCATTGAAGTCAAAGACACATTCCTGCAGATATTGTTCCATCTATTCACAGACATTTCTGAATTTGGCACCTCAGACCATTTTACTAGAAGGTTTTCATTGGGAACCTTATGCTGTCCTAGGAGTTTATACACCTTAGAGGCAATGTGTCCATTCTGCTTGAAACCGTTGTTGAACAATTCTGAAGTGTTGGACCTTTTCTCAAGTTGGGAGCACAAAGAACTGTGTTGGAACTTTGTTACAAGACAGGATTTCCTTGTTCTTTTGTAACTGTTGAACAGAATCCTGCTTGAATCTGTGGAAGGGGAATTTACCCAGACAATACGGAGAGGCAGCTATCATTTTATGAACTTAACTGTTCTATTTGTTTCTTTTGAACTGCCATATATTACCTTGTTGAGTTATTGTATGTATATGTGTGAGGGACAGAAACCTTTTGTTAGTGTTTCCTTTGATTTATTTTAGGCAGGGAAATCCTCGTCGGGGTAGGGATAGTGAGGCGTTTATCCAACCTTTGAGTTGATAAAAATTGCATCTTTTAAGTAAAGTTGTCCGCCTCACATTTCTGACCCCTCACATGGCCTCAATTCGCCTGCAGCAGCAGTCTGAGGAATTGCACAAAGGAAGGGAGAAAAGGGAAGTAGTCGACTGAATCTCGGATTAGGCCAATAACGCATTTGCAGCTTGGGGTTGTGTATAAGGGGCAAAGGTTGGGCCGCTTAGAACAAGAAACAGGACTTATCTTTGGGGCACAGCTCACAAACACATAAATTGGGGAGCTGCACTTTATTAGGACTTACAATAAGCTTCCAAGACAGGCACTGATACAACTATTAAATGTAGTGATGTCCTCTGGAAGAAAGCTAAAATGGGAGATTGCCTCTGAAGAGGTGCAAGATTAGCTGAATTCTGAACTCCTGAGTACCCATAAAGACGTGAAGCATAGCGGCTGGCCAATAATTCTAGGAAATTAGTTGGTAATAAGGGTAGACCTTTGGCCCTGAAGAGACTTCTGGCATTACAGTGGATGGACCTGTGGAAGTCAAGAGCGCACCTTCACAGCAAAGGGGCCAGTGAAAGTCCTCTAGGTCCCTCACCAGCAGAATCATGTGTGGCCGATGGGCTGGATGGATCTGGGACTGGGTTACACACTTGGAAGTTTGGGAAGTATGACCGCCTGGCACTTCAGCCAGATACCTAGCAACTGCCCCAGGGACAACCCCGACTTACTTATGGTAATGAATGGGATCAACTTGGGAGTTATGGCCCCTTGCAGAGCAGGAAAGAGCTCTGGAGAGAGAGGAACGGGAGGAAAACAGCAACAAGGAAGACGGGTAGAAGCGGGAAGGGAAGAACAAGGCAAGCAAGGAGCTAGAGAACAAAACGTCAGTGCAATGGGGGAAACTATTGCAACACAAAGCTTACCTCACATTGGGAACTGATATGGAAGACCAGCAGCTTCCGGGTTGCTGGACGAATTAAGTCACTGCGTCATGCAACGTGTCGACGTTAACCTCCATGATGGGAGGGGAAGTATCGCCAATGTTGCCAAAGCGACCATGGCGCAAGCCCGGCACTGCTGCAGTGAATCATAACACCATGCCCCTTCCCAGGCCGTGTCCCTCCAGGTTTCCAGGGAAAGGCCCAGTGAAAGCGACTGAGGAGAGACGTGTGAATGTTACAGAGAGGTTCCCATGAACGTTCACTGATGGGATAGCCTTTCCAGTTGACAAGATACTGTAGATATCCGCAATCAAACTGTGAATCACAAATTCTGTCTATTTCATATTCTGGAACAGAATCAAGGCCATTTCTATGCCCATTCCCGCCTGCAGCCCGCTGCCTGATACGGCTCCCTGCCCTGCCGGCTCCTCCCCCCACCATAACGGGAGAGGGAGTGCACCGCCAGGCGAAGCCGCGAGGAGAAGGCCAGAGGACAAGGCCTGCACTCCTCTTTGCAGCTCTTCACTGCTCGTCTGCCGTTTGCCACGAGGCTATGCCGCATCCGAGAGGTGAGGAGCCTGACTACTGCCAACTCAACCCACACCCAGGTTTGCCCACCAGGAACTCCAGACTACATGCCCACACTATAGAGACTACCATAAGCTCCAACCCCCTCCCCACGAGCATCCGCAATGCATGGCTATGCTCCTGTATCACGCAACCCACTTCACCTGCTTACATGGCCAGACTCAACCGCCCAACCACAAAACCAACAGCCATTGTAACTACTTCCAATATAGCTGCCAATGATGCTCTCTACCCCACCTCAAACTGTACTGCCTTTATACGCAATATGATCCCACCTTTGTCCGCCCCAGTGCAAAATGTGTGATATGCAATTCATCTACCCCCATTTTTAATGCTATTGTGCAAAATGTGATCCCACCTGTGTCCACCACCAGTGAAAATGTGCCCCTCCAGTGCAAAATGTGTGATATGCAATTCTTCTACCCCATTTTGAATGCTATTGTGCCAAATGTGATCCCACCTGTGTCCACCATCACTGAAAATGAGCCCCCCAGTGCAAAATCTGTGATTTGCAATTCCTCTACCGCCCCCCACCACAACACCACCCATGCACCCTGCTCAGCACCACCCATGCCCACCACCTCACCCACTCCTCCCACATACCCCGCCTTATCCGTTACAGAACCACACCTCAAATGCACCATGATCAATGCTAGATCCATCAATGCCCACGCTCTGGACATCCATGACCTCATAACCACCCATGACCTAGACTTGCTCATGCTATCAGAAACCTGGCTACATGAGGCCTCTAGCCCTGCGCTCTCGCTTGCACTGCCCCTTGGCTACTCCATCACCAGAGAAGATCGCCCCTCTAAAGGTGGAGGTGTAGCAATCATCGCCAACGACTGCCTTACCATTTGAAAGGTAGAAAATCCTTACACGACTATCTCCAAGTCAAAATCAACCTCTCCCCCCACTGTACCATTGCTGTTCATATTGTCTACCGCCCTCCAGCCCCAACAGGAGACTTCCAAGCCTCCCTCATCCACCTCCTATCTGACAACCTCAAAAAACACTCGAAAGCCATTCTCCTTGGAGACGTCAATCTAGGCCTCCTGGACAGAAAAGACCCAGCAGCCAAATACCTTTACTCAGCCCTAAAAACACTAGGCTACAAGAACACCATCTTTAGCCCAACTCACACCCAGGGCAGAACACTCGACTGGATCGCTCAGCACAACTGCCCACTCATCATCACTGGAAACACTCCCACCCCATGGTCTGACCCCCATATCATCACCTTTAGCATCCTCACCACCAGCTCCTCATCTCCACCAACCCTACCCCTACCACCCTGCCTTGCAAGAAGATCCCGTCAGCTCACTAAGGAAAGGCTACTGCCCTTCCTCCAAGGCCCAGCCTTCAGACCGCCTTTCTCCACAGACCCAGAAACACTCCATCAATCTATGATGTTGCCATCAAAGCAGTTATCAATTCCATTGCCCCGCTTAAACCTTGTAAATCCAAACCCACCACCCACTCTAACTCCTGGTTCACCCCAGACTTGCTAACAAACCGCAATTAAAAAAAGGCAGCTCTTACACAGTGGCAAACGTCCCACACTAACAAAGATAAGTTGATCTTTAAAGCCCGCTCTACGGTTTACAAAAAAGCAATCACTCAAGCAAAAGCCAAAGCTTTTGAATCCAGAATCTCGGAAGCCCAATCTACCACAAAATAAATCTTTGCCATTTTCAGGGAGCTAGAGACTCCCACGCCCACCCCCCAGAACTTCACCAAAGACAAAGCCAGGTGCGACGAAATTCAAACGGCCATGCAAACCAAACTGAGCCGTCTCCAAAGCAAAATACTAGCTACTAAACAAGCCCTGCCTAATACGCATATCCCTGTCCCACCACCAACATCGGACCCCCTCCAACCCTTCTCTTTCAAATCCATACAGGAAAAAGACATCATTAATATAATGAGGAATATCAAACCCTCTAACTGTAAAGGTGATGCCTGCCCAGCCACTCTCATCAAGGACTGCACTGAAGCTCTTGCTCCCTCCCTGACAGCCTTTGTCAATGCCTCCTTTGCAACAGGGAAAGTCCCCGCCTCCGTCAAGGAAGCATGGGTCCGCCCCCTTTTAAAAAAAACAACTCTCGATCCCACCTCCCCCAACAACTATAGACCCATCACCACTGTCCCTTTCCTCCTCAAAATACTAGACAAAGCAGCCCACCTGCAGATTCAGCACTGCATCGAAGAGTACAAACTCCTGGGACTCCGCCAATCTGGCTTCCGCCTCAGACATGGGACTGAAACCGCCCTACTTGTTCTGAAAAACCAGATGGACAATGCTAGAGACATGGGCAAACCAGCACTCCTCTTACTTCTTGACCTATCTGCAGCGTTCGATTTCTTAGATCATTAGATCATGACGTCCTATGCCACCACCTCTCCTCCACTGCCAAGTTCTCCCCTGACGCCAGAGCATGGATCACCTCCTTCCTATAAGAAAGAACCATGCAAGTATTCTCTGACTTAGCTTCTGCCTCACCCACCATCATACTCTGTGGTGTGCCCCAAGGCTCATGCCTCTCCCCAACCCTCAACAACATCTTCACACGACCTCTCTTCCTCATCCTCGACACTATGGGTATCTCTTACACTAACTACGTGGACGATACCCAGATCCTCCTCACCCTCACTGGCAACTATGACACGGACTCTATGACCCTTAACAACCTCTACAACACCATCCAAGCCTGGATGGCAGACAATGGACTATGCCTCAAATCGGTCAAGACCGAACTCCTACTGGTAGGTTCCCCCAACACGCTAAAAAATCTTGACTCCCAATTAAGTCACTTCACCATCGACACCATCAAAATACCTATCTCAGACTCAGTCAAAACTCTTTGAGTCTATTTGGACTCCAACCTATCCATGGACAGACAAGTCAACGCAATTGCCTTCTCAGCTGCATATCATGCTAAACTTATCAACGCAGTCCGGCCTTTTCTCTCCAAAGAGAACTGCTCAAACATAGCCAGAGATATCACCGGCTCCAGGCTAGACTATTGCAATGTACTCTTTCTAGGAACATCAAAAAAAAACTTGGAGAGGCTACAAGTCATCCAGAATCAGTCATCAGAAGGCATTGCTAAAAGGGACCACATCTCGGAGGCCAGAAAACTAGCCCACTGGCTCCCAATAAAGGAGAGAATCGTGTTCAAAGCTCTGACACTGACACACAAGTGCATCCATCTCACTGCTCCCGACTACCTCTCACAAAGAATCCACCCCGTCGCCTCTACAAGACCAACCAGATCACCCTATACCAACATGCTCTGTGTGCCACTAGTAAAAAAAGAGCTAGAGCGGGCGGATCCAGCTTCCCATATCTCGCACCTACTCACTGGAATGCCTTACCTCCCACTACCCAAAGTGAGGCCTCCCTCCTCGCTTTCCGTAAAGCAATGAAAACCATCCTCTTCTCATAAGGTCCTTCGTAGCGGCATTAATACTAACCATAGGACCCACTGCTTAAACTGTAATGACCAATCAAATAAACTGTAATGATATCTATGTCTGTGTTTATATATAATGTGCCATTTATTGCTACCACGCCTGTACCTCTGTAACTAAGTTCACGAAAGTAACAGCGCCTCAATGCCCTTGGGCTGCTTGCGCGCTATATAAATATAAATAAAATAAAAATTAAAAAAAAGGAGAGCAGGTGCAGGTGGAGCACTAACAGTGCGCAAATCCAGAGTGGTATTATATGGCTTGAGTATGGATGCGTGAAACACAGCTTTGGATCCTTTTCCACCCAATCGGCAGGCTCAGTCGGAACACCATTGGGTTAATGACTTTCTTGACCCTAAAAGGACCATAAGACCGAGGCGAGAATTTGGAAACCTTCAGTTAGGTGGGGAGATGTTTCACAGACCGCCACACATGATCACAGACTTTGTGGAGAGGAGCATCTGAACGCTTACGGTCAGCAAAACTTTTGACAGTTGCACAAGCATTATGGAGATTCTCCTCAGCCTACTTATGTGTTCATTGTAACTGTTGTGTCATGTCTTCAAGAGAGGGTATCTCTTAGTAGGTAGAGGCAACCATCATGGGTGCATAACATACGTGCAAAAAAAGGACTTGTGAGCGTTGTTGTAAGAGAACTCGGCTATGGCGAGCACAGAGGCCCAATTGTTACATGTAGCGGTGGCAAGGCATCAAAGGTATTGCTCAATATTTTTTTCAGTAAAACGATTAGTCTCTGGGTGATAGCCTGAAGACAAGGAACGTTTTATACCAAGGGATCTACAGAAGGCAGTCCAGAACTTAGAGGTATATTGAGTGCGTCTGTTGGATATAATCTGCTGTGGTATTCCGTGAAGACAACAGATATTGGAAACAAAAATGGCATTCATTCCAGTTGCTGTGGGAATCTTCTTGAACAAAGAGAAATGAGCCAGTTTGTAAAAAACAGCCGCTGTAACCATGAAAACGGTCTAGCCGTTTGAAGGAGGTAGGTCCACAATGAAATCCGTGGACACTGTATGCGCGGAACAGAAGGATGGTCAGTTTGAGTTAGTTTTCCAACCGGTTTTCCGTGCAGGTGTTTGGATTGAGCATAGACAAGGCAAGATGCTACGTATTGTGATACGTCTTTTGTCAACGACAGCCACCAGAAGTACCTTTTGACCAGTTCTTTGGTAACATGAATCCCTCTAGGCCCAGCGATTTGAGAATCGTGGCACCCCAAAGGCCTTCTTGTTGGAGTCGCTTGGTAGGAAGGTAAATGGTGGAACCATGAACAAAAGACTGGAGGTTTTCCAAAGCCCTGTAAGAAGTATTCTAGTATGTTGGGTGTCTTGAACAACGGACTGCTTGATGCGGTTGAGGAATGTGTCTATTACAGTGACAAAGGCATCAGGGGTAAACATCTTGGTGTTGTTGTTGTGGGGCCTATAACTAGCCCCCATACTCCTAGACAATGCATCTGCAACATTGTTCTGGGCTCCAGGAATGTAGGTAAATTGCAAATCATAATGATGAAAAAAATGAGCCCATCTGGCCTGGCGGCTGTTCCGGCATTCATAATCCTATAGATGTTGAAGATTCCGGTGTTCAGTGCAGATCAACATAAGAAGGGACGCACCGATCAAGAGGTGGTGCCATTCCTGGCAAGCCAGTTTAATGGCTAGGAGCTCTTTCTTGAGTACAGAATAGTTCCTTTCTGCCACAGATAGAGTTTTGGAAAAATACACCAGCGGATGCTCCATATCATTGGACTGTCTGTTTAAGAACCGCTCCTACTGCTTGGTCCGAAGCGTAGGTCTTCAGGATGAGACAACGTTCAGGATTGGGTTGACACAAGATGGGAGCCACAGTGAACTTCCTTTTCAGTGTTTGAAAGGCCATAGCAGCCTTTTCCGACCAATGAAAAGGAACTTTTTTTTGAGGAGCGAGGTGATGGGCAAAACAATTTGAGAGAAAGGTGGTATAAATTTGCAATATAAAGTCACCAAACCAAAGAATCATTGAATTTCCTTCACGTTCTGGGGTGCTTCCCATGATATAATATCTTTGATCTCGCAAAGGGTCAATCAAAACGCCTTTATCGTGCAAAACATATCGTAAATAGGTGACTTCCGTGACCCCAAAAACAAATTTTTCGGGTTTAGCTCTTAGGTGGTTTCTCTCCATGCATCTCAGTACTTCACAGACGCGATTGCGGTGTTCTTCTTTGGATCGTGAAAAGATTAGGATGTCATCGAGGTAAATGACAACAGTGTGAAGAAGAAGGTCCGAAAAAAGGTGATTGGCAAATGTTTGAAAGACCACCAGAGTATTAGCCAAACCAAAGGACAGAACACAGTATTGATAATCTCCAAAAGGGGTCCGTAAAGCAGTCTTCCAATCATCACCTTCTTTTATTCTGACAAGATGATAGGCACATCTTAGGTACAGCTTGGTGTAGACTTTGGCTGTTCTTACTGCCTCCAGTATATCAGGAATCAAGGGAAGAGGGTACTTGTCTTTCTTAGTGATTTTGTTTATGCCACGGAAGTCTATACAAGGTCTAAGTTCACTGGTATCATTTTTTGTCACAAAGAAAAGGGAAGCTCTGGCTAATGACTTGGACTCTGTAATAAGACCATCAGCCAGTTTCTCCTGCAAATAGACCCTTAAGGCTTCTTTTTTCCTTGGATGAGAGAATGAACATACACATAAAGGGGACCTCTGTATCTGGTAGCAGCTCAAAGGCACAGTCCTCAGGTTTGTGAGGAGGCAGTGCTTTGATCCTGTCATTGAAAGAAACTGCTTGATATTCCTGGTATACAATGGGAACCAGACAATGTACTGAAGAAGGTGAGGTACTGGCCTCAGAAGGAATAAAAAGCAGTATTATAAATATATTTGTAACAAGAAATGTGGAGACACAGTACTCGGAACCCAGAAAGAGGCTATGCGCCTTCCAATTTATGTAAAGATTATTTCTCTAGCCAAGGCATGCCCAGAATGATGGGGTAATTGGTAGTCTGGATTAGATGAAATGATTGGGTCTCATGATGGTGATGGATCCTCAAGGATAAGTGTGTGGTGTTAGACACAATAAGTCCGCCTTCCAGTGGATGACCGTCAACTCCTAAAACTGGTAAAGCTATCTCCTTTGAGCAGGGATCTTCTTTTCATTCGCCCAAGAGATGTCCATGAACACCCCGCTGCCCCAGAATCAACCAGGGCAGTGTTCTCCAGATCACCGATCTCAGGGCTGGAAAAAACAATCTGGATAACGAGCAACGTGGATCCAGTTCTAGAAGTATGTACCGCGATATATAAGGGATGTCTCGCCTTTTCCCAAACCAGCATCCCTTCCAAGGACGGGAGGTGGCATTTCCCTGATGCCTAGGCGGCGCAATTGGTAAGTACTCCAGGAAGGTAGATCATTTGTGGGCAAGGCTGGCAGGCAAGGAGGAGGAGCAGAGCAGGAAAGAGCTCCGGAGAGAGAGGAACGGGAGGAAGATAGCAACAAGGAAGATGGTTACCCAGGATCGGGCAAAGAACAAGGCAAGCAAGGAGAGTGAGAACAAAGCACCAGTGCAACAGGGGGAAACTATTGCGACGCAAAGATTACCTCGCGTCAGGAACTGATAGACCATCAGCTTCCGCGTTGCTGGATGAATGAGGTCACTGTGTCATGCAACATGCCGACGCAACGCAAACCTCCATGATGGGAAGGGAAGTGTCGCCAATGTTGCCATAACAACCATGTCACAAGCCCGGGGCTGCGGCGGTGAATCGTAACGGAGTAAATAAAGTAACAGACATACAGAAGAGTTTGAATGTGCTAGAAGTAGTGTTTAATGGGCAAAAGGAGCCATTTGAGGCCACTCAACGTACAGCAACTGTATGTTCTCCTGATGATATAATGTGTGCTATTAGTAATGAAGTCTATGAACAATCCTATAGCACCATAACTGTGTGTATAACTGTATTATTTTTATTACTGGTAGGTATCATTTCATGCTGCCGCGGATAGTGCAGTAAGCAGGGAACAGATGTAGTCAACATAGCGCCCTCCAGATCTGTGTGCCATAGTTCTACCCATGACATATATCGTCCTTTGTGCTTCATAAATTAGTGAAGAATCGCATACTCCATGAAGAGAATTGCATCATCTCATGAA
Source organism: Ambystoma mexicanum (assembly GCF_040938575.1). Classification (NCBI taxonomy): domain Eukaryota; kingdom Metazoa; phylum Chordata; class Amphibia; order Caudata; family Ambystomatidae; genus Ambystoma; species Ambystoma mexicanum. Next base: position 597,775,540 of record NC_090925.1, read on the forward strand.
AGTTTGAAATGTGTTTTAATAAAAGTGCCATGCTTAGATTGTAATTCAAGTGGAACAGTAAAGGCCAATGTTGATGGCCTGGTTGCTACAAAACTCACAACCTGTAAACGTGGAAAAGTAGAGACTAACCACTGCTGCTCCGATAGATGCACTAGTAGTGCAAAGGGGGGGGGGCAGTGAAAGAATGCAGACCTGACTTAATAAAAGGAATAATACAATAGTGATAAGGGGCACAAATAACAATGAAAAGATGGGTGGCACTGAGTGACTCTCCTTACAGGTCAAATAACAAGCCCCCCCATCATGACATCACTCTAGTATTTATAATTTTTCTTGTAACTCCTAGTAGACCTTGGTGAGGGCACCCATTTGCCCTTATTGGCTCCAGGCAAGGTGTGTCTTTAAAGAACTGGACTGCTCATGTGTGCCTAAACTGCTGACTGACCTTTCTTTCTGCCGGAGGGCACGAAAGCAAGGATATTGAACCAAGTTCAATGGTACACGCCGGCTCAAGGCAGCCGCGACAAAAGGCCTCTAATCAACATTGGAAGTCATCAGGAGGGTGGAGGCCACACGCCACTCGCCTGAGGACGAGACTGGAAGTGGATCTGAGTGCCAACATTTACCCGGAAATGCAATGTCATGTGGTGGTGATGCGTTGCATGAACATTTGCAATGGGCTATGGTTTGTGGCAATGTGTAGTATTGTTTTACGCAGGAGGTGGAAATAGTGTGCTGGCAGGCCAGTTAAGTGTTTCTAGAAACTTTGGGGGTCAGGTGCTCAGGAACATTTATAAGAGGCGGACCTGGAGAGCGGGCGGGTTAGCTCGTTGGGAATGGGTTAACAGCTGGGATGCTGTCCGTATGTATTGCAAATATATCAAAAAAGGTAGCAGGCGCTCCTCTCCAGAAAGAACACGGCATGATAACCTGTTCTGAGATGAGAGTTTGCAGCACATGCTTTTTGCTCACTGTACCTTTCAGAGATGGGAAATATCCATTTACATATCAGTCTTTGTTCCGCCCACATGGGCAATCCAGCACCGAAATGCTATGGCAATTCCTCTCTGAACAAGAGTACCAACAGCAACCCCATACACGTGTTTCAGCTTTGTTGTGCCTCATCAGTGAGGTGAAGCTGTGCCTCTCTGAGCACAGTGAGCAGGGAGTCCACGTCTGGTTGCCCCCAGGTAACTCAGGGTGACCAACCCCAAGTTCCTTGCAAATATTTCAAACAAGGTAGTAGGCGCTCCTAGATCATTTTGCTTAACCAACATCGAATATTAAGAAAGTTCTTTTTGCCGTTCACATCGCTCATTCAATCCTGGACATCAATGTTCATGAGGTTTTGTGGAAATGGAAACATCTCCCTTCCTGCTCCTGGGGCCAGGTTTTAGACGGCTTCTCATTAGAAAGGAAACTAGACCTCAGCAATTACTTTCTTGGCCCGTTCGACAAACCTAGCAAAAAAACAGATATTTAATTTCAGGGAATGGGCCACAAGCAACCTTGCAGACTACGATTAGCACCTGGACAATAGATGAGCTGTCAGACCCAAAAATAATCTGTCTGTTGGCCATATATTTTCAGGAGATGCCACTGGGATGGGGAACAGCTCAAGTAATTTGAGGTTTTTACCTAATATCTCATAACTTTAATTATGCTACCCAGTGCATGAGGCTCCACTTTTTTCCAAAGATTGTCGCAAAGGAAATGCTGTCTGCTGCATCTGTGTAAAGTTTTAGAGCTGAGCTGCTCATTTTCTTGCCTTCCACATAAAGAACCTGTTCAAATGTAATACAAAGTTGTTCCAAACTCTGATATCCTGGTAAAGTGATTCTTATACTTGATTTCTTGCTGCCGAGGCCAATCCCATTGGAATCAGTCAAAGTTTAGCTTTCAAATCATAGACTATAGCTGTCCTGATCTCACTTTATTGAAATTAGGCATGTTCTTACTGCTGCCTGAAAAGTCTTACCTTTGCTCTCTAGTAAACTGGAGCCCTGCTATACTGTGTCCAAATATATTCTGAGGAATGACTGATTGGTTGCTGGGCCATCCCCTTTCTTCTCAGCCAGAAGAACCCCACTCTGTCCATCAATCCTTTGAAACATTCCATCCATTTCTGATGCTCCACAGGCCTCTTTGGACCCGCAGGAACAATTACAGATAGCATACAACTCTCTCCAATGCTGCCTTACAATGCCACTGCAAGAAGCAACTAAACTTCCTAACCACTGCACATGATATGGGGCAGCCCATGGGCAAACACCAGTCATAACAGAATTGACCTTCCTGGGAGAATTTCAGCAGCTGCAGGGTGGGTGTACTTGTAGGAACATAAAAGATGAATTGATGTACACCTTTGCCAGCATCGCCCCTTTCCCAAATCTCTAACCATCGTCTCTACCTGGTCAAAGAAGAAATAAGCCATTTCCTTCCTTAAATGTCCATAGATTGAATTTCCTTCTGGGTAAGATAGGTGATTAATCAATCCAAGCTTTCTCTTGCTTATTTTTTTAGAACAGTTTCTACTAGGGAAACCTTAAAGATAGCAAAGCTGGGATGGCAAAGGGCCAGCAACCCCCAACTAGCTGCCTTTGTTGTCCACCTTTTGCCATAGTATGGCTGAGCACTCTCTCGTTGATTGTTAGCCCCATCTCCTGCACCAGTGAGAAATACTAAAACCGTCTGCTAAATCCCTCTAACAGAAAGGTTGTGGCTCTATAATCAGGATATATTTTTTTATTGTTTATGGTACATTATATACCTTTACAATATTACATCCAAGAAAAGAAAAACAGAAAAGAGACAAATTCATGCCTAGAGAGAAGAAAAAACAAAAAGAACATTTGATCAATAAACCCTGGTAAAAAGAGTTAACCTCCAAGTAAAACCCATCATCCCTCAGATTCATCATACAAAAATATTCAAAAACCATCTCCACTTAATTTAATATCATTCGAAAAGTTTAAAAGCAAAAAGATTCCATTATCTGAGTGACCACACAGTAAATAAGACCATAAAACCTCGCAATCTATAAAATCAGGATTATAGAGAAGATGTATAAAATAAAACAGTTGTTACCACAAGTTGCTTCGGTGTTTCCACACTATTAGATTCATTACAGAACCTGTACTTTAAGAATTAATTTGATAATATTGTCCTTCCAACTAAGACTTCCCTTGTTAAAAGAATATTTGATCTAAACCTTAAAAATAAATATTTCCCTTTTTTGTTGGGGAACAGACTTAGATATTTCGACAACATTCACACCTTTTTATGCATATCTAAGATGTTCCATGCATGAATAATTATGGACCTCTATAGTTTTACTCTAATCTACGACATACAGGTCTTGTTTAACCAATATCGATTTAGTTGGGATGTCTTCCAATAAATAGCCTAATTTCTCAACCATTTTAGTACATAGATTTCTGAATTGAATCAGAGTTCTATGGATCCTATTCTGAACAAAAAGCCCATATCCTCATATAACATTTTTTTTATCGGATCCAAGAACTTCCATATTAGTGTCAGATATTTCCAGTCTACCTTGGTCGGAGGGAAATTACCCCAATTCATATCTTAAACAATGAATCGGTACACTGTTTGGAATATTCAAAGGTCTTGTCCAAACTATTGCTTCCAAATGGTCCAATTTCTCATGCACCCATTCTTGCAATACGTCAACACCATATAATAAAAACATGTTTTTAAAATGTGTTTATTGACATTTTACAAGGTTGGGAAAGATCCCAAAGAAAACCAAAAAAGGGGATATCAGGGGACAGAAACATCAGAAAAACAAGCATCGTCAGAGCATTAACATGTCCTCATTACCCTTAGCCCTTCCTCCCCCCCATTCCCACCCTAGTCCCAGTACAAACAATAACTATAAACTAGTCTCAGTCACAAAGGGATTATGGGATCCTTGGGTCATTCTGGCGATTGACTGCATGAGATGCAACAGGTGTCCACAGTGTATATTTTCCATGCTGTGACATCTACAGAGCATCACACCATATAATAATTTAGGCACCACTTTACCCACATAAAAAAGCACCAAAGATTTCACTGAAAATGTCCCATATTTCCTGTTATGCCAACACATCTGCTAACAAAGAGACTCTGCCTTCTTTTTCAGATAGTCCAGGGTCTTGCCCTTGGAGGGTTTATTAAGAATCAGGAACCCTAAATAAGTAAAACTGTCCGATACTTGTAATTTTTGCTCATTTAAAAACCAAGAATAATTTACAGGTTTCTTAAAATTAGTAAAATCCATAATTTTACCAGGGTTAATGGCCAAAGAATTTTCCTTACCATAGACGAGTGTGGTGATTCATTTCTGCAAACCCAATTGGGTGCAGTCAAACAACATAATATCATCTGCATACGCCATCCAAAAAAATCTGACCGGGGTGATTCTTGGAGGGGCAAAAATAACAGGTGAGAGCTCTTCCTCTAATTCAGACAGATACAGGTTTAATACAGAGGGCCAAAATGCACCCCTGTACCCATCTAAATTTTCTTCAAGGGGAGTCCCTCATTATTTAATCTCACCTGAACATTAGTGTCCAAATGTAAATGAACAATTAATTTCAACAAACCCCCCCTGGCCCCTGGGTTCAATGAGCACGCCAATTGTTTCCACAACAAACTCCTGTTAACCGAGTCAAATGTGGCTGAGCGATCCATAGATGCTATAAAAATATGACTATACATATCCCCCCAGGCCAGATCTTGTAAAAGCCTAATCATAAAACCATTGACTGAAGTCCCTTGACATTTATGAAATCCCAGCCAAGGCTTTTTAATTGAAAGTGTCAACAGGGTATAGCATGTCAAACACCAGATACATACTCAAGGTCAAAAAACAAAACTGGATATCTTTATCAGTTACATAGTACCCTTCCGCACAACAGCAGATCACTTTGGCAGTTGAAATACATAAAGGGAGGAATGCACTACTTGTGCTATAAATCCATACTGTTTCCTGGATTATTTTGACTGCTGCGGTAAACAAGACCACCCCTCCCTCCACTGCCCCCCTCCCCCCCATTGGGACAGTGAAAGATTGGGGGACATAATGTTATTAGAAGTCTGGCAACAGGTTAGGAGGTCTGGAGCCCAGTTCATGACCACTGGGGGAGCACCCCAGAGCGGGGCTCATCTCTCGCATCTCAATAAAATCTCCAAGGTATGGGCCGGACATGTGTGGGGGTCTACCTTTGTCACAAGTACAGTTCTGCTCATAGAATAATATTTTTAAAAAAAGGGGACCAGATCGTGTCAATATGTGTGTGTGACTTGAGTAATACTTCCGTCAAATTTTCCATATCATAAATCTCGCGTGCTTTATCAAGCCACTCTCCCCGCATGTGCAAGTGACTTCTCTTCCAGAAAATGGTAATGCACACTCGAGCTGCCAGAAGCACATTCCTCTGCATGTGGAGAAGCACAGAAACATTCTCTCTGTCCCTTTCAAACCCAAAGAGGCACAGCAAGGGGGCCAGGTCCCTATCACTTCCATCTATAGACTTAAGCCACCCCAGCACCCTCTTCCAAAACTATCTTACAAGGGCACAATCTGTACACATGTGCCAGTACATACAATGAAGCCCACAGTTCTTCCAACAATGGGGGCTGGACCTGGGACTACATTGTGGAAAGCCTAGATGGGGTCAGATGCCATCTGAACAACAATCGATCATTATGTATTTTATATTAGGTAGCTATGGAGGATGACCAGTCTGCCTTGTGTATGATCTGCCAAACATCCACGTCCTCATGGAGCTGGAGGTCGGCAGCCCATTGTGTCTGTGTTCTGGGTGTGCCCACATGCCCCCTTAGCAACAAGGACAGATATCTGCGATATGAGGCCCTTTGATCCCACCTACTGATCAATGATTCGTTCAAACCATGTCAGGGACATTTCAGGGCATCACCCCAACGCCAGTCTGTCAGTGCCCCGTTTAACTAGAGGTATAGCAAGTGAGTAATGGGTGAAAAGCTGAACAGTGTCTCGAACTCGGGTTTGGTCAAAAATGTCCCCACCACCCACATCTTGCTGGCCCTTCTCAGTCCCGCTTCATAGCATGCCTGGACCCCTTAGGGACCCAAGATAATATCCCTAATTGAGGGTGACCAGATGCAACTGAGCGGGGATGGGCATGTGGTGATTCCCACCATTTCCCTTGATTCCCTCCACAGGTGCCACAGCACCACGAGCATGGGATGTGCGTGAATTCTCTGGGCTAGATGCTGCTGTGGCACCCATAACCACTCCCCCAGCGTGACATGGTGAAGAGGAGGTTCTCCAGGGCGACCCATTGTTTATCCTCACATTCTTGTATATGGTCAACCAGGATCCTCAACTGTGAGGCACGATAGTATTCATAAATGTGTGGAAAACCCACCCGCCTTCTTCCTTAGGTAGAATAAGCATAGAATATGCTACTAATGGCCACTGGTTTGCCCACAAAAAGCCTAAGAGGGCCCTTTTTAACCTTAGTGTGAAAAGAAATAGGAGTATAACTGGAAAAGCCTGAAATAAGGGCCGAAAGCGCGAGAGGACATTAATTTTGATTGCCGTTAGTAGGGCCGCCCAGAACAGCGCGTTGAAGAGGGGTGGGAAATTAGCTTCATACAATTTGCTTAGGTCTGAAGTGATTAAAACACTGAGGTATTTAATCTTCCCTTCCTGGACCAGAATACCCACTCCCTGAATGGCCCAAATTGAGTATGGCAACATGTTGCTGCAATGGGAGAGCAACTGTTTTCGTGATGTTAGTATTACAACCTGATAGTCAACCATATTGTGAGACAGTCTTTATGAAGGCCAAAACTGAGGTGCTCGGAGAGCTCAGGTAGGCCAAGATATCATCCGCATATAATGCTATTTTATATTCCCTGGTGCCCATTGTCATCCCTCGTATCAAAGTGTGGTTGCGTATGGACGCCGCCAGCGGTTCAAGGGCAAGAGCAAATATTAGCAGCAACAAGGGACAGCCATGCCACATCGCGCAGCTCAATGGAACTCCCCGGAGGTGACCCCGTTTACCACCACTTTCGCCCTCGCGTTCTGGTAGAGTCCCATTGCCCCTGCAAGCCATCTGGGCCCCACAATGGCCTTTATCAAGATTGCCCTCATAAATCTCCACACAACCCTTTCAAATGCCTTTTCGGCATACGCTGACAGCAGCACTACATCCTCCCCATGCTTATCTGCCTCTTCTATCATGTCTAGGATCTTCCAAATGTTGTACGTTTCCTGTCTATTTCAGACAAAACCCACTTGGTTGTTATGAATCAGTGAGTGGAGGACTAAATTCAATCTACCTGCCAGGACAGTAGCATACATTTTGGAATCTGTATTAATCAGGGAAATGGGCCTGTAAGACCCACATTCCAACGTGTCTTTGCCCTCCTTGGGGATGACTATTATGCGCGCCTGTGTAAAAGTATCTGGGGTTGTGCCTCCATCCAGTATGTCATTAAAAGCTTTGTCAAGAAAGAAATCAAAAAGGAGACATGCCTCTTATAAAATGCCAGTGTAAAGCCGTCCTGGCCAGGGGCTGACCCGAACTTCAACCCTGAGATGGCACTGCGTATCTCCTCCCCTGTGACGGGCGTGTCCAGGGCTTCTCGTTCCACTCCAGTACCTGCTTCGCATTCCACATGTTTCCACAGATCTCCAATATCCAGAGGACAAGACCTTCTTGCCCTGTTTTTTTTGGACTTTTTCTAATTTCTTTAATGCCAAATCGGTATTAGTCCCTCGTGATATTGTTTACAGGTATATGAGCAACATGGCATGGATACCATCGGGATTGGTCCACACCGATCAACATTATCCTCAATTACAGCCCAATGTGGTGCTGTCCCTATGGGAATGCGTCATCCAGCATTGGCACGTGGGTTGTTTTAATGACTGGGCAAAAGCCAGCATAGTTGCCAGCCCACACACCTTTCCAAAATGGCCACCACGTTTCTCAATCCGGCCCCATAGCAATGGACGCCGAAGGCTTCATGTGTATGGCTTAGATACAGCAGGTTTCCACACTGACGCAAATGCCAATCGAGAGCGCATCCACGCCGGCCAAATGACTGATTCACAGCCAAACAGGGTAAGATTTTTCATACTCCCCGCATCATGATGCACGCAAAATGTTATTGTGGATATCGCCAGTGCGCAAACGGATTACTTAGTGGGTAACCGCCACATCACAGACACATTGCGTAAGTCTTTCACCAGTCTGCTCTTCACGCTAAAACAATTATATATGTTTGTGGGGGCAGACCGGGTATGTTGTAACACACACAACGTGTCCGTGCTCCATCCCTCACTTTCACTTTTACCTATACTTTTAACCCCCCCTTTTCCAGTGCTGGACCGACACTTGGGTATTCACATGATGCAAATGCATGAGCATTAGTTGAGGCACTGTGCAAAGCACTAACTGCATAGGATGCGATCATTTTGTTCTCACAATCATCCACACCAGCCATCATGGAACGCCAGACATAAGCAGTGTGACAAACATTACAGCTCATTTGATATGCGCACAGGTTATCCACCCATTGTGGTGCACTTCTAGAGCACTAACCCACTACGGTCAGAGCTCCCGCAATGTAATCTCACCTTGAGGCGATTCCTGTTCATACTAAGGTGACTCTCTTTTATTTCTAACAGTCATCCACAAGGCTTTTCGAGAGGTTTTCCCCAGCCTTACCTGGACCCCCTATAACCAACACTCGTGGAGTCCTGCCCTCACCGTGTTCAACAAAGTTCTCACGGTATGCCCCTCATGGGTTCCCCTATTAACTAAAGCAATAATAGCTTATTAAATATTCAATGATACACCTTAATGGCAACCCAGTGCTCAAACATCATCCTTTGTTTAATTTTCCACAGTGAAACACAGGATCCATCATTTATTGCCTTTCCACTAATTTTTTCTTTCGTCCTGATCAAGCTCACTGTGGGCTACATTGACCCACTGAACAGAATTCCCAACATCACCAAACTGCATTTCAGCAGAAATAACCAAAAGGACTGCGCTGGCTCAAGTAAGCACCATTGCCTCAAAACTGCATTTTGCAGCAACAAAATGAGGCCTGCCCTGTTTTGCCAAGCGCCACTGGGCAAGGTGGAACAGGAAGCACCCTGAGAAAGGCTACTAGGGTGTGTTCTTGTTTGTCTTAAAGAAATGGAGTGAAAATGCAGCGCTGCTTTGCTGCCAGCCCAAAGTTCCCATTGAAAAAGGGAATATGTCAACTGTAAAATGATGACGCCCTGATGCTATTTTTCCGTTTTCACCAAACTGCTTTTATCAAAAAGACCCTGTCACGCCCAGCCATATTCACATTGTGCTCCATCAGAAAAGAGCCTTAATCCTGAATGACAGGCTGTGACAGCCAAACCTGAGAAAATCAACAAAAGCTTTCCTTCAGCCGCATGGGAAACGCTTAAATTGTGCTACAAAATGTCAAAAATCACTGCTTGAAAAGAAAATCAGAGCTTTCTGTGCACTTGTCAATTCCGGGAGACCTTTGCCTTGTATAGACTGTTGTGTACAAGAAACTAACTATGGCTGCAAAACAATGTGGGAATCTATATAGAAAAAACAGATTTGCAAGAAAAATGCAACTTTCAGTCACCACATGTTAAATATACTTTTGCAAAATAAAGGAACATATCTGTTTTAAAAGGGAATGTTGGATAAGGCCCTGCCCTTATCTAGCAATGTGAACGGGATTGTGATGTGAAAATACATTTATGAAATGGTTCTATTCAGCAGGTTTTCTTCCAATTCAGAGCAAAAATAAATACCATTGAATCAAACTGCAATGGCCGCCTGGGGGGAAGTCAGCCCAAAAATAGGTTTCTGCAGTGGCTACGTGGGGGGAGAACCAGCCAAACAGGTCTGCTGGGAGGATGCTAGCAACATAAGGACCCCCACAGTAAACTTCTTGAACACACAAGTGATAATTGCTAGGTTGGACAGACTGTTGTCTGTGCTCCAGCCTCGTACAATAGAATTCTAGAACACTAAAGTTCAAAGTGAAAATTCACACCTGCTTGTGATTTCCACCAGAAGCTTGAAAGGAAATCTCTGTCACAACCTGGGGTGAGGGGGTAGCCTTGGAAAGGCATGCCCATACATGGAGAACAATGCTGACATTTCTTTCCAAAGACTATTTATTAATAAAAATGTTAAAGACTTTTATCTCTGCAGCAGCACTTTGCAAAAATGTCAAAATGTCACTCTTTAAATGTGATTTTGTGGTTTAAAATTTAAGACATTGTAGCATTCACTGACCACTTGGGAATAGAAATGGCAGATAATTGGGTATTATAAGGAAAGTATCCATGATGCCATTGTGAATTTTAACACTGATATGCCTAATAAAAATCTATGCACATGTGTAAAGTTATAGAATTTTAAGTAATATAATTCTCCATGAAAAGCGCGAAGAACTGGTAGAAGGGCGAAACAAGGTCCCACAATCGCGAGGATTGGACTGCTATGCTCTACATACAATATGTAATCTGCCCCTGTGATTTGTTACAATGCCACACATGTATATATTAGGTTTTGACTGATTTTGGGCAATAAGGACTGAGGGTGGCTTTTTACCTCATAAAATGCAACCTCATAAACTGGGACTCCTCCCCGAGGAGGCAACCAACATTGATTGTCCTATCCGCTTCTTGGAGGTAGGTCTAGCTCAGTTCGGCCCACCAATAATTCTGTGATGTCACCATTGCTCTATATAAAGAGTAGCTCACAGAACTACAGAGACACACTCTTCCTGAAGTTCCTGTGCTGTGTTCCTGATCTGTTCCATCCATCTTGCTGATTCCTACAAAGCCAAAGCTGTGTTGACCCTACTCTAGAGCCCACTGCAAAACCCAAGCATAGCTGATTCCTGCTCCAGCAAGGCCATTGATCCAAAAAAACCTACTAATCTCCGATTTGCATCCTGAGACCAGCCTGGCTTGCTGCCCACTAACTGCATTCAGCGGTATCTGTGCCATCCAGTGACCCGAATTGCCCAGCTGTTCGCTACCCGGTGACCAGACCTTGCTATTAGGTAAGATTTCCAAAGAGCTGGTAAATCTTCCTTTCCTGGTTCAACGCCCGAACTTTTTGCTTTTCTAGTGGGATATTTTTCATTAATAGGTCAGTGAGTGGGAACCTTTTTCCACACTCACCTAATCTTTAACTCTTTTTATGGGTGTAATTTTTAAGACTTTCCATAGTGTCTTTTTAAAGTTATCATGTTTAACAACTTATTGGCAATAAGTGCCTGTAGTTGCTGGGTTGCCCTAGGGGCTCCCCATTTAACTTTCTTGTGATAACCTTGAGTGAACTACAGTTCCCAAGGGTATAAAGGATCTTTGGATCCCTTTTACATTTTGTTACCTTAAGTGGAGTGCTGGGGAGATACAACGTATCCCCTTTCACATTAAAACTGTAACAATTCTGTTACAGCGACAAGCTTCCTTTAATTGCTGGTGGCAATGATACCTTTTACTAATTTAGTGCACCTTTACCGCGGGCTGTGATCACAGCTGCAGTAAAGGCACCTAAAGGTGCTCATTTTACCAAAATGGCCCCTGTCTCCTTATTCTGCCATTTTAGTGTTTCTTGTTGTCTCTTGTTCCTTCCCCTGACATCCAGGGCAGGAAATTCCTTTGTGTGATTTTTGTCTGTAAGCACAGGAAGTGGGGGAGGAGTCCAAAACTTCCCCATCCTTTGTCTTACCCCTTGCTTGAACTGGGACAAATTCCAGTGGGGGGCTGGCTGTCCTGATTGGAAAACAAGACGCCCATTTCTTGTAAAATGCAGGGAGAGAATGCAGAGGTTGTGCTGTAGTTCCTGATAAATAATGGAAACCTGGAAGCTAAAGTCATGTTGACCACTGGAACAGAAAACCAAAGAGGATGACAAAGGAAAAGTGGCAGAGATGATTTCCAGCGACCGGAGAGCCTGCTGTGTAACCGGAGCCTGCTGCAGCCCTTTCTTCCAATCGACCTGGGGACTCCAAAAATGATGACCTGAACCCGGAGCATAATGAAACCCACTAAACTCAAGAAGATCTGCATTTTGAGCCACCCCATGGGTTGCTGTGACCTTGCGTTCTTGCGATACCCCAATACCCTGGGACCTCCAGCCACTGTGTGGTGCACAGTCTTCCGAATTCTGAATCTCACTGAAACCTCGTGGACATCTTGGTGTAGCTCCAGAAACATGAATTGAGTCCAAAAAGTCTCCTCACAAGAGTGCTGGACCTGTAAAACGATGAGAATTCAACCGTGATTTTCTGTCTTCTTCTGTGCTCCTTGAAAAGGCGCCAATTCAGCAGAACCGCATTCAGCCATGAGATAAATCTTGCCTAAACCCTTCTTCATCAATCCCTGCTGCAAAGTCCCTTCTGAGGTCTTGTGTTCAGTCTCCAGGACAAGGAATCCACTGACCGGGTATTTGGCTGCAGTCCCTGAAGTTCTCCTTTTGCAATGTATTTTTCATTGCTGAGGTACTGTGTTGGCTTGGGTATATACTTACTTTAAGCCTGTTGGGATTTCTGTGTAGCTTTGGGGTGTTTTCTGTGATTGGGTGGTCCCTCCTCCAGTGCACCAAATCCCACTGCTAGAATCTTGCTGGGGTGTCTTTTGTGAAGCCACTGGACCCTCTTCTAACTCTAAAAGTACTCACCTGTTTGCCCAGTTTTCCTAAGGAACTCTATCTTTTGCTACTAAAGAACTTATTCTAACACTGCCTGTTGGTCACTAGTCCTAGTGACCCCCCTTCTGCCACTGAGAACACTCATGCTCCAAGAATAAGGGAAAGACCTTGAAGGGATTGGGACTTCTGCCTAGAAAAGAAATCAAATGTTTTACTTACTTGTGAAGAGTTGGTTGGTAACTGTAATTCTAAGAGTGAACAGTTACAAACGTTCTTACTGATCTTGAATGTGTGATGCACTATTCTTAAAAGTATGGTTAACATCTTTTCTTCCTTAGCCACTGTTTTGCCAGTCTAATAGAAAGTAGATGTGAAGGTATTTTACTCTCCTGTGATTAGGGTGTGCCTCTTTACAAAAGTAATGTGTTGGTTTCACCAGATTATTCCTGTAGGGTAATTGTATGAGTGTCCTCCAACTGTTGGTATCACCAGGTTAGTCCTGTTATGATAACTGTGTGAGTGTCCCCCAACTGGGTCTTGCTTCCCCTGACTTGCTGCTAGCCTGTCCTTAATAAGCCTACATTAGGTTGTTGTTGTAACACTCACCTGATTCCCACAGAGGCGTCGACCCGTTCTGGACTGCTATGACCTCTTCTAAGGTGATGCACAGGACTCGGAAGACGGACTGGACCGGACCCCCAAACCTCGCCTGCCTGGCCCGTAGAAGAATCCTTCTGTAGATGGAAAAGGGGATTAACTGTCTGCTGGATAATGTGTCGGATTCCCCCCCTTCCCTCTCTCACACTCCTCGAACCCCCTCCGCGATTCCCCGTAGAGTCTCACCTTAGAGTCTGAAAGGACGAGCTCTCCATCCTGCTTCCGATGCAGGGCCGCGTTGATTTCCAGTTACTTCACTGGATCTCGGGTTTGGTGAGTATTCAACTCCGCTTGACTTTTCCGATATGAGGCCGTAAGTATTCAGTTGCAAAAGTTCAAGCCTTAATTGTCCGTTGTCCTTTTCTCTATTTCAGATGCAGGATGAAGAATCCGCGTAGAGGAATGGATTCGCCAAAGGTAAACTCTGGTGAGTCTTTTTGGTGGATGGTTCCCTTAGTGATCTTGCTTTCACCCACTAATGCGTGTGTCTTTTTCCCCTTAGGGGCCAGGGTACGGAAGTGCCAAAGAAGCGGCGCCGACCCGAGGTGAGGAAAGATTGTCCCAACAATAATCAGTCAAGTCTTAAGGTGGAAGAATCAGGCTTTCCTCAATCTGTTCCTTCGCTCACCTTTGTTTTGTCTCTTTTTCTCCTTAGGCGCTGAAAGGCGACGGATGGTGCCAATGGTCGCTGAAGAGCCCGAGGGCGCCTCGTGAAGGTGAATGGAACGCGGCGCTGCAGCGAGCGATGCGATGCGCTTCTAAAAATAATGTCTTTTCTCAGGATCGTCGGAGTGATGGTTCCGGACTCCGAATTGAGGTAGGTAAAGTTCAATTATTCACCTTTCTCTCCTTTCCTTCCTTTTCAGGTGTTCCAGGTTGCAGGCGGGTGTGGCTGGAGCCAGGATGCAGGAGCAGACACGGTGAGCCTCCAGCTGCTAGATGCAGAACAACGCGAAGCGTGAGCTGCTGTCTGGGCGTGGTTTAAATAGCCCCCAAAGTAGTTCCAGGTAAGTATTCTTCCTCAGCCACGCCCGAGTGGTAAAATAGTCCCATAGGTAAAATAGTCCCTTTCAGACCTCAAGGAGGTCTGGATCCGGCAGCATGGTCTGCATTAGGTAAGTCCATCCAAGCACTCCCATAATGTGCCTGGCGCCTATGGTGCCAGGACTGATGCCTTCCATGAGCCTGGCGTCAAAGGCGCCAGGTCAATGTCCAAAGAGCCCCTATAAGGGGTTGCTGGGTCCCTCGCTGGGGACATGTCTGCTTTCGGGGACGCTGGGCCTCAACTGGCTTCCCGGGAGTAGGCATCATGACAGCGGGAGTAGGCATCATGACAGCACTCTCCCCCAAGGCCCCTCTCAAGATTGTTCCCTCCGGGGGTTTTGGTTTGTTTGGGAAGATCCGGTGGAATTTCTTAATTAATCGAGGTGCATGTACATGGTCACTGGGTTCCCACGACCTCTCCTGAGGCCCGTATCCCTTCCAATCGATTAGATAGAAAAGTTTTGACCTTAACATCTTTGAATCTAAAATGTTCTCCACCTCGAATTAAGGTTCTCCATCTATTTGAATGGGTTCTGGAGGCTTGATTAGTCTGGTTCCAGGTTGCACTGGTTTCAAAAGTGACACATGAAAAACAGGGAGAATTTGCATGTTAGCTGTTAAATCAAGTTTAACGGCCGCTGTATTGATTATGGCCGTAATGGAGTAAGGCCCCAGATATTTTGGATTAAAAGTTCGAAGTCCCTTGAGCGATAAGTGCCTGGTAGCCAGCCATACTTAGTCCCCAATCTGGTACTGAGGTGCTTCACTCCGATCCAGGTCAGCATTCTTCTTGTATTTTCTCTTGGCTTGTTGTAAATGTGTAGTTGCTTCTTTCAAGGCTTGGGTAATTGTAGAATGCAGATGGTCCACTGCGGGCATTCCGAGGCCTTGAGGCGAGTCAAGGTCTGAGGTTCGAGGGTGATGCCCATATGAAGTATAAAAAGGACTTTGCCCAGTTCCAGAGTGTACCGAATTATTATATGCATATTTGGCTATCCAAAGAATGTCTTTCCAGTTACATTCAGATTGCTGCAACATACACCGTAAATATTGCTCAAGGGTCTGATTCGTCCTCTCTGTTTGACCATTGGTCTGAGGGTGGTGACTAGTCGATAATCTTACATCGATTTGTGCCAATTGACAACATCTGTGCCAAAAGTGGGAAATGAATTGGCTTCCCCGGTCTGAGATTAGTACAGACGGGAATCCATGTAAACGAACAATATTTTCAAGGAATTCTTTGGCTAGAACTGAACCTGAAGGTAAACCTTTCAATGGAATGAAGTGAGCCATTTTGGAAAATAAATCCACAATAACAAGAATAGTGTTATATCCTGAACAAGGAGGTAAGTCCGTAGTAAAATCCAATGACAGGGTGTGCCAAGGTGCTGGCGGAATGTCTAAAGGTTGAAGGAGACCGGCTGGTCTTTTCTTTTGGCCTTTATTTTGGGCGCAAACACCACAGGACATCACAAATGATTTAACATCTTTTCGCCAAGAAGGCCACCAGAATTGTCGTTTCACCTTTTCTTCCGTCTTGGCAATACCGGGGTGCCCCTCTATTAGTGTATCATGATAACGAGAAATAACAAGCTCTTGTAATTCCTTGTGTGGCAGAAATAAGGGCCCTTGGAAATAAGGTAAATCATTATTTATAGTAAAGTCAGATCCCTTTTGTACCCAATCCTGTAAGTCTGTAGGGTCCAGGAGTTGTTTAACTCTAGCTTGAATGTCTTCAAGCGTTTGTAAAGAAGTCATGCCCAAAATTCTCTGTTCGGGAATTGTCGGTACAGGTTCTGAGTTAGTATCAGTTCCTCCCATTCCTATTCGGGATAGAGCGTCCGCTTTGCCATTCTTACAGCCAGGACGGTAGGTGATTACAAAATCGAATTCCGCAAAAAACAAAGCCCAACGGAGTTGTCGAGATGACTGAGCCTTGGCGGTCTTTAAATACTGTAAGTTCCGGTGGTCGGTGATCACCGTGATGGTATGTCTAGCGCCAAGTAGATAATGCCGCCAGGCTTTAAAGGCGAATTTAATGGCTAACAGTTCTTTGTCAGTGATTGCGTAGTTAACCTCGGGTGCCGAGAATTTTCTGGACCAAAATGCAACTGGGTGCAGTTGGTTAGTTTTGGGATCTCTTTGAGACAGGACAGCTCCCATGGCTAGGCTGGATGCGTCAGTTTTGACGACATAAGGGAGATCTGGGCGCTGGTGCTTCAATACAGGTGCGGAGATAAATTTAGCTTTTAGTTCCTGAAAGGCCTGCTCGGCTTCTTCAGACCAATTCGAAACGTTTATTTTTCCTTAAGAGCGCAGTGATGGGTTGAACCACACGAGAAAATTCCGGGATAAACCTGCGATAAAAATTGGCAAAGCCAAGCATGCTTTGAACACCTTTCACGGAGCTAGTCGATGGCCATTTGAGGATAGCATCCACTTTTCGTGAGTCCATGCGGACTCCTTTAGGTGTGACAAATCGGTATTAGTCCCTCGTGATATTGGTTACAGGTATATGAGCGACATGGCATGGATACCATCGGGATTGGTCCACACCGATCAACATTATCCTAAATTACAGCCCAATGTGGTGCTGTCCCTATGAGAATGCGTCATCCAGCATTGGCACGTGGGTTGTTTTAATGACTGGGCAAAAGCCAGCATAGTTGCCGGCCCACACACCTTTCCAAAATGGCCACCACGTTTCTCAATCCGGCCCCATAGCAATGGACGCCGAAGGCTTCATGCGTATGGCTCAGATACAGCAGGTTTCCACACTGACGCAAATGCCAATCGAGAGCACATCCACGCCGGCCAAATGACTGATTCACAGCCAAACAGGGTAAGATTTTTCATACTCCCCGCATCATGATGCATGCAAAATGTTATTGTGGATATCGCCAGTGCGCAAACGGATTACTTAGTGGGTAACCGCCACATCACAGACACATTGCTTAAGTCTTTCACCAGTCTGCTCTTCATGCTAAAACAATTATATATGTTTGTGGGGGCAGACCGGGTATGTTGTAACACACACAACGTGTCCGTGCTCCATCCCTCACTTTCACTTTTACCTATACTTTTAACCCCCCCTTTTCCAGTGCTGGACCGACACTTGGGTATTCACATGATGCAAATGCATGAGCATTAGTTGAGGCACTGTGCAAAGCACTAACTGCATAGGATGCAATCATTTTGTTCTCACAATCATCCACACCAGCCAGCATGGAACGCCAGACATAAGCATTGTGCCAAACATTACAGCTCATTTGATATGCGCACAGGTTATCCACCCATTATGGTGCACTTCTAGAGCACTGACCCACTACGGTCAGAGCTCCCGCAATGTAATCACACCTTGAGGCGATTCTTCTTCATACTAAGGTGACTCTCTTTTATTTCTAACAGTGATCCACAAGGCTTTTCGAGAGGTTTTCCCCAGCCTTACCTGGACCCCCTATAACCAACACTCGTGGAGTCCTGCCCTCACCGTGTTCAACAAGGTTCACACGGTATGCCCCTCATGGGTTCCCCTATTAACTAAAGCAATAATAGCTTATTAAATATTCAATGATACACCTTAATGGCAACCCAGTGCTCAAACATTATCCTTTGTTTAATTTTCCACAGTGAAACACAGGATCCATCATTTATTGCCTTTCCACTAATTTTTTCTTTCGTCCTGATCAAGCTCACTGTGGGCTACATTGACCCACTGAACAGAATTCCTCACATCACCAAACTGCATTTCAGCAGAAATAACAAAAGGACTGCGCTGGCTCAAGTAAGCACCATTGCCTCAAAACTGCATTTTGCAGCAACAAAATGAGGGCTGCAATGTTTTGCCAAGCGTCACTGGGCAAGGTGGAACAGGAAGCATCCTGAGAAAGGCTACTAGGGTGTGTTCTTGTTTGTCTTAAAGAAATGGAGTGAAAAAGCAGCGCTGCTTTGCTGCCAGCCCAAAATTCCCATTGAAAAAGGGAATATGTCAACTCTAAAATGATGCCGCCCTGATGCTATTTTTCCGTTTTCACCAAACTGCTTTTATCAAAAAGACCCTGTCACGCCCAGCCATATTCACATTGTGCTCCATCAGAAAAGAGCCTTATTCCTGAATGACAGGCTGTGCCAGCCAAACCTGAGAAAATCAACAAAAGCTTTCCTTCAGCTACATGGGAAACGCTTAAATTGTGCTACAAAATGTCAAAAATCACTGCTTGAAAAGAAAATCAGAGCTTTCTGTGCACTTGTCAATTCCGGGAGACCTTTGCCTTGTATAGACTGTTGTGTACAAGAAACTAACTATGGCTGCAAAACAATGTGGGAATCTATATAGAAAAAACAGATTTGCAAGAAAAATGCAACTTTCAGTCACCACATGTTAAATATACTTTTGCAAAATAAAGGAAATATCTGTTTTAAAAGGGCATGTTGGATAAGGCCCTGCCCTTATCTAGCAATGTGAACGGGATTGTGATGTGAAAATACATGTATGAAATGGTTCTATTCAGCAGGTTTTCTTCCAATTCAGAGCAAAAATAAATACCATTGAATCAAACTGCAATGGCCACCTGGGGGGAAGTCAGCCCAGAAATAAGTTTCTGCAGTGGCTACGTGAGGGGAGAACCAGCCAAACAGGTCTGCTGGGAGGATGCTAGCAACATAAGGACCCCCACAGTAAACTTCTTGAACACACAAGTTATAATTGCTAGGTTGGACAGACTGTTGTCTGTGCTCCAGCCTCGTACAATAGAATTCTAGAACACTAAAGTTCAAAGTGAAAATTCACACCTGCTTGTGATTTCCACCAGAAGCTTCAAAGGAAATCTCTGTCACAACCTGGGGTGAGGGGGTAGCCTTGGAAAGGCATGCCCATACATGGAGAACAATGCTGACATTTGTTTCCAAAGACTATTTATTAATAAAAATGTTAAAGACTTTTATCTCTGCAGCAGCACTTTGCAAAAATGTGAAAATGTCACTCTTTAAATGTGATTTTGTGGTTTAAAATTTAAGACATTGTAGCATTCACTGACCCCTTGGGAAAAAAATGGCAGATAATTGGGTATTATAAGGAAAGTATCCATGATGCCATTGTGAATTTTAACACTGATATGCCTAATAAAAATCTATGCACATGTGTACAGTTATAGAATTTTAAGTAATATAATTCTCCCTGAAAAGCACGAAAAACTGGTAGAAGGGCGAAACAAGGTCCCACAATCGCGAGGATTGGACTGCTATGCTCTACATACAATATGTAATCTGCCCATGTGATTTGTTACAATGCCACACATGTATATATTAGGTTTTGACTGATTTTGGGCAAAAAGGGCTGTGGGTTGCTTTTTACCTCATAAAATGCAACCTCATGAACTGGGACTCCTCCCCGAGGAGGCAACCAACATTGATTGTCCTATCCGCTTCTTGGAGGTAGGTCTAGCTCAGTTCGGCCCACCAATAATTCTGTGATGTCACCATGCGCTATATAAAGAGTAGCTCACATAACTACAGAGACACACTCTTCCTGAAGTTCCTGTGCTGCGTTCCTGATCTGTTCCATCCATCTTGCTGATTCCATATTTTCCCTACAAAGCCAAAGCTGTGTTGACCCTACTCCAGAGCCCACTGCAAAACCCAAGCATAGCTGATTCCTGCTCCAGCAAGGCCATTGATCCAGAAAAACCTACTAATCTCCCATGTGCTTCCTGAGACCAGCCTGGCTTGCTGCCCACTAACTGCATTCAGCGGTACCTGTGCCATCCAGTGACCCGAATTGCCCAGCTGTTCGCTACCCGGTGACCAGACCTTGCTGTTAGGTAAGATTTCCAAAGAGCTGATAATTCAACCCCCGAACTTTTTGTTTTTCTAGTGGGATATTTTTCATTAATACCTCAGTGAGTGGGAACCTTTTTCCACACTCACCTAATCTTTAACTCTTTTTATGGGTGTAATTTTTAAGACTCTCCAAAGTGTCTTTTTAAAGTTATCATGTTTAACAGCTTATTGGCAATAAGTGCCTGTAGTTGCTGGGTTGCCCTAGGGGCTCCCCATTTAACTTTCTTGTGCTAACCTTGAGTGAACTACAGTTCCCAAGGATATAAAGGATCTTTGGATCCCTTTTACATTTTGTTAGGTGAAACCAGCACACCCCACCTTAAGTGGGGTGCTGGGGAGATACAATGTATCCCCTTTCACATTAAAACTGTAACAATTCTGTTACAGTGACAAGCTTTCCTTTAATGGCTGGTGGCAATGATACCTTTTACTAATTTAGTGCACCTTTACCGCGGGCTGTGATCACAGCTGTAGTAAAGGCACCAAAAGGTGCTCATTTTACCAAAATGGCCCGTCTCCTTATTCTGCCATTTTAGTGTTTCTTGTTGTTTCTTGTTCCTTCCCCTGACATCCAGGGCAGGAAATTCCTTTGTGTGATTTTTGTCTTCGGCGGGAGTCCCCTGGACACCCCGCCCTGGCTCCCGTCAGTCTGTAAGCACAGGAAGTGGGGGAGGAGTCCAAAACTTCCCCATCCTTTGTCTTACCCCTTGCTTCAACTGGGACAAATTCCAGTGGGGGGCTGGCTGTCCTGATTGGAAAACAAGACGCCCATTTCTTGTAAAATGCAGGGAGAGAATGCAGAGGTTGTGCTGTAGTTCCTGATAAATAATGGAAACCTGGAAGCTAAAGTCATGTTGACCACTGGAACAGAAAACCAAAGAGGATGACAAAGGAAAAGTGGTAGAGATGAGTTCCAGCGACCGGAGAGCCTGCTGTGTAACCGGAGCCTGCTGCAGCCCTTTCTTCCAATCGACCTGGGGACTCCAAAAATGATGACCCGAACCCGGAGCATAATGAAACCCACTAGACTCAAGACGATCTGCATTTTGAGCCACCCCATGGGTTGCTGTGACCTTGCGTTCTTGCAATACCCCAATACCCTGGGACCTTCAGCCACTGTGTGGTGCACGGTCTTCCGAATTCTGAATCTCGCTGAAACCTCGTGGACATCTTGGTGTAGCTCCAGAAACACGAATTGAGTCCGAAAAGTCTCCTCACAAGAGTGCTGGACCTGTAAAACGATGAGAATTCAACCGTGATTTTCTGTCTTCTTCTGTGCTCCTTGAAAAGGCGCCAATTCGGAACCGCATTCAGCCATGAGAGAAATCTTGCCTAAACCCTTCTTCATCAATCCCTGCTGCAAAGTCCCTTCTGAGGTCTTGTGTTCAGTTTCCAGGACAAGGAATCCACTGACCGGGTATTTGGCTGCAGTCCCTGAAGTTCCCCCTCTGCAATCTATTTTTCATTGTTGAGGTACTGTGTTGGCTTGTGTATATACTTACCTTAAGCCTGTTGGGATTTCTGTGTAGCTTTGGGGTGTTTTCTGTGATTGGGTGGTCCCTCGTCCAGTGCACCAAATCCCACTGCTAGAATCTTGCTGGGGTGTCTTTTGTGAAGCCACTGGACCCTCTTCTAACTCTAAAAGTACTCACCTGTTTGCCCAGTTTTCCTAAGGAACTGTATCTTTTGCTACTAAAGAACTTATTCTAACACTGCCTGTTGGTCACTAGTCCTAGTGACCCCCCTTCTGCCACTGAGAACACTCATGCTCCAAGAATAAGGGAAAGACCTTGAAGGGATTGGGACTTCTGCCTAGAAAAGAAATCAAATGTTTTACTTACTTGTGAAGAGTTGGTTGGTAATTGTAATTCTAAGAGTGAACAGTTACAAACGTTCTTACTGATCTTGAATGTGTGATGCACTATTCTTAAAAGTATGGTTACATCTTTTTTTCCTTAGCCACTGTTTTGCCAGTCTAATAGAAAGTAGATGTGAATGTATTTTACTCTCCTGTGATTAGGGTGTGCCTCTTTACAAAAGTAATGTGTTGGTTTCACCAGATTATTCCTGTAGGGTAATTGTATGAGTGTCCTTGAACTGTTGGTATCACCAGGTTAGTCCTGTTATGATAACTGTGTGAGTGTCCCCCAACTGGGTCTTGCTTCCCCTGACTTGCTGCTAGCCTGTCCTTAATAAGTCTACATTAGGTTGTTGTCTACCTAGAATAACTATTCAGTAAAGTGTGACATTGGGTTTTACTTTCCCCATCATTGTGAAGTTAAAGTATGTGGGTTTTAATTACCTTGTGTTAGCTGTGTGCCATCCAAAATAATTTACCAGAGTTATTGCTTGCCTCAATCTGGGGTTCTCTGATTTCAAAAGCATCTTTAATTGTGTATTACATCCTTAGGTTTTACTCACCTAGTATAACTGTGTGTTATGACAAAAGTAGTTATAGGTTTTTACTGCACCTCACTATTCAACAAAAGTATATTGTCCAGTTGACTGTTTAATTGGTTTGTTCCAAGAGTCACTGTACAACTGGAAGGGCCTACTGCCCTTGTATTACCGAATGTAATCTGAAAGTAACCATTGGTCTTTTACTCCCAAAGAATAGGCTTGACCTATACTAAATGTGTATAACAAGGTTTTGCCTTCCCTAGAACTACTGCTAGGTGTTCCAAATAAGGTTTATACTTGGGTCTGTGTGCTTTCAAGTATAGTGTTGAGTTTTTATACTGTGATTTCTTATAATGTTTTAGTACTTACCCCTAGATTTATCTGGGCCTACCCGTATTTAAATAAATCCTTTATTTTTACAATACATAGTGTTTCAGTGTTTCTTTGGATCATTTGTATTACAATTTCACTTGTACTGTATTTACTGCCCTCTCTCCCTCCTAAGATAAGCCTGGCTGCTCTGTCTCCGCTATCTTGAACTCAGGTGGTACAGCCTTATACTAAGAGTGGAGTCTTGTACTGCCGCAATTAAATGGTTTTTCTAAGCCCTTAGTTGGACTTCAGAAAAACTACTGTCCAAACACTGGTGGCAGCAGTGGGATAAAGGTGGATTGAATTACATTGATTATTGATATACTTTGTGTCCAAAGGAAACCATCCAGTAGGTTTGGTTTAGCCAAGGTAAAGTGTACTTATTGTATTTAATACAAGAACCAACACCATGGCCTGCTTTAGGCCAGAGGACTACTCTTATGCTGCAATGGAAAATGTGGTCACAATGTGTATAGAGAAGGGCCTCAATTATGAAGGAAGTAAGCTTCACTTACTACAAAGGTTATGGGACCTTATGCATGGTTTCAGTGAACCTGTGGCCACTTCTAACAATGTTGCTGGGAGTGAGGATGATGAGGGTTCAGACAGCTGTCCAAACTCCTCAGAGAAGGAATATGAGCGTTCTGATGAGGAGGATGTTAGTTCACCCCCTTTCCTTCTCTTGCCTCTACCTTACTGCCTACCATGTGCTCTGAGATATCTAAGGAACTGGATATAAGAAAATACCTGTGGAAAAACAATTTGGAAATGTGGGAATATGGGAAAGAGTATAAATGGTCTGTAGAAGACAGTTTTCTGCACCCCTCTTCTTTTTGCAGGTCTTCTGTGTCTGCAGCTTCCAGGTTCCCAGAACTGGTGAGTCAGTATGATATGAAGTATGACATTGTTGTATGGCTGAAAACTTTTTACCTCACTTGTAAAAGGTTTGGTCTGTGTGAGAGTGATATAATACCCTGGGTTCTTTTTAGACTTCCCAAGAGAGACTACCAAGTGCTCTCGGATTTACATGAAGTAGAAAGAGGTAACTGTGATAGGGTAAAAACAGCTCTCATAGATAGATATAAGAAGAAAGCTTCTCCATATCTAAACCCCTTAAGGGACTCTGAGAATAGAGGTAGGATAAAAAGTGCTGTCTCCTCATCCCTTAAGAAATCTGTCAATACTAAGTATAGCAGAAAAGTTGTGGTCTTAGACTCAGTTGAGCCTCCTTGTAAAAAGGCTGAGGCTCTTAACCTTGAAGTAAGAGAGGTCCCCTTAGGAGACCCCTCCTTAGAGACAAAAGGCATTAACTGCCACTCTGAAGGGCACTTGGGTGTAGCACCTATAACTTCAAATAGGGACAAAGCCCCTAGGCCCACAAATCTAGAGGTCACTCCTGTGACCCCACCTTTAGCTGCTGCTAAGGTGATAGAGCCTCTTGAAAAACCACATATAGTGGAAGTGGTTCAACTAGTACCCAGAAACTTAAACGCGCCTGTCCTAGTACCAATATGGTATAATAACATTAACCAGGTCACTGTTTTGTCCGCACCTTCAATTAACACTGAGTTGAAAGAACCTCTTCAAAACCCACCTAGAGTGGAAGGGGTTCACCCTGTGGATAGAAACTTATATATTCCTGTCCAATCTATAACACTGTGTAGAAATGTGTTGAAACTGACAAGAACCTTAGTGTTCATGTCACACACCCTGTGTGGTGTATGTCCTTTAGAATAAAGGCCCCTTCAGTTAAACCTGTAGTGGCTGAACCATTTGAAAAACCACTTACAGTGGAAGTGGTTCCTAAAACTCTAAACATGGATACACCTGAAAACCCATTTACAGTGGGGGTTATTCCAGATGGATGTTTAAAGCTTAGGTGTTTTTAACAACCCTAAGAGTGCAAGGAGTTTCCTTGACCACAAGGTAGGAATTGAGTTTTCTCCTTTAGTTCAGAGTGCCCAGAATGTAACTTCCAGGTCTGAAAACTGAAAACCAGAAAGAGTTATAAGAAACCTAAGAATAGCTTTCTTACTAGGCCTTCTAATAAAAAGCCTGTGACTCCAACTACTCCTACAGGAGAGATGGATAGGTGTTCTGACAAGGCTAGGGTCTCTGTTTCAAGAGACCACTCTAAACCTGTGGGATCCTCTATAGAGAATCCTACTGAAAGTCCTAATGTTAGAAGGGAAACCTCTAACAAAGGCAAACCAAAATCTAGAATATTAGGGAAGTGGGAGCCCAAACCATGCTCTACCATTTCAGTTCCAATTCTAAAGTCTTTGACCCACACTGCTTCTGAGGAAGGGGTGGATAGACAAGTTGGAAACCTAACTAGGCCTTTGAGGACTGGTAAACCTCAAAGCTGGTGGAAACCCAGAAAAGATATGTCTAAGGCTAAACCCCTTGACATTGTGGGCTCTTCTGCTGAAGACCCCCTAGTAAATCCTAGTGTTAGAAGGGAAAACCCTAACGAAGGTAAAAACAGATCCAAGAGGAAGTGGAAGGATGTACAATGCTTTGCCTCAACCCCTCCAGCTAGGATACCTGAGACGAAACCTGCTCATGTAAGAGAGGTGGTGAGGAATCATGGAGACCCCTCTAGGTCTAAGGGATTTCTTTATAAGAATCCTTTTAAAAAGCCTTATTGTAGGTTCAGAGATTGTCACAACTTCTGAAGGACTGTTTAATCAGATCCCCTATACCTTAGTCAATAGTAATTTGCCCAACACTACTTGTAGGTCATATAGTTTGCAAATGGTAACTAATATAAGAAAAAGTATCACAGCAAGGGTTACAAAACGATTGCTAGTTGACACATCAAACAGTTTAACCGACTTGAAACAAGAGATCCATCCAGGTGAGGATTAGCTTCTCCTGTTCCTTAGTCTGGGGGGAATGAGTGTTAGGTAGGATTTCCACAGAGCTGGTAAATCTTCCTTTCCTGGTTCAACCCCAGAAAAACTGTCCTAACACTTGCCCAGCTGACTTTTGCCAGGCGCGCCGCTGTGTGGTGACCAGACCCCGTTGACTGTCCAAAAATCCCCAAACCAAAAAGTGGACTGTGAGCATAATCCCCACCCCATAGAAACACATAGCCTATCTTGTCTTGCCTTTGTCCTTATCCCACTCTCTGAGTAGTCATATTTATACCCTGGTAACTTTTTGAAATGGTTAGAATTATCCTCGTATCCTGTCCTCAATGTTTAAGTGCTAGCGCCATCTCTTTTCAATTTTGTCCGGTGTAAATTATAAGCCCTTAGTTATATTTGGAGTAATCAAACTAATTTCCATATATTTTATTATTGGGGTTGAACACTGGGGTGACAAGGTTGACCTCGCGAATCAAAATTGGAGCTTCCTGTGTTCCTCTTTAACAATATAGCCTAGATAATTTAGTGTAAGTAACATTTTCCTTTCTTTCAAAACTGATTTTCTCACTTTTAACTGCTCTATTTTCCTAAAAATGAACCTCACTCTACCTTCCAAATCTCTCTCAATTCACCAGCTAGAGACCTATTTTTATCTCTATATTGTCCTTGTGATATATATCTATTCCGCAGCACAGATACAGCACTCCAAATCAGAGTATTTCACCCGTTTTTCAAAGAAACCGTTTTTGACATTTTAAACGGGAATTGGGTAAATTACACATTTTTCAATGTGTCATTTAGCTGCAGCTGTGTTAACTTTCCACTCATTTTCAAATTATATGCTCCTTGTTGATCCATTGCATTGTGATTGTTAAGTGTCTATGCATTGTTGCCTCAGGGAGAAATCATATTTACTTCAAGGTTTTAACTGCATATTAATTATTTATTTGGCATTTCCAAGTGTTATTTTAGGCCTTTGCCAGGGTTTAAAGTTTTTGCCTCTTATTCTGTGAGGGAAGGTCCGATTTTTATTCTGTCTTCTGCCTCTTATCCCTGATTACCTGCTGCTTCTTTCTATCCACTCTGGGTTGAGGGAACATTGCAGAGAGAAACCTTAACTTAGGTGCTATCTTGGGTGCTCCTTGAAACCCCTTTTTTTTCCTGCCTCCCCTCCCTCCTTTACCTTCCCCCTTGACCATCTTCCACCCCTCCTTTACCTCCCCACTTTCACCTTCCCCTTCCCTCCTCCTACTCCCCTTCACCCCTCCCCCACCCAGCCCCATCCCACTATTCTCCCTATTCCTTTCAGTTAATTGCTCTTCTTGCTGTTTTGTTGATTGATTAATATTGTTATTTGCTTCTACTGTTATACTGTTTATGTTTATGTATTGAGTTGTTCAATTGTACAGCACTTTGGTGTAAAGCGCTTTATAAACCAATAAATACAAATACAAATACAAATACAAATCTATCCTCATCCAAAAAGTGCTCCTATTCAGTGTGCTTTGTATATGTTCTAGGAGAAGGTTAACCAAGTGCATTGCTTCCATTTTCATTGTAAATATCACCACATTGGTGATTGCTGGCCCATATTACAAATTGTATGATTTCTTTTGAATTGGAAAAATAAATAAATATTGTATTCTCACCAACCGGCCTGTTCATGGTCCATTGTGACCCGGGGTATTTGAAAAAGGGGGTGTGATACGAGTTGTGTACCATCTCAAATTGAATTCGCTTAAAATAAAGAGAAAGGCATATCAATTGAGCGCTACATCCTAGGCTGAAACCAAGGTGTGTGTTGCCTGATTGAAATCCTTAACAAACTTGGGGGCTCGTCCGAGATTGAGTTTGTTTGCCACACGTGGCAGTCTAACACAGCAGACTAACCTGCAAGGTAGTGATCCTTTGTGGTTGGAATACTGGGTTAAACTGTACAAGCGCCTCCCTGAAACAAAAACTGCAAGTACCAGGCCTGTGCCTAAAAGTAAAACTAAATCAACCCCAATATAGACAGAAAGCAACCGAATACAGGTTACCCGTACATAAATAAATAAATTAATAAAGAAAGAACACTTTCCAAAATGACTGTTTCAGCAGCGATCAATATGGCTACGGAGCACCTTCTGCACAAGTTATTTGTCAGAGGTGAATGGCCAGAACAAGATGAAAAAGTCTGGCTAGAAGAAATAATGCAACAGGTCACTGCTGTAGACATGGGTACGTGGCAGGACGGTGGCCTATTACACCAAGCATTGAGTGAGTTATATATGACCCCAAAAATTCAAGAGGAACAAATCAAAATTGTTAGAATCGCGGCCTACATGTATCTCCACATGGGAGTGATGCGGGAAACCATGAGGAAAACACAACTCTTGCGCAAAATCAATCTGAACTATTAAATAAAATCCAGACAGAACTGAAATTAGCAGAACAAAAATTAGAAAAGAGCCAAAAGTTTGAGGCAGAATCTGGAGATTACATTAAAAATTAGACGCATTAACACTAGAGTGACAGGAAAAGGTTGACTCCCTGGAAGAGAGTCAACAGAAACTGACTCAAAAATTAACGGTTAACAGGAGCTGCTCAGGACAAATAACCATGCTGCAAGATCAGGTAAAAAGGTTGGAAGAGGAGAATAGCAAATACATTATTAAAGAACTTCACTCCCATGCAGAATTCCATCAAGAGTGCCAAAAATTAAATACCATCAAGCAACAAAGGGATGATCTGGCTGAACAGAGATGCACCCTAAATCCGAAGAAAGACGCCCTATGCCAGGAAGTAAGCAAATTAAAAACAGAGTTACAGGGAAGTGAGTTAGGCCTCCAGAAACTAAATGAACTCAAGACAGAATATGGGAACCTACTGGAGCACTCCAGAGGGATAGAAGGTGCTCTGGAAGAGAATACCCAAAGCAAAAATGCACAAACTCAGGAGGTGAGTCTTCTACAACAAAAATTGGCTCAGGGTGCCCACACTATAAAGGCAGCACAAAGAGATAATGATGCCCTCTGTGAAGAGAATGATGGGCTCCACAAAATAGTGGCAGCGCAAGAGCGGGTTTTATGTTGTCTTCCTGTCTATCCACTACAAAAATGAAACGACAAAACATAATTGTTTTGCTCAATTTGCCTTTTTGCAGATTGATCACTGCATATATTTTCTTGAGCAGAGTCACAGCATCGTCGAGCATCCAGTTGTGTAGAATGTACCTTTCGTGTGAAGGCTATGGGCCGCTCGTTAACATGCTGTGTAGGTTAGATTCCCAGAGTCACTTGGATCTCCTTACGCGAAGCCCCTACGTGTAGATTCTCAGATAAAATGAATCTTCAAAATTACGTGTCTGTGACACGGAGTAAAGCACAAATAAATGCTAAATCCATATCACTTGTACTTTAATTTCAGTTCAGCCTGTTACAACTATGGTGAGTTTCCTAAGTATTTTTGCGATTTGATATGACTTTTTGTTTGCTGCACCTGGAGCTTGGTACACTGCGACTGACCAGTGTCTTAAACAATAATGAAAAATAACACAAGGACTCCTTTAGGTGTGCTCCAAAGTTGATTTTATCTCAATTTGGTTCTTCAGATTTCTCCGTACTTATAATATGCATTAACATGGGCCCGTGTAACACATCTCGCAAGCCAAAATGGCGATCCTGACGCAAATCGCATCCAAAATGGCGACCGTGACGCAAATCTCGTTCAGCACGCCACAACATCATCCCGTCTATCACGTAAATGACGCATATAAACAAGTCGGTCATCTTAGAATCAGACGATCCGACCCGATTCTACATGCGGTTTCAGACTATGGGTAATGGTAACAACTTTGCTAACAGATTGCAGCGAAATGCCAAATA
This sequence comes from Ambystoma mexicanum, assembly GCF_040938575.1. Classification (NCBI taxonomy): domain Eukaryota; kingdom Metazoa; phylum Chordata; class Amphibia; order Caudata; family Ambystomatidae; genus Ambystoma; species Ambystoma mexicanum. The sequence continues at coordinate 597,805,285 of NC_090925.1, forward strand.
GATCAAAATGGAATGTTTAATTAAAATACCACATAGAATGGGATGTTACATTTTCAATCTTTGATAAATAGATTGAAAGGAAATGCATAATAGATCAAAATGGAATGTATAATTAAAACACCACATAGAATGGGATACTACATTTCCATTTTCTCTCTTTCTTTCAGAACAGAAACTCATGATGTATTACATGCAAATGTTATGCAATACAATAACACGGAGCCTATGTAGACAAAGTCAATGACTAGCTATTTCTTGCTCCCACAGCCAAAAGACAGATATTTTCAGATTGGAATCACTTACAAAATACTTAGACAATCACAGAAAAGACAACAATCCCACCTGAAGAACCACCTGAATGGATGGGGAAACATGTGTAGAGGGAAGGACAAGGGAAAAACAAATTATGAAACCATGCAATATGTATGAATTGAATACATGTTAATATTGATAATCTGTATGAACAAACCTAAGAGGAAAAGACAAGTCATGAGTTGATTAATGTTTTGAATTGATGTATGAGTTAATACTAACATTCTGCAAAAACCAAATTGAGATAAAAATCAACTTTAGAGCGCACCAAAAGGAGTCCTTGTGGTTATTTTTCATAAATCCGAATCATGTTTGTCTCAGTACAAAGTGTGTTTAGCGAAACTTCTGCCGTGCGCAAAAGCCAAACTTACTTCTTAGTAATTATTGCCGAACTCATATAGGATGTTGTTGTGACGGCGAGGATTAACTGCCGGACCGTTCTTTAAAAGACGTCACATTTTTTTTCGTGTGATCTAGACCCGCCTCTTTCAGACTATCGGATGGCACATTCAAGCGCCATTTTGGGAGTAGTATTTAAGAGCCAGACTGCAGCTAGCCTTTTTGGTAACGCGGCATGATGTGGCTCATTATTAATGAAATATTCATTCTGATATCAAGTATCCGGGTTGTCCATTATGAGACACATAAGTGTGCATAGCACATACCCAATTGTAAATAGTAATTTTACACTGACTAGTGCTGATTCAAAATTCGCCAACTAAGTTGTCAAAACGGAGTAGATACACATAGGGCCTCATTACAACCCAGGCGTTAAGTGGTTAACGGCGCCGTAAAAGGCTGCGGGCTCTGTTAACCACTTAGCACCTTACTACGAGGTCCCTTTGCGGGACCCTACCTGAACGGCTGGTCTGGACCAGCCGTTAAAGTAGGGACCCGCAAAGGGACCTCGCAGGCAATTACGGTACCGCAATTTGCGGTACCGTAATTGCCACCTTCCCCATTCCCATTGAGCCCTATGGGGCAAAAATGGGAATGGGGAAGGGCCATGGTGAAATGGGCAAATACCGCCCCACCAACCTTGGAATGGGGCAGTATTTCCCCATTTCCCCATGGCGGACTCGTTACAACACCGGCACCAACCATGGTGCTAATAGCGCCATGGTTTAGCGCCGGTGTTGTAATGAGGGCCATAGTGTCTCCATTTCTTGCACGGATACTCATTTTTGTGTTAGGCTCTTACATTCTCCATTCTAGAGAAAGTGTGCATGCTATCATCTGTGGTGCAATACTACAACCATACATGGGCAATTTTAGACACCTGTGATTGAAAGATAGTTGAGTGTTTGTGGTTTTTAGTGTATAAACAAATTCCGCTCAATGGATACATTAAGACAATTTTTTTTTCAAAACTTATTTTATTCAGCTTTTTGCATATAAAGAAAAAACAAACATTCATTAAACGTGTCAGGTTTGAGAGGGTGCTAGAGGGCCACCCAAAATGGCCACCAAGGCTTGAGCTCCCGCACTGCCCCGGATTAATCCGAACGAATCCTGCTGTTCCCGGGTTGGTTATACTCAACCAAGTAGTGTCCCTGGCTCCCAAACTCCTCGTCTCCCCCCCTCCAAATCCAGAGGAAAATCGGCTCTGCTGCACGCCAATACGACCCATCAGGCGCTGGGGCCCGGTGAGCCGCGTGGGCCTGGCAGGCTACCCCGGAGTGCGGGCGGCTCCTGCAGTGCCCCGGACCCTGAGGCGGCTGCGCTGCCCAGAACGCAGACAGAGGTGAACCATCGGCGCGACCCGCCAACGAAAACCCTCCCCGTCGCCCGCTTCGGCCGGCAGCAGCCGGAGGGTCAGTGCTGGGAGAGACACAGGTGGGCAGCCTGCATCGGCAGACCGGCTGGTGCGGTGGACCCTGGAGCTCGCAGGGCCTCCTGCCGTGGCGCGGTGGGCGGAAGCCGTGAGCCGCGCTCTGGGAGGCGGGTGCGCTTCGGTGCTCCGACGCGGCGGGAGGCTGAGGCGGCTCATAACGTGGGAGCCTGACGAGAGAAGCGACGGTGAGGCGAAGCCCTGGCCGGGGCCAAAGACTGAGGTACGGGCGGCTGGAGGCAGGGGCGGGGAGAGGTGACAGTTCATTCTAAACATCCGGCTTCATTAGGCCCTCTCCGTCCCCGGGACGAACTCCAGCAGCCCCCGCCCGCATCCGGCGGCTCTGCTCTCCGGTGCCTACAGCGGAGGAGGCCCCACGTCCCTAGGGACCAAAGACTTACACAATCCGCCCACTGCCCCCCCTGAGATCACTTTGCCTGGGCGGAGCGCCCATACGGATGGAAGTGCGGCGGAGGAGATAACGCTGCCGGGGAGGCTCCACCAGCCGGGGTTCTCGCGGCTTCGGCGAGCACTCAGTACCATCAACAGCCTGCTCGCTCTGGTTGCGGATGTTCCTTGGTGAACAGCTTCTAGACTGAAAGAGAGTTGGCCCCACTCCTGTTCCTCTCCTTACTGACAGAGCCGACTTGGCACAACCGCATACTCACTGCAGAACCCTCTCAACTGCGCCAGACAGCGCCATATCAAAGGGCATCCACGTCTGCCACTGCCCTTGGCTTCAATACCTTCTGTTGCGGTCCTTGCCCCTCCTAAAGGCTCCATGGGGAACCCGCTTTACGGCAGACCTCCAGTCAAGGCCTAGAAACTACATCCATCTAGCAAACTACGATGGGGAAAATAGATAAAATGCAAAGGAAACTGACCTTTGAAAATGGCACAGCTTCAAAAACACCCCGACTTCAGGATGAAGGTGAATCCACACCGGGAGGCTCGCAGCAAAAGGAACCGGGGAGCATTTCGTCGGAAATAAAAGAACTCCTCCTTGAGCTGAAGGTGGGCATCGGCAGCCTGAACAGTAAAATGGACGGCCTATCCTCTAAAGCGGACCAATTACAACACCGCATTGACACCCACACAGAGCGCCTAAATGAAGTCGAACAACGGGTCTCTGGCTTGGACGATGGCGCGGCATCCCTGTCGAGCAAGGTATCCAGGCTTGAGAGCCAAATGACCGCAACTCTGGCCAAGTGTGAAGACTTGGAGGGCCGATCTAGACGGAATAATGTCCGCATCATCAGAGTAAGGGAACAAGAACCCCAGACGAGGATGGAAGAATGGGTTGAGTCACTCTGTGTATCACTCTTTGGTCGAGAAGCCCTTTCCCATCTGTTCATAGTGGAGAGAGCGCACAGAATCCCATCCGCCAGACCAGCCTCTGGAGCTCCTCCCAGACCGATTATTGCGAAACTACTTAATTACAGAGACCGGGACACCATCCTCCAGCTGGCTAGAGAAAAGGGAGAGCTGCTACACGACAGGGACAAAATCCACCTCTACCCCGACTTCTCTCCGGCGGTCCAAACACAGAGAAGAGCATTCACCAACGTCAGACAGAGGCTCAGAGATAACCAGATGGCCTATTCAATGCTGTTCCCAGCATGGCTCAGAGTGCAGCACAACGGAAGAGTCCACTTCATCCAAACTCCTGAAGAGGCCCACACATTCCTCGACCAGAATGGATGCCCAGACCAACACCCTCGTCAACCCCGTCCCCAAAGAGAAAGGAATCCTAGGAACCCTCCTTAAGGAACCGGAGACCAATACACCCTAATGAACCACACCAAATCCACCGGAACAAGCTCAAGATGGAAAGAAAGCAGGGCAGGGACAATTGGGAGGCCCCAAGCGCTCCTTGCACGGTATCAGGTAATAATATCCCCACAGCGACAACACAGGGGACTCGTCATAGGTCCACATAAGCTTATCATTTCCCTATACGCGGACGACGTTGTGTTGTTCATACGAGACCCCGCAGACAACCTGAACCCGGTCATGAGGGAGGTGATTAAATTCGGAGCAGTCTCGGGGCTGCAAATCAACCAGTCAAAATCCATAGTGTTCCCACTAACCCCAGCGACTAAATCATTTGCAGACGACTTCCAGCTCACGTGGAAAACATACAAAGTCCGATACCTGGGAATACAAATGTCACGAAATCATCAAGAAGTGTTCCATGACAACTATGAAGAAGCCGCCAAGTCCCCGCAGGAGAAAGGGCTCGTTGGAGGACTCTGCCTCTAACTCTTTGGGGAAGAGCATCTCTAGTTAAGATGGTGATTTTACCGAAGCTTTTATACTTATTTACCAACATTCCCATATTACTACCACAACCCTTCTTGAAAAGATTGAAGAGCTTCGTCCTCGATCTACTATGGGCGGGTAAACCGGCCAGAGTGGCGCACTCAACACTAACCCTCCCAGTGACAAGCGGAGGTCTAGCCCTCCCAGACCTGGAGAAATACTTTTGGGCAGCTCAGGCACAATTCCTCAGCTACTGGTATGCTACACAGGGAATCAGACCCCACGTGCAGGTGGAACGGTCTCTAGCGACACCCAACCTACTGAGCGCGGTCATCTTTGGCCAAATCCCCGTTCCCAACAACACCATGAATGTAATACTATCGACGGACAAGATTTTGGAGGACACTCGCCCAAAAGTATGGGATGCAAACCAGGTACTCACCCCTCCTCCCCGCCAAGTTCATACCAGGAATCCCACTGACGTCGGAGAAGGTTTTCCATCAATGACTAGAAAAGCTTCATATACATACCTTAGGAGATCTTTTCACCAAGGACAGTTTCCTAACTCCAGAGCAGGCGAAATTGAGGGGCGGCACCACGGCGCTCGACACTTTCATCTACTTTAGAACACGCTACACATTACAAGCACTCCTACCCAATTTTCCACGTCAACCTCCGACCTGGCACCTTCTACATAATGTAATACAAGCACAGGGAGAAGGACGGCTGGTCTCACAAATATACAGGGCCATCATCACCGACACGACCTCCGACAAACCCGGAGTAAAAGCCAGATGGGAAAAGTCCCTAAGTACAACCATCTCAGACTGGTCTTTCATACTGAAACAAACGCAAACAATTGCTCTCAATACACGCCTCAAATTAATTCACTTCAACTTCCTTCACCAAACATATTATACACCAGCAAAGGCGAACAAACACCACCCTGAATCACCCTCCAGATGTGAGCGTTGTGGGATAATTTCAGCCGATTTCGTCCACCTCGCATGGGACTGTCCCAAACTGACTTCGTTCTGGAACCAGGTCCTGGAGATTACTGGAGCAATCATCGGAGAAACCGTCCAACCCGCCCACACGGCAGCCCTACTGGGAATGACAAAAATGCTATCAGCACCAATAAGGAAACTAGCAGGTCTACTGTTAACACTCGCCCGCAGGAGAGTCGCCATGGCCTGAAGCCGAGGCCCTCTCCCTACAGTCTCCTCCTGGCGTAAGGACATCCTTTATTGCCAGGATGTCGAAACAAGCTTCTTCAAACTACTGCCTCTCCACGCCCGTCCTCCAGACATCTGGGGCCCGCTGACACTGTTCCTGATGAAGGAGGCCGAAGAAGCCCTGGCCTCCCCAGCCAGCCCTTATTAGCCAACGACCACGCTATCGTTAATATCTGAGGCCAATACCCCACATCTCTTGGAGACAAGGAACGGGTTGGGTGCAGAGTGTGCTGGCGAGAACACGGAACTTTAGGGTGGGGGGAAGGTGGGGTGAGTGGAGGGAGGATTGGGATCGGCGCAAAGGTAATTCCACCGTAATGTGGGTGAGAAGTTGTATTGTGTTACAGAAAAAACAAAAATAAAGGTTAAAAAAAAAACATTAAACGTGTCAGGTTTGCATCGCTGCAAACCTACCCTTGTCACTCCCCTCCCCCCAGAGACTAGATGGGTTTATATGTTCATTCGTTGTGCATGGGTTTTCAAAGTGTCTTTGAGTGGTGTGGTACGATGTTACCTATACATATTAAGGAAGGGTAGCCATTCCATTTACCTGCTCGGGGTGAGATCATGGAGTGCTCCCGTAATGTTCTCCATCTCATACATTTCTTTGGCTTTCTGGATCCAATCGGTTTGTGGGGGAAGGGATCGTGATTTCCATTTATTGTGATGCAGGCCCTGGCTGCTAGTAGGAGGATGTGTGGCATGTGTGCTAGCTTTGTCCAGCGACCTTCCTGCTCTTCAAGGCCAAATAACACTAGCCAGGGGTTGCAGTTCCGCTCAATTCCATCTAGTTGCTTAATCCATCCCAGCACTTCCTTCCAGAATTCCTGTGATTTGGGGAAGGTCCACCACATGTGCCAGAAGTCCGCTTGTTTGCCACATCCTCTCCAGCATTGTGGGCTGGTTTGTCTGAACATCTTGGATAAGCGTTTCGGGTCGTATTGCCACCTATGGGGAAGTTTCAGGCCAGGCAGTTTGTATTGTGCCGATATAGAGGTTTTGTGGGCACCCGTGTACATGTGACTCCATTGGCCGTTGCTTATTTGTTGGCCCCATTCCTTTTCCCACCTTTTCCGGAGTGCTCTATTTTTGCTGATATGGACATTCAGGAGGTTTTTGTATAGCCTAGAGATGAGGCCTTTGGTGGACGTCGATTCACTTAGTGTCTTTTTGAGTGCCGTTAATTCTCTCTGCAGTTGGTCCTTCCATTCTGGAGCAGTTGGGGCTCCCTTCAATTGGAGAAAGTGGAATGGGTTTATTGGTTTTATCTGTAGTCCTTCTTCTAGAGCCTGAATTGAGATGTATTCACCTTTTCTTTTTACTAGTTGCCCTACTCTTTCTAGGCCTGCTTCATACCATTTCTGGAATCTCAGTGGTTCTTGAATTGCACTTCTGATGGGGGGAGCCCATATCTGGCTCATGGGAGAAGGCCACGTTGTTTGTCCCTTCATCTCATTTTTATTCCACCATAATCCTAGGAGAGGCCCCAGCATCCTGTGACTGATGACTTTGCTTGGAAATGTAGATTTTGGAGCCCAGAACCATTCCTGAGGGTCACCGGTCGTATTATATAGTTTTCTATTTCGACCCATTGTTTGTCTTTTGACCGGTCTGATGTGTGGGATCAGGGCCCTGTACTGGGCTGCTCGATAGTAGGTGTAGCAGTCTGGGAGGCCCACTCCCCTGCCTTCTTTGTCTTGTATCAGGGTGTTGTAGGCAATCCGCTGTTTCCTGCCTTGCCATAGGAATTTGATAATTGTGGCCTTGATGTCATTGAAGTGGGTGTTTGAGAGCATTTGGTATTGGTAGAGGAGCCTGGGGAGGATTGTCGTCTTTATTGTGTTAAGGCACCCAAACCAGTAGAATTTTTCGAATTCCCCCTTCATCTCCGTCATGAGGAGTGGGAGGTTAGCTTCATACAGGTCCCCTGCTGAGTGTGTTATATTTATGCCCATGTTATCTTATCGTTTGGTGAAGAGACCTGGATTCCCAGGATGGATCGGGGCTCTCGCGAGTCGTTTGGTGGGTCATTATATGGAAATAGAATTGATTTGTCTGTGTTGACCTTTAGTCCTGCCCAGTTTCCGTACTAGTTTACTGTTTGTAAAATCCTGGGTATGGCGGCAGCGGGGCGGCAGCTGGGTTTCCCACGTAGAGGTGTAGGTCATCTGCAAACATTGCCAGCTTGTATTCGATGTCCCCCACTTTGATTCCTTCGATGGAGGGGTCTTTTCTTATCGCGTTCCCCAGGGGCTCTCTGGACAATGCAAGAGGGGAGAAGGGGCATTCCTGCCTCGTGCCTCTCGTCAGGCTAAATTCCCTTCATAGTTTGCTGTTGACTGCCACCCTACCTGTGGGGCATTTGTATAGTGCTTTGATCCCTTCCATGAATCTATTTCTGAATCCCATTTCCGATAATGTGGCCCAAAGGAAGTCCCAATCTACCCGGTCAAATGCCTTTTCTGAGTCGAGGCTGAGGAGCGCCTGTCCCTCCCTTTTCCCCCTCGAGTGTTCCATTATGTCTATAGACTTCCGCAGGGCGTCTGCCCCTTGCCTTCCTTTTATGAAGCCCACCTGATCCTGGTGGATCAGGCGGGGCATGATCCCTTCCATTCGATTCACCAGTTCCCTAGTGTAGATTTTGGCATTTGTCATGATGCCTACCCCCGGAGACCCAGACCAAGTCCAGCAACCCCGGAAGCAGGCATCAAGTTATTGCACGCAAGCCCAACAACCCCTGCTAGGGGCTATTTAGGTGCAGTCCTGGCGTCTGTGGCGCCAGGCTCATATGAAGAGTCAGTCCCGGCGCGATAGGCGCCAGGCTCATAGATTAAAACTTACCTGATGCAGACCATGCTGTAAACTTACCTGTGCAGACCATGCTGCAGGAGCTCCAAGCCAAAAGAGGCTTGGAAGGGACTACTTTACCTAGGGACTATTTTTTACTCGGGTGGGGCTGAGGAGGAATACTTACCTGGGACTAGTTTGGAGGCTATTTAAACCACTCCCGAAGAGCAGCACGCGCTTTGCGTTATTCTGCATCCAGCAGCCTAACGCTCACCGTGCCTGCAAGTCTGCATCCAGTCTTCTGCCACGCCCGCCTCGAGTCCGGAGCTCCTAGAAAAAGGGAGAAAGAAGGAGAGAAGGTTAGAACAAGAGCAAAACCTTTGATCCTTACCTAAATTCCCGATCCATCGCGCCTTCGAGCTGGAAGAAAGAAGTTATTTTATGCACGTCGCCTCGCCTGCTGCAGCGCCGCGCTGAACTCACCGGCCTTCACAGCATCTTCACATTCCACCACATCCTTCTGCATGTTCCCATTATTTTATCGAACTGTGTTGGATAATACAAATCCTTACCTGAATATTACCGGTTGCCACAAGGAACTCTTCGCTAGGGTCAAGCTGCAACCTGCAAGGAATCAGACATAGTGAAAGTCAGACATTTGAACTCTTACGAACTACATACTTACGGCATCTTGCTGGGAATCTCAGAGTCAATATTGTTCTGGAACTCACCAATTCCTTCGAGCCAGTGAAGCAACTGGTTATCTACGCGCCCCTGTGCCCAATGCAGGATGGAGAGCCCATCTTTCCAAACCATCAGGTGAGACTATAAGAGGGGACATCAAAGGTGATCAGTGGGGAGAACAGCGGGAGTGGGGGGAGGGGTTAACGCTCAACTCCACGGGTGGTTAATTTCCTTTCTCCATTTGCAGAAGAATATTCCTACGGGCCAAGCAAACAAAGCTAGGTGGGGCAGTCCAGTCAAGCAGTCATCTTGGCACTACGCGTCACATTGGTGGAGACCGCAGCTGTCCAGTTCAGATCGACGCCCCTGTGCGAGCCAGGTGAGCGTAACAGCATTAGTGTTCAGCAATGATATTGGCTGGTATGATTTACAACTCGCAGGGTCTTTTCCCGCTTTTGGAATCACTACTATATGGGCCTTCATGAATGAGGGTGGGGCTGTTCCCATGTCTTGGATATGGGTGAATGAGATGGATACGGTTGAATAGTTTGGCCATGTGGGGGGCGAGTGAGGCTGCATGTTTTTTGAAAAAGCCCCTGGTGTAGCCGTCTTCCTCTGGCGCCCCTCCCGCGGGGAGTCTACCTATTGCTGCTTTCACTTATTCTGGTGTAATTGGGGATTCCAGAGCCACCCATTCAGAGTGGATTAAATGCGTAATTCCTGTCTTTGCTATGTAGTTCTGCATCTCTATCGTATTCCCAGGTTTTTCTGTTTTGTATAGGCCTTCATAGTATTCTGCAAAGAGGTTGGCTATGCCGCCTGGGGATGTCTCCCAGCCTTCCTCACCCACCCTGATTAGTTCTACCCATCGCTCAGCCCTTTGGGATCTTGTCTCGGGAGGATAACTCAGCCGTAACGTGGTCACCTTGGAAGAGTTTAGTCCCTTGACATTGAGAGTTCCCACCCTGAGAATATTCTTACCTATCATTTGTCTATCAAGTTCTACCGTAGCTGTAATAGGTTTTTCTTCCTGATAGCTGTCATGATGCCTACCTCCAAGAAGCCAGGCCCAGCCCAGCAACCCCAGAGGCAGACATCATTTTCCCCAAGGACGTCTCAGCGGGCCCAAGTTGGGGCCTTTTGGATGCAGTCCTGGCGCCTTCGGCGCCAGGCTCATTCTGGACCCCAGTCCTGGCGCCTTAGGCGCCAGGCTCATAAAGCAAGACATGTGTGTAAGTGTTTTAATGTGCACTTACCTGAAGCAGACCGTGCTGCTACATCCAGGCCCTCTTGAGGATTGAATGGGACTACGTTATCTTTTGGACTACTTTATCATTCGGGTGTGGCCTGAGGAAGAATACATACCTGAGTGGAAGGATACATACCTGGAACTACTTTACAGGCTATTTAAACCACACCCGAAGAGCAGCACATGCTTCGCGTTGTTCTGCATCTAGCAGCTGGACGCTCACCGTGTTTGCTCCTGCATTCGGACTTCTGCCACGCCTGCCAGCATCCTGATCACCTACAAAGGAAGAGAAAGAGAGAATAGGAGAAGGAAAAGACTTTACCTGCAAGATCTGCATTCCGGAGTCAGCTCGCCGACGATCCTGCAAAGGAAGACACTTAATTTAAAAGCACATCGCATCGACCGCCGCAGCGCCGCATTCCACTCACCTTCACAGGGCGCCTCCATGTTCAGCAGCGATCACCCGGATTCGCAGCCACGCTTCCACGCCTAGGGAGAAAAAGACAAGAGCAAAGGTGAGAGAGAGAAGGGAATGAGGAAACCAAAACCTCCATGTTAAGACTTACCTGTTGGGTCATTCCCTCTTAATTTCGGGTCCGCGCCGCATCCAGGTGTTTCCGGACCCCGGCCCCTATGGGGAAAAAGACATTAGCGTCAATGAGCAAATGAAAAGACATTACCCAAAAAACGCTCATCAAGACTTACCTGATTTCTACAGGTATTGCATCTCGGGTCGGTGCCTTTTCCCCGGCATTCCGTACCCCGGCCCCTATGGGGAAAAAGACATTGACATTAGCATATTGATGCAAGGACAAAAGGGGAACCTTTCAAGGAACTTACCTGGAAGCCAAGCAAGTTTGGTTCTCATAAAACCAAGAATCCAGTGAAGTAACTGGATACCAACGCACCCCTGCATCAGAAGCAGGAAGGAGAGCTCGCCCTTCAAGACCCTAAGAAGGATACTTTTGCAAGCCGGTCAAGCAGGAGTTGGGAGTCCGGTCCAGTCCATCTTCTGAGCTCCGCGCAACACCTTAGAAGAGGTCACAGCAGCACGATCCTGGCCAGCGCCTCCGTGGGAGTCAGGTGAGCGTAACAGAACGCGAAGCCTACCCACAATTTCCCACCCGTGCGCTATGGAGACTTCTGAGACAGACCAGCTGGCCCAGCTGTTGGGGGAATTAAGGGCAGAGGTACACTCAGCTCGCCAAGAGACTAATGCCCTCAAAAGAGAACTCATTCTCTCCAAGGAACAAACTGATGACCTGGCCAAACGATTGCTACAGAGTCAGGCTGGACAAATTCCTTTACCTAGTCCCGGGGGAATTTCCACTTCGTTGGGTTCGAGTAACCCTGTTCAGATCAATCTGCCGGGATCCATGCCTTTAGCACCGCCTGAACGTTTTGCGGGGGACCCAAAGAAATATGCCATTTTTATGAACCAATGTCGCTTACATTTTATATGCAGACCAGGAGCCTTCCCTGATGATGGGACCAAAGTGGCCTTTGTGTTATCGTACCTAAGTGGCTGTGCTGCCGATTGGTCTGTTCCCTTGGTGAACCAGAACGATCCAATTCTCCAGGATTTTCAGGGCTTTCAGGCCAGCTTGGAAAGGTTGTTCGCTCGACACTCGCAGGGACAGGCCCTTGACAACGAACTGCTATCTCTACGACAAGGTAGTCAAGATCTTTTGTCTTATATAGCCTCCTTTAACAGACTGGTGGTGGAAACCGGATGGCCTGAAAATAAAAGGATCACTTTATTTCACCGGGGTCTGCGCGGAGAGCTAAAAGACATTCTGGCCCAAGTAGTGAATCCACCCCAAGGCTGCGCAGAATATATTGACTTTGTGGTACAACTGGATCACAGACTTCAGAATAGGAAAGCAGATCGGTCCAAGTTTGAAACCCGAGTACCGATCAGAACCCTCGTAAACCCCAGGAATACCGAAGCTTCGGAACCTATGCAAATAGGGGGATTTAAGGGGCCGTTAACTCAGAAGGAACGTGAGAGAAGGCGATAAAAGCAACTATGCCTCTATTGCAGGGCTTCCGGTCACTTTCTTCGTGATTGTCCAGTAAAACCACCTAGGAAGGTGGTTGGTGCCTCTGACAACAACTTAATGGAACCTGTTTCGGGAAACGACCTGGCTCAATAAGCGTAGAGGTCCGCTTGCCGAGCTTGAAAACGAACTCTCTGACCTCGCATTTTGTCTTGCCAATGGTGCTCGTGGATCCAAAAAAGCCCCAACGGTTGCATGCCCCTCAAAGCATACGTCGACAGCGGAGCTATCGGAAACTACGTGGACCGCGAATTGGCCTCCAGGATGAACCTTCCTCTCCATCCAAAAATAAACCAGGATGTCATTACTACGGTTGATGGTACCGAAATAGCCTCTGGGCCGGTAACGCATTCCACCACAGAAGTGACACTTGTGAGTCAGGATGGACATCGGGAAGCAATAGTGTTTGATATAATCAAGGCTCCACAATTTCAAGTAATCCTCGGAATTCCTTGGTTAGAAACACACAATCCTCAAATAGACTGGCGAGCAAAGAGAATAACTTTTCCAGATTGTGGTCCCACTTGTTATCCTAGAAATCCAGCTATTGGTTTAGCCACAGTAACCCCTGCCACTGTTCAACTACCGGCAGAATACCTTGAATACCAGGACGCTTTTCAGAAAGAACAGGCTAACACGCTACCCCCTCATCGTTCTTACGATTGCCAGATCGACCTAGTTCCCAATGCTCAACCGCCGTGTAGTAGGATTTACGCTCTCACTGAACCTGAAAACCAGCATTTGCGTCAGTATTTGGATCAGTACCTTGCCAATGGCTTTATTCGCCCATCAAAGTCCCCGGTCTCTTCCGCTTTGTTCTTCGTGCCTAAAAAAGAAGGAGACCTTAGAACTTGTATTGACTACCGCGCTTTAAATCAGATAACGATAAAGAATCGTTATCCCCTGCCTCTGATCCCTGAACTTCTTGATCAAGTAAAAGATGCTCGTATATACACCAAGTTAGATCTCCGGGGAGCTTATCACCTAGTGCGAATAAAAGAAGGTGACGAGTGGAAGACAGCTTTCCGCACCAAATACAGGCTCTTCGAATATCAGGTTATGCCCTTCAGTTTGTGCAACGCGCCTGCAGCTTTTCAATTCTTCATGAATGATGTTCTGCGAGAACTTATCGATGTTTGTTTCATCGTATACATCGACGACATCCTGGTGTACTCATCTTCTGAGTCAGATCATCGAAAACATGTTCGAGCAGTTCTAGAGAAATTGCGCCAGCACAAACTATTTGCCAAGCTGGAAAAGTGTGTCTTTCATACCACTGAGGTTGAATTCCTCGGATTTGTTCTGACTCCTAAAGGAATTCGAATGGATTCACGAAAGGTGGACGCCATCCTCAAATGGCCATCTCCCGGTTCAGTGAAAGGGGTTCAGAGTATGCTTGGCTTTGCCAACTTCTATCGAAGATTCATCCCGGAGTTTTCACGAATAGTCCAACCCATTACTGCTCTTTTACGTAAGAATAAACAGTTTGAATGGACTCCAGAGGCCGAACAAGCCTTTCAAGACCTAAAGACCAAATTCACTTCCGCACCTGTGTTGAAGCGCCCGCGACCTGATCTCCCGTATATTGTTGAAACTGACGCATCCAGTTTAGCCATGGGAGCTGTCCTGTCGCAAAGGGATCCGAAAACTAACCAGCTACACCCTGTAGCCTTTTGGTCCAGGAAATTCTCAGCTCCTGAAATTAATTACGCAATTACCGACAAAGAGTTACTGGCCATTAAATCTGCTTTTAAGGCTTGGCGTCATTACCTCCTCGGTGCAAGACACACCATCACTGTAATTACGGATCACAGAAATTTGCAGTATTTAAAGACGGCCAAAGCCCAATCTTCACGACAACTCCGATGGGCTTTATTCTTTGCAGAATTTGATTTTGTAATTACCTATCGCCCTGGCTGCAAGAATGGCAAAGCGGACGCCTTATCCCGAATTGGCATGGAAGAACCCTATTCGTGTTTAGAACCTGTGCCGATAATACCTGAACAAAGAATCTTAGGTTTGACTTCATTGCAAACCATCGAGGACGTTGAAACTCGAGTCAAACTACTTTTTGACCCTTCAGCCTTACTGGAATGGACTCAAAAGGGTCCCCACTTCACCGTTAAGGATAACTTACCGTACTTCCAAGAGCGGTTATTTCTGCCAAGTAAGGAATTGCAAGAACTAGTTATTGCTCATTATCATGAATCGTTAATGGAAGGACACCCTGGTATCGCTAAAACGGAAGAAAAGATCAAACGCCAATTCTGGTGGCCTTCTTGGAGAAAAGCCATAAAGTCTTTTGTGATGTCTTGCAGAGTTTGCGCCCAAAATAAAGGTCAAAGGAACAGGCCAGCCGGCCTACTTCAACCCTTGGAGATTCCACCGGCACCATGGCACACCTTGTCTATGGACTTCATTACGGACCTGCCACCGTGTGGTGGTTACAACACTATCCTAGTAATCGTGGATCTCTTCTCCAAAATGGCCCACTTTATCCCTCTAAAAGGATTGCCTTCAGCTTCCATCCTGGCCAAGGAATTCCTGGAGAATATAGTTCGAATACATGGTTTCCCTTCCGTACTAGTCTCAGATCGTGGAAGTCAATTCATTTCCCATTTTTGGAGGAAGTGTTGCCAACTAGCACAAATAGATGTGCGATTATCCACCAGCCACCACCCCCAGACTGACGGGCAAACCGAGAGGACAAATCAGACTCTCGAGCAATATCTTCGGTGCATGTTGCACCAATCCGAGTACAATTGGAAAGACATTCTGTGGATCGCAGAATATGCATACAACAATTCTATGCATTCTGGAACCGGTCAAACTCCTTTTTATACTTTGTATGGTCACCATCCTCGAACCTCTGACCTAGATCCACCTCTGACCCTGGAAATGCCCGCAGTAAATCATCTGCATTCAACAATAACCCGAGCCTTCAAAGAAGCTACAACTCATTTACAGCAAGCCAAGAAAAAGTACAAAGAAAACGCTGATTTGCACCGAAGTAAAACACCTCCTTACCAAGTAGGAGACCAGGTTTGGCTAGCAACTAGACATTTATCTCTCAAGGGCCCACGAACTTTCAATCCCAGATTCATTGGGCCTTACCCCATCAAAGCCATAATCAACCCAGTGGCCTTTAAACTGGATTTGCCTTCCAACATGCGTATTCATCCCGTTTTTCATGCATCACTTTTGAAACCGGTACAACCAGGAACCCGACTGTCCAAGCCTCCAGATCCTATTCAAATTGATGGGGAATTAGAATTCGAAGTGAAAGACATTTTAGACTCCAAAATGTTAAAGTCAAAACTCTTCTATCTTGTTGACTGGAAGGGTTATGGACCTCATGAGAGATCGTGGGAGCCTAGTAACCATATTCACGCACCTCGATTAATACGAAGGTTCCACCGTAGATTCCCGAACAAGCCAAAACCCCCGGAGGAAACAACCTTGGGAGGGGCCTTGTGGGGGGGTACTGTCATGATGCCTACCTCCAAGAAGCCAGGCCCAGCCCAGCAACCCAAGAGGCAGACATCATTTTCCCCAAGGACGTCTCAGCGGGCCCAAGTTGGGGCCTTTTGGACGCAGTCCTGGCGCCTTTGGCGCCAGGCTCATTCTGGACCCCAGTCCTGGCGCCTTAGGCGCCAGGCTCATAAAGCAAAACATGTGTGTAAGTGTTTTAATGTGCACTTACCTGAAGCAGACCGTGCTGCTACATCCAGGCACTCTCGAGGACTGAATGGGACTACTTTATCTTTTGGACTACTTTATCATTCGGGTGTGGCCTGAGGAAGAATACATACCTGAGTGGAAGGATACATACCTGGAACTACTTTACAGGCTATTTAAACCACACCCGAAGAGCAGCACATGCTTCACGTTGTTCTGCATCTAGCAGCTGGACGCTCACCGTGTTTGCTCCTGCATTCGGACTTCTGCCACGCCTGCCAGCATCCTGATCACCTACAAAGGAAGAGAAAGAGAGAATAGGAGAAGGAAAAGACTTTACCTGCAAGATCTGCATTCCGGAGTCAGCTCGCCGACGATCCTGCAAAGGAAGACACTTAATTTAAAAGCACATCGCATCGACCGCCGCAGCGCCGCATTCCACTCACCTTCACAGGGCGCCTCCATGTTCAGCAGCGATCACCCGGATTCGCAGCCACGCTTCCACGCCTAGGGAGAAAAAGACCAGAGCAAAGGTGAGAGAGAGAAGGGAATGAGGAAACCAAAACCTCCATGTTAAGACTTACCTGTTGGGTCATTCCCTCTTCATTTCGGGTCCGCGCCGCATCCAGGTGTTTCCGGACCCCGGCCCCTATGGGGAAAAAGACATTAGCGTCAATGAGCGAATGAAAAGACATTACCCAAAAAACGCTCATCAAGACTTACCTGATTTCTACAGGGATTGCATCTCGGGTCGGTGCCTTTTCCCCGGCATTCCGTACCCCGGCCCCTATGGGGAAAAAGACATTGACATTAGCATATTGATGCAAGGACAAAAGGGGAACCTTTCAAGGAACTTACCTGGAAGCCAAGCAAGTTTGGTTCTCATAAAACCAAGAATCCAGTGAAGTAACTGGATACCAACGCGCCCCTGCATCAGAAGCAGGAAGGAGAGCTCGCCCTTCAAGACCCTAAGAAGGATACTTTTGCAAGCCGGTCAAGCAGGAGTTGGGAGTCCGGTCCAGTCCATCTTCTGAGCCCCGCGCAACACCTTAGAAGAGGTCACAGCAGCACGATCCTGGCCAGCGCCTCCGTGGGAGTCAGGTGAGCGTAACAATAGCACCCTCTATCCAACCTCCCTTTCCCTTTCTCTGCATACCCATGCCATCCTATTTTTTCAACCCTAGTCCCATCTGTCCCCGCTTTTTCCCCTCCCTTCTTAATTGTAAACCTTAGTAACTGGACATGTCCACGGATCTCCCTTTCTGTGGCTACCTCGCCTCCCTCTTCTGCCTCCAGCTTGGCTACCTTGCCTTCACCTTCCCTCTCTGCCCCCTCTCGGGCTCCTTCTACACCTCCGAAGGACGTACCTCTGATCTGTACCCCTCCTCGTAAGTCCTTCAAGGATGGCAACCTTCTCCACATTGCCACTCTAAACTCTCTCTCTGCTGTCAAACACTCCTCTGATATCTGCCGCCTCCTGGAAGAACTTGACCTCAATGTCCTCGGTCTCACGAGACATGGTTCACGGGCAGTTCTGTCACTAGCTTTGACACGCTCCTACCTAACGGCTACAAGATCCTCTACGCGCCTAGGCCCAAAAGCTCTGAAGGGTGTGTAGCCCTGATCTTCCCCGAGTGGATTCCTGCCTCTGTCACTTCCACGCAGGCCTATTCCTCCTTTGAGTGCCTCGTCTGCAGGCTCTCTCTCTCCCCTAGCCATTCCCTTACTGTGGCTACTATCTTTCGGCCACCTGGTCAGATCTCCTCCTTCCTCTCTGAGTGGGCGGACCTCCCCTCCTCATTCCTGGCCTCAACCACTCAACTCCTCCTTCTTGGAGACTTCAACATCCACCTGGATGCCTCCTGTCCTACCTCTGGACTCTTTCACGACCTTTGCAACTCTCTCTCACTCACTATTCTCCCCTGTTTTGCTCAATTTATGCATAGTTCAAAATGGCGCGGGAGCACAATGCATTCTGGGAGTGCTCGGAGCCATGTTGGATATTTACTTCACTCCGCAGTGAAAGGCTGCACACATTTTGCTGAAGTGTTAGATTCACAGTGCTGAGCCAAACATGCTTTTTTCAAACTTGGTATGCAGTCAAGGCCATTTCTGCTGGGAAAAGCTAACGTTGTTATGACTTGCTACTGTTCTCTGTGGAGCATGTTTTTTCTGAGTTTTAGAGCAGGGAGGCCCTGCATTCCTTGGGGGGGAGCTCTAGATTGACCCCGCTGGCAACCGACGGCTGTTCCTCAACTGCGCAGGTGCAATTCCAGAAGGTTCGAGAATTAACTCCTTTTTTTGGAGTGCCAATATAGGCGGAAACCTGGAGGGGTCAGGTGAGACTTCAGTCAGAGAAGGACGCTCCATCTGGCCTTCCTGTGAGCTGTGGCACTCTCGTCCTGGCTGTCCTCGGGTCTTCCAGCTGTAAATGGGTGAGATGAAGAATGATAATACGCTCACGGTGATGTATTTTTTCTTTGACTTCTTTACTTTTTCTGTGATCTATGTCCATATTAGTTTTATGAGTTATTTCTATGTACTTGTAATCTTTGAATAAATAGCCATAAAGAGCTGATTATCTTCTAAAGCGTGCGTGGCTGTGAATGATTGTGTCTGTCTTTGGGTTGAAGTATTTGCTCTATAATTGCATTGGTGATTTATGGTAGTTCCGTGCACTTTTCAGAGGAGAGCAATACATCCCCTCTGGCCCAACTCATTCTGTAGGACACACTCTGGATGTCCTGATCTCCTCAGACCTTCCCCTTTCTGTCCCTCTCTCCACTCCTCTCTCCTGGAGTGATCACTTTCTCCTCTCCTCCCACCTCACCCTCTCTACCCCCCAGGCCAAGCCACCTCCAGCACTGTCACCCACCTTCTCGGTCATCCGACCCATGAAGCGCGTGTCAGTTGAGGCTTTTGCCGCCACCTTCTCACCTCCTCCTCCCCCTATGGCTGACTCTCACCCTGACACAGCCCGTGAACATGCTCCACTCTGCTATATCTGATACTCTTGATATCCTTGCCCCTGTCATGAGAATCCGCCTGAATCCCAAAGCCAAGTGCAACTCATGGTACAACTCGGACCTCGTCACCCTAAAACGCAAGTGCAGGGTGGCCGAGAGGAAATGGCGTGCTTTGTGTACATCCTCTGACAAACTGGCCTGCCGCCTGCTCCAAAGACAATACCAGCTCTCTGTCCTAACCAAGAAGAGAGCCCATATCCAAGCCCGCGTCTCTGCGGCATCAAACAACTCGGCTGAACTCTTTAAAATCTGCAAGGAACTGGCCAATCCTGCCGCAGTCTCTACCTCACTTATCCCCTCCCAGGCCCTCTGTACGGCACTGGCTTCTCACTTCATCTCTAAAACTCAGGACATCCTGTCCTCTCTCTCCTCCTATCCCCCAGCTCCCCCCACTCCCTGCTCCTCCTCTGGCCTCTCTGCAGCCACCTCACCTCCCTCCTTCTCTGCCTTTCCCCTGTTCTCCGCAGATGAGGTTTCTAGACAAGTCCAATCTATGAAAGTCTCGTCGAAACAGGTTCAACCCTGTTCCTCCAAAACTATCAAGGACCACATCAACTCCCTGGCTCCTGCCCTGGCTGATTTCTGCAATCACTCCTTCACAACTGGAGTCTTCCCATCCCCCTTGAAGCACTCCCTTGTACACCCTCTTCTTAAGAAACCCTCTGCCGACCGCTCCTGCCCGGCTATCGCCCAATCTCCATCACCCCCTTCCTGGGCAAGCTCCTGGAGAAACTGGCCATCTCCCAGCTCAATCTCCACACTGAATCTGTTGGTTGTCTTCATGACCATCATTCTGGCTTCAGAACTGCCAGAAGCACGGAAACTGCTCTCCTGAACATCCGTGAAGACCTGCTTTCCAACCTTGACTCTAACACCCTGTGTGTTCTCATCTTACTTGATCTCTCCTCTGCCTTTGACACTGTCAACCATGCCATCCTGCTCAACCGTCTCTGTGATAACCTGGGTATAACTGGTCAGGCTCTGGCGTGGCTGACTTCTTTCCTCTCCGACCAACCCTCCCAGGTCCAACTTGGGTCTTTCCTCTCCGATATCTTTGTCTCTACCTGTAGTGTCCCCCAGGGATCTAACCTCTCTCCCTGGCTGTTCAACCAATACCTGGCACTCCTTGCCCACCGCATTGCCGCTCTCTGCCCCAACTTTCAGTGCTATGCGGACGATACTCAGCTCATTTTCAGGCTACCCTCAGCCTCCTCCTCTCCTTCCCTCATCTCTGATTGTCTGTCTGCCATCCAAGAGTGGTGTGCCGCCAATGACCTCTGCCTTAATGCCAGTAAGACTGAGATTCTACTCATCGGCACACCCACTCCCTCCTTCCCTGCAGCTCTCTGGCTGCCCTCTCTTGGCCCTCTTCCCGCTCCCACCTGCAAGGCTAAAAACCTCGGGGTCATCTTCGACTCCACACTCTCTTTCTTTCCTCACATCTCTGATGTCTCTAAGAAGTCACACTACCAGCTGCACCTCCTCAGAGGTATTCTTCCTTTCCTCTCCTTCCCCCAGAAGCTCACTGTCTCCAGAGCCCTGGTTCTCTCTAGGCTGGACTATTGTAACAGCCTCTATCTAAATCTGCCTGCCTCTACTCTCTGCCCTCTGCAACTTATCCAGAACAGTACTGCGAGACTTGTCCTTACCCTCAAGCCCAGGGATCGTATATCTCCCGGACTGAAATCTCTGCACTGGCTCCCAGTGGCTGCGAGGATTAAGTTGAAAACCCTCTGCATTGTCCACAAGGCCTTCTGGGGCCCGGGGCCGAAATACCTTCAACTCTCTCTTCCTAAATATCTTCCTTCTCGACCTCTTCGCTCCTCCGGCTCCAACTCCCTCAGGGTCAGTCGCTTCTCCAAGCAACAAGTTGGTGGTAGATCTCTCTCTTCGGCAGGGGCCTCCCTGTGGAACAGTCTTCCTGCCTCCCTGAAACTTGAGGAGAACGATCTACGGTTCCGGAAGCACCTCAAAACCTTCCTCTTTGCTTCTGCTTTCACTCCCCGTCTCCCCTGTTGAATTTCCTGACAGAAACTGCACTGGTTACCTGGCCTCCCTTCTGATCTCGGGCCCAGGCCCGCCAGTTGCCCACCTGCACTGCCTCCCTGGCAACCCCTGCACCTGGGGACTGTTTTCTGTATCCTTACAGACCCCCTACCTGCACTTACGTTCTGCACTTACCATACACTCGCCACTTGCTGGGCGTTTTATTTATCTTATTTATTATACTATCCCTTGTACTGCGCTTTCCCCTCTCCCTTCCCCCTCGCACTTTTCCCTTTCCCCCTTCCCATGCACTTGCACGATCTGAATGACACCTGGCCTAGTAGGATCGTTGTCTGTCTTCCCTTTGTTCCCCCTCCCTTGCCTCGTCGCGCCTTGAAACACTTGTGTATAGGTGCGTTATAAATACCATATCATATCATATCATATCTGTACACAACCCGTGGGGTATTGTGTGTGGACCCCCTCCTAAAACTGAGGGCCACTTCAGGTTTTCCCCAATCGGGGGATCTTGAATGAGCTTCCCTTTTGATTGTCTTTCATTGCTATTCTGTTTTGTGAGCCTTATTTGGTGCTTTGTTTTAGGTCAAGGTGGCTTGAAGGTGATGGGGAGCCTAGCGTCAAGTATTTCCATCCTGCTTTACTCGTCTTACGCCTTTGTGGCAGCATTCTCGTTTGTGACGCCCTCGGTGAGCGGGCTCCATGCGGACCCCTTGTATCTCCGCTATCAGATGTTGTAACACTTGTTTCGCCTCTTCCGCGTTGTGACTCGGTAGTCCTGTCCTTTGACCTTGAAGATTAATGCGAAGGGGTAGGCCCATCTGTATCTTGTGCCCTGCTCTGTGAGCCATGTGGTGAGCTGTTTACATCCTCTTCGTCAATTTAGGGTGAGGGACGATAAGTCCTGGTATATGCTGACCTTGGAGCCTTGGTGTTCGATCATTTGCTCCTGCAACTGAGGAAGGTTTCCACTTTCTCCTTGTAGAGGAGGAATTTCACCACCAACGAGCGTGGCCCCCTGCTGAAGACTCTCCCTCCTATGTGCGCTCTTTCCACATGCACGTTCTTACCGCCTTCAGCTTGGAATAGGAGATTTATATCTTGCACTTTCCTTTCCACCTGGGCTGGGTTCTCACCTTCTGTTTCTTCCAGCCCCATGATCCTTATGTTCGACCACCTTTCTCTGTTTTCCAGATCATCCATTTTAGTGTGAGTTCTTCCTCTCTTAGTTCAATGTCCATGATACTAGCGTTTATTTTCATTTCCATTAAGTCTGTGTTGACCTGACCTTCTAGATTCTCGACTTTTCCTTCAATTTCTTTCACCTTTCCACATAGCTTGGTTATGGATGTCTGTGCGCAGGGCTCTTACTTCCGCCATCACTCCCGCTATGTCTTCTTTCATGGAGGCGTTGTCTATGTTGGAGCCTAGGGTGGGGGAGGTCCTTGGGTGGAGGGAATGTTCTCTCCTAAATCGTTGCAGTGCCTTCAGGCCATTGGTGCAGGGTCTCTTTGCTGACCCCTTTTTCTCTTCTTGCTCACTTCTGCCCTCGGGGCGTGCAGGGGTTTACCGTTTCCCATAAGGGGGTTTCTAGCACAGGGTCTTTTGGGTCCTACTTTACTGCATGGTGCCACTCTTTCTGGCCTTCTTTACTTTGTTGGGGGGGGAGGGCGGGAGGGTCGGTTCCTGGTCTTCTTCTGTGCGAGTCTCCAGTCCTCGTTGTTGGAGTAGAGGAGTGTGACACCAGTGGGGGCTGCTCCCCTTTACGTCACGTTTCCTCCCACATCCTTGTCTGATGATCTGTGCACTGGGAGATAAACTCCTCCATTCCCTACTTTGTTCCCCCTCCCTTTCGTCCCCGTTTCCTTTTTTGGTTCAGTTGCCTCTTCTGTGGGGTGGGTGCTCTGTGCTCTCGCGCCCAGAGTGCTTATGTCCTTCTGGGGCCCCCGGGTCACGCCTGGTATCTCCTGTACTCTTTGGGGTGCCTTTTTGCTTGGGGGTTTTGGAGCCGTAATGTTAATGCCTTTAATGGTAAGTGCAGTTCTTTATAGTCCTCACGTGGGTGTTCTAGTGGGGGGGGAGCGTTATAGTCTCACCTCCCCCTCTCGATCCCTCCACTTTCTAGACACTCATTGCCCAGCGTTTGCTGCAGGTGGGTGGGGCCCTGGGACCTGGGAGGGCGCTCACTCCCTCCTCCTCCTGCTGCAGCCCTTCCCGGCTGGAGACCCCCGGGACAGTCTCACCAGGTGCTCGTTGTCCCTTGTGGCCAGTCCTGCTCTCCTGCACCTCCGCTGACTTTCCAGCTGGGCTTTGTGGTCCGTTGGTCTTGGGCTGCTTCACCTTCCACCGGGCGCCCATGTTGGTGCTGCCTCCGCGCCAGAGAGCCCTGGGTCCATATGGCACGATCCAGCGTGGGAGGGTTGTCATCTCCACACTCTTGCGGGGCCTCTGCTCCTTTCCCCCTTGATATGGTGTATTTCCTGCAGAGATGGGGACCAGTTCCCTCCTCCCGTTTGTCCGAGGGTGCTTCTTCGTCGGTCGTGGCCTTTCTCACTCTGCCAGCGTTTAAGCACTTCTTTGCTCTGGTTTTGGGCTTTTGTGCTCTCTGCTTCTTCCAGTGACCAAAGTGTCAGCTTTCCGGTTTGCTGTAGGTGAAGAGCTTGTTTCTCATCTCTTTATTCCTCCGGTGTGGGGAACCACGTTTCAGCCAGAAATTACCACCGGCGCCCCTTACTGTTCTCCCTTAAGACCATTTTTAACTGAATCAAGATTGAATATCCATTTTTGTTCAAGTTTTCATAATGCCAGTACTGTCTCCTCTGTGTGGATGAGGTTTGATGGTTTGTATAATAAACCAATAAATGTCTTCATAGCCGTGTTTTGCCTTTTTGAAATGTTCCACTAATCGCTTCTCTGGCACCCAATTTTTAACACACGAACAGTTTTCACAAATTCATATAGACCTCTTTGTTTTTCCTATATATATCAATCCACATGGGCATTTAATCCCACATATGGCCCCACTGAGTGAGACAATTCGTGAATGTTTTTAAATGTCAAATGCGACCATTCAAGTCAATTTCTTTGATGTTTTTAGTCAAATGACATACAGAACAATTGCCACATTTGAAATGGCCTGTTACCGGTGGTAATTGCCACAACGTGATTTGGGTGGAAGGTTTTACGTTTTGAAGTTCATATGTGTGTTCTAATTTGTCCCTTAAGTTGGACATTCATTTGAAGGCAAAACAGGGTTGGTTTATCTGAAAATCATCCTTATGTATCATATTCCAGTGTTTTAAAATACTTCTCCGTAGATCATTGCTGATAGGGTAGAAAGAAGAGACACGTGATTTTTCTTTCAATCTGGGTTTTGTTCTGTTTGGTAAGGCACATTTGCCTGTCATTGTTACGGGCCCGTATCATGACCTTCTAATGATATGCGAGGGGTAGCCGCAATATTTTAATCTCGAGCCAAGTTCTTTATTATTGGTGTCAAAATCTTCTTTTCTACTACAGTTTCATCTGATACGAAGGGATTTTTCATAGGGAAGGTTTTCCCATAGGCTTAGAGGATGAAAACTATTAAACAACAGAAGAGTGTTTTTATCTGTTGGTTTCTTAAACAGAGTGGGGCCAGGTTGGTTTTCAATAGACCTATATATCTCAAGGTCTAGAAACGCAATCTTATCAGTGTTAGCTATCATGGTGAACTTGATCGATGGTTCCCGATTCCTGGGTATTCAACCACGTCATGAATATGCTTAGTGTTTCCAAACCTCCATTCCACAACATGAACACATTATCAATATAGCGATGCCAAGATTTTATATGGTCACAGAAAGGATTAGTGTCAGAGTATATTGATTTAGATTCAAAGTTATCCATGTAAAGGTTAGCCAAATGGGGGCAAACGTTGCCCCCATACTTGTTCCATGTAGCTGTTGGTAGAAAAGTGCCATCACACAGAATTATTTTTTGTGCGAGGGCTAATCTAATACATTCACTGATAAAGTCAGATGGTACTGTCCATTCTTCTCTTTTCTCCAGATATGTATGCATGATCTGGATACAAACCATTTTCAGAATACTTGTGTACAGGGACTCTACATCTAATGTCACAAGTAAATCATCTGTTTTGATGTCAAGATGTTCGAAGATTTTTATCATGGAAGTGGAATCCTGGACATATGATTGCATGTTACGAAAGGTCTAAGGAAAAAATCTGCATAGATCGAAAGGGGTTCCTATAAAGAACCAATAGCAGAGACAGTGGATCTCCCAGAGGAAGTGTGAGCATGTTTATGCACTTTGGGTAGAAAATAGAATGCCTGGGTTACAGGATTGTAGTTAACCAAAAACATTTTTTCATCTTGAGTTATCCATCCTTGCGTGAAAGCATGGCTCATGAGGCTTTCTATTTCACCAGTAATTCTGAGAGTGGGGTTACCACCTAGGATTTTGTAGAACTTCTTATCTTGTAGTTTTTTTGAACCACTGTTTGATATAGAGTGGTGTCCCACAATAAAATTCCTCCCCCGTTGTCTGCTGGTTTTACCAGAAAGAGACAGTGGATCTCCCAGGGGAAGTGTGAGCATGTTTATGCACTTTGGGTAGAAAATAGAATGCTGGGGTTACAGGATTGTAGTTAACCAAAAACATGTTTTCATCTTGAGTTATCCATCCTTGCGTGAAAGCATGGCTCATGAGGCTTTCTATTTCACCAGTAATTCTGAGAGTGGGGTTACCACCTAGGATTTTATAGAACTTCTTATCTTGTAGTTTTTTTGAACCACTGTTTGATATAGAGTGGTGTCCCACAATAAAATTCCTCCCCCGTTGTCTGCTGGTTTTACCAGAAACAGAGGGTTATCTTCCAGATTTTTTAAGGCAATTCATTCTGCTTTCAACAGATTGTCTCTGTATTGGTTCTTTTTACTGAACAGATAATTGACATCTTTTTTAAAATTATTTTTTATTGCTGTTTTTGATGCGAGCACCTTTACAACAAATACAAAAATAATTTACCTCTCTCAGTGTTTTGTTTTCAAATGCTAGTATTTCTTGTGATACCATTACAGTTTTTGGAGTAAAAAATGAAGGAGGTTTTTTGCCCGATGTATTAGTTTTAGCCGGATCTTGATCACGTGAATTTCAGAAAAGATATTTGAGTTTCAGGATACGGAAAAAATTCCTGATTTCAATTTCCATTTGAAATCCGTCAGCTTTAGTTGCTGGAACAAACGTTACTTAGTAGATTTATTTCCGTTTAGACGAGAGGCATGTGTACTCAAATTGAAGATTGGTATAACCAGTTCTGTGGTGGCGGTTCCCACTGCCGTGTATGCATGGCATGATTTCCTGGCTGCCGGGTCTTGCCCCGACTTCTACTGGCTTGAAAAAATGTGCCTCTTTTGTTGGTGTCCCCCCTGTGTCTTATCGGTTGTCCATTGTTATTACTGTTCGACAGGTTGGAAAAAGTCACATATTTTTTGTTATACAACCTTTTTTGCTGTCTTCTGTTTTTCCCTGATTTGTGTTTATCTACTGAAAAAAAGCGGGAACTAATACAGATAAGTGATCTCAACCCTAGACAACCCTCTGAACTGAAGACCTTGCTTGCAAAAGGTGAATCCTCTAGAAAAAACTTTAGCAAGTGTCAAAAGGAGTTGACTTTCTAAAAGGAAGTTGTGTTGGATAGGGGACAAACTTCATGTTCAACTACATAAAGACCAAGTGTAAGGGATGTGGTGTGACATATACGTTTTCTACTGCATACCATCCACAAACCAATAGATTAGTTCAAAGATTCAGCAGAACACAAAACTGCACGACTGGTACTTTTGAAGAGCCTCTTAGAATTAAGTTGGATCGCCTTCAGTCATGTCTCTATTTTGCCTACATGGTGGTACCTCAGCAGGGTGTTGGTTTTAGCCCTTCTAGTTACTCTTTGGTCATTCAGTCTGGGGTTCTTTGGCTGTGAAGGAAGGTGGGGTACACTGATGCGTTACCAAATGTCCAGGGAGCCTACTGGTCCTGAGGTTGCCTAATGCATGCATGGCTCTATCTTTTCCTTCTCTCACACAAGGCTGCTGGTGCCCGTAGAGCGAGTTGGCACAATGCTTCTCTGTCTCTGCTTCTGTCCGTCCGTGCGGCCTGCTTATTTTCTTTCATCACCTGTAAAAAAAGAAGGAAAAATATCTTCTCAGTTACCTATCGGGAAAATGCCATTCTTCTGCCCCCTTTGATGAGGCGTGAATGCCAGCAGCCCAAACACAGAGGCGGCTACGTGGTTTGAACTGTGGGCAATATTGCTGCCATGACAGGTTGCTTGTAGTGGTGGCGGAATTGGGCAGCAGGGGAAAGAGGATGTGGCCAATGCAAACAATGGGAGCAAATGAAAACACATACACTATAAGGGTACCAACAAGGGACGTTAAATATGCCAATATGTTATGTTCATTTGTTTTTATACTGTACACATCACAACTTTAGTGGTCTTAATGTGCCGAAACCTTGTCTGTGTGGCTGAACTCTGACACCCCTACAACCTCCCGCCCAGGAAGTAAACCAGACCATGATCTGTGGTGTGAAAAGGAAATGGGGAAAAGGTAAGTGGGAAATGGCAAATAAGGACAGAACTGGAGAATAAAACAGAGCATAAGGTTAAGTGATAGTGATTGCTTGGATGCATGTATAGTAATATGGGTTTAGTACAAAAGAGGTCATGAATAGAATCAAGGGGTGTCCATATTGGACAAGTCAGTTATCTTGTCCGTGAGCAGTGCAATGTGCTGTTGGTATTTTTCATAAAATCAAGTTACAAATGTCTAATGGCCTTGACATGCGTTCAAGAGTTTGTGTCAGTTGTTGGGGCAGGAAAATGACAATTGGGGCGGTTTATGCTCCTTGCTCACTGAGTGTATAGTTTTTTAATGTACTAGGTTCACTGCTAGACAAAATGGAAGGTGAGGTGGTGATTTTGGGTGGTGATTTCAATGGGGTGATAGACAGTAAAGTAGACCAGAAGTCAGGATGTAGATATAATAGTGAAAAGGTTAGCGAGGAATTGAGAGCTTTTGTGTTTAAGTATGGGCTTGTAGATGTATGGAGGGAACTTCATCATGGGGAAAAAGAATACTCCTTTTATTCACCTGTTCATAACTCGTACTCGAGAATTGACTATTTTTTTGTCAGTAATACATTAGTCAGATAGTGAGCTCAAATATTATGGAACGTGGCATATCGGATCATGCTTTGCATGATATGCAGTTAAATTTAAAGGGTTTAGGAGAGAAATCCAAAAGATGGAGGATCCAAGCAAACATACTTAAGGATACTTTGGTTACAACAGGGTTAGAAGATGTTATTAGACATTATTTTGAGGATAATAAAGATACAGCTGCTGTTAAATCTGTTTGGGATTGTTTTAAGGCGGTACTAAGGGGTGAACTGATAAGTAAGGCTACACATGCTAAGAGGAAAAGTCAAGCAGAGATTAAAAAATTAGAGGAAGAAGTTAAGGGGATGCAGAAGGATTGTGCAGATGGAGATTCAGAGCGCTTTTACTGTCAAACCCAGAAGTATGTGTAGCTATATTAAAATAAATGTTTGAGGAAGTGGGCAAATTATTGGGACACAAGGTAAATTGGGACAAAACAGAGATTTTTCCATTATCTAAGACATGCAATAAAAATGTTTTGGAATCTTGGAATTGTAGATGGTCGCACACGGGTGTTACATATTTAGGAATATGTATTATAGGAGATTTAAATAAAATAATTCAATGTAATCTAGATGAGGTAATAGTCAAAATACCATTAATAATTAAAAGGTGGGAAAGATTGAATTTGAATCTGTGGGCAAAAATTAACGCAATCAAAATGGTTCTATTGCCTAAAGTGTTGTATGTTATTCAATCAGTCCCACTATTAATCTATAAAAAAAGCTGTTGAACTTTGATAAACTCTTTCCATCCTTCTTGTGGGGAATCGGAAAAAAAACCTTGTGTTCCAAAATACATATTGATGCAAAAATCTGAAGAGGATGGGTTTGGATATCCGAATCTAGTGAAATATTATAAAGCTTTTCTGCTTAAAAAGAGTTCATATTATTTTAGAGAAGAAAGCGTTAAAGAGCCAATCTGGCTACGCATGGAAAGAGAGATTTGTGCACTGTATCATCTAGAAAATATTTATACTATAGGAAAACTGTCTAATAAAAGGCTAAAGTTACAATCAATAGTGGCAACCAGACAGGCCTTGGGGTTATGGTTTAGGGAAAATGGCCAGAGTTACGGTTTCAGCCCAGATGCATCTATTTGGCATAATGAGACATTACAACTTAATAATAGATGTCCGAGTTGGAAGAGCTGGATTAAAAAAGGGAATTTTGAAGTTAGGTGATATACTGGATGGGAACAGGTTGTTGCGTTTTGAGGAATTACAAAATATGATCTAGGACAAAGAGACGAGTAAATATTTGGACTTGGCTTCCCTTATTAATCAAAGGAAAGATATGGCAGGTGGCTCACTTCGAATGAAACCAGAAATTAGTAAATTACTGATTGGACAAGAGTACAGTGTACGGACTTGCATGCATTTCATGCCCATGGAAATAGGACATATTATAGCTTGGAATGGGTTGAAGGAGGCCTGGTCGAATTATGTCAATATGGTTATTTCCGAAAATGATTGGAGAGATATACTAACGTTCAATATGAATTTGGGGAAAGGTATGAACTTGCGTCTTAATCAGACAGAAAATTATTGGAAGAATATACTGGACACCAGTTAAAATGTTCAAACTGAAACTGAGATTAGACGAGATATGCTGGAGTTGTGGTACTGTATAAGAGTACCTCTATCATCTATTATGGGATCATCTATTATGGGACTGTCCGAGAGTACAAGTCTTTTGGAAGGATGTAGTTGATAGAATTGATTTAATTTTTGGAATCAGTTTGCAAAGATTTGTGGCAAACATAATCTTGCTTTTACATAAAGATAGATGTGTAAATACTAGAAAACACAATTTCTGGATTGACAGGGCCGTGATGGTAGCGATTAAGCTAATCCTTATGATTTGGAAGACGAGGAAGAAACCTAATATTGAAGATTGGTTGGTGGAATTACAGGTTCTATCAAAGTATGATAAGGTCTCAATGAAGAATGAGGGTAAAGAGGAAGACTACTTAAGGTTATGGGGATCGTTTGAAGCCCTTTATGATTGATATAGTAGTGAGACTGTGAGAGCACGGACGCAAGGATAGCTCCACGTCGTCTTGCTTCCCAGGCAAGCACGTTGCCCCTGAGCTATCCTCCCGAGACAACCTGTGTGTTGAAAGTTGGTGCACACAAAACGGACAATGACAAAGAATTCCCCCACCCTGGGCTATATTAGCATAGCTTCCAGATGAGTCTCACAATTATATAATGAACTGGGCTGACCTTTATCCTTTGCTATAGGGAACCATCGGTCATTATAATGAACATGGTGCTTTACTGTGCCGTGTTTGGCTGGATGCAGAGGTTGGTTATTTGAGAAACCCCTGTGCCAATTCTTGCTACGTGAGTTTATGACATAAGCACTGGTGAAAGAAAATATTAGAAGGCATCCAGCATTTACAGGTTAGTTCCATAATGTGGTCATGAAAAATCCGACCTAGTTCCTCTAGAATGATGGTTTTCTATTTTTCAAATGTAACTTATGTTATTGGTGTAGTGTTACATTTAGTTCGTTTTTGCTAACAAGAACATATTTAAGAAGTTGTCTTGCAAAGAATGTGTTTGTGCCCACCCTAAAATTTATTTTCTCAAGATGCCGAGTCCCATACCAGCAAGCTTCCATAGATGCCAAACTAGATCCAGTGGCGCCCAAGTCGCAACGGGAAGGCATAAATAAACGAAGACTACTTTTGTCCAAAAAATGTGAGTCTCCTTCCTAAACAGATAACGTTGACACCTGAAAAGACCGCAGTACCCCTTGCGGTCGCTATTTTCGGCACCTCGGGTTGCCGTTTCTGTTCGTAGTGCCACTGAAGTATTTGTTTCTCGCAGCACTTTGCTGGCACGCACCGTCTTTCCTCTCAGCTAGAGCCACCCTCTGCCTGAGGCGCTGCGGTCTCGGGCCGCGGCTGTTTCTGCGCCGTCGCCGGTTGCGTCCCCCTCTCGTCTCCTATCGCCCTCCGCAGTCCCCTACAGTCTGTGCGCCCCTGCAGCTCGCCTCAGTTCCTGTTTCCGGGCCTGTGTCAGTGAAGCAGAAGTGAGAAGGAGGAACTGATGAAGTCTGAGACGGGCATGTTTGGGCTCTCAGCGTCGGTACCCTATCACAGAGCGCCTGTCCCCGGGGCCTGTGCACGCCCCGTCCTTTATTAGTGCTGATCTCCGCCAGGGCAGCTGCGACGCGCGGCGGGATGGAGGCGGTTCAGATGAGGAGTCACCCGCGCCGGTAAGCACCAGAGCCCCGGAAGCCACGCTTCATACCCCGGCTGTCCCGTTGTAGGGTAGCTGTGCACCAGAAAGCCTACCCGAAGTCTTCGCACTGCCCCGGCTCTACAGACGCGCATTTCCTGTCCACCGCACTCGCACACCGCCCCTGAAACGCACCCCCATCAGTTCCAACAGCACACACAGTGCCCTAGCACGTTTCTCCATTACTCCATAGTCAAGTGGAGCAACGGCCGCCCAATAAACACATATGCAGACCATCCCCATATAGTAGCTCTGCCCACCCACAGCACATTGCGCAAACTCTGTACGCACCCCTCCCCCAGACCTTCGATACCATACGCAAAAACTGCGTGTGCGTATTTGACATTTTTGTGAGCAAAAAGTATTCGATTTTTTTAGATTTAAAAACAAGATAAGCAACACAAAATATATAACTTGAATTAGCTGCGAGCACCGTGACGAGCCTTTAACCACATTGACATATCTCATTATCAAGCATACCAGTAGTAATGACTGCATAATCTAGTCAGACTGTCAGTAACCAATGCAACTGCTTACATTTGATTTCCTGATGTATGACTGACTCTACACTGTCTCTACTGGCCTTTCAAAAGTGGCCATCGTACTAACTGACTGAGCCTACCAAACTTTCAGAGGTACTGGCATGACATTCAACCGACTCATCGAGCCGTACAAACTGTTCAGAGGCTCAAGTGACATCTTGACATATGACTGTTTCTGCCCCAGAAGCAAAGAACTCTGTCCCAATCTTCTGGTCTTTCAGAGGCCCTTAGCTCACTCTTTTTTTCAGGGGTAGCAGCATGCCATGATCACGCTTGCCCCTAATGAATCTGTATACCCGACTAACGTCGCTGTGTCAATTGACAAAGCCCATTTAGTTAAGGTAGCTGCTGTTAGCGATGTGTCTTCTGGTGTTTTACTAGGTAACAATAGTTTCTTAGGTCCATTGTTCTATGCAGGTGCAGTTTCTGGTTTGATAATATAGCAAACCAATCTTTCACACTAAATAGGATTTATTTAAACTCTGACTTCCTCTTTTAGACTTTTTTTTTAACACAATCAGTGCAGATTTGAAGATAACTTTGGCAATTGTCTTAAAATACTATAGACACTGTGATGAAGTTAACACCCTGTGTTGTGGTTGTCATCTGCAAAAAGGACAGAGGCACAGATCAGTCCCCCTTAAACCAAGAAACAATATACTTAAAAGCAGTGTTTTTGATTGATACAGTTAGTAGGTGGTAGGAATACCGAAAAAGTGTTAGTCTTCTTCCAGAAACTATAGGGTGGCAAGTATGCATTCTGCCATGCGCTCCTTTGTCCAAGATCCTTTCTTCTGTGTACTGTGGTCATGCTCCTTTCCCAGTGACAAGACATTTTTCTCTGGGCCATGCACCTACCTTCCTGCATTGGCTACTTGCGCTCACTGCCCAACCAGTCTTCCTTCATATTCCATCCCACCACCCTCCACTCGACAATGCCTCCGCCTAAGTCTCATGCACAGTTTATCTTGGTCCTCTGTATACGCTTTTCAGAAGTTCCCCATGTGTTCTCCAGGCCATGCATCCCCCTACTATGAATTACTGTTTCCTCCTCTCTGCCAATGACTTTACCTTCTACTTCTCGACTGAAATCATCAGAAACAGGACATCTGGTCTACCCTTCTATCCATAAAACCACCTCCCTCATTCTCCCATCTTCCCCACACTCTCCTCCCCATCCCACTTCTCTGACACCTTCCCTATAGAACTTGTAATCATCCTTCTTTCTGCCAACCCATCCTGCATTCCCCTTGGCACCACACGTTTGTAAGGGACTTGCACATATCACCTCTGCTCACCTCTCTGCCTTATTAGACTTCTCTCTGTCTCTCGCTTCTCTCTCAACTGGTACATTAACAGTTCAAATTGTTACAAATTCGTCCCAATTACACCTCTAATATAGAAACCAAATTCTGACTTCAGCAACACCTCATTCTACAGACTTTTGTTTCTCCTCTACCACTCCAATAATATTTCTGAGAAGGTTGTCTTGAACTTCATAGTGAACTATACAAAAGTGCACTCATTTGCTGACCCTCACCAATCTGTATTCTGGTCCAAAAACGTCCATGTCACCACTCACCAATTCTTATATCACTGACCACCACTCACCATTCTCATCCATCAATACCATCACGCTCCATTCAATACTATGGATCATCCCTTCTACGTAAGATGCCACCTGTTTGTGTTCCAAGATGATCTTTTGACATCGGTGTCTGGCCTGTGGGGCATCGTGGCACCTAAAAAAGATCTGTTTACGGAGATCATGGGTGGGCACGTATAACCGGTTACAATAGAAGACTAAACCATCATTGGTTTGTATGTCCTGTTGGGTCAGAGACTGGGTTTCGTGGGATCTGGAATTGTGATGGACCGGATAAGATCGAAGAAGGACCCACAAAGTGCATCTGCTGCAATATGGTTGCAGAGTATTCTTTATGACTTGTGTTGGAGTGCAGGGATCTGGACAAGGCATTGGCATGGATATTGGAGGAACCAGAGATGTGATTGAGAAGGAAGTCATACTGGGAGAAAAAGAACCCCCACCTTGCCTGTCGACTGTTGCGGCATGGCAGGGACTGTCAGTGTTGCAGGCTACGATGATCGGTACGGACAGTCACAGTGTGATAACGCTCTGTGTATGTGGTGTCTCCATCGTTCAAAAGCACCAATAGTTCCTTCTCGATCGCAGAGTAGTTAACCTCAGTTAGAGTTAATTTGCTGGAGTAGTAAGCAATAGGGTGCTCAACAGAGGACTGGGCATTGGTCTGCCGAAGTACGGCTCCAATAGCCCCGTCAGAAGCATCCGCTTCGATGAAAAGCAGGGCAGTGTCATTAGGGTGACAAAGTATGGGTGCAGACATGAAGGCTTTCTTTAGCTTTTGAAAGGCTGATTCGCCTGTGGACCCCACTGGAAAACCTGATTGGTGCGCGGAGTACCTGAGTTATGTCCAAGGACAGCTGGGCAAAGTCGGCGATGATATTCCGGTAATAATTTGCAAAACCCAAAAAAGCTGTGCTGCCTTGCGGTTGTTAGGACTATGCCAATCCTTAATGGCTTGCACCTTACTTATATCCACCTGGATACTGTGGGTACTGATGGTATGTCCCAAGAAGTCGATATTCTGCTGGTGGAACAAACACTTGGTGGGTTTTGCATAGAGATGATTTGTCTCTAAGCCGTGTAAGACTTGAGCCACATGCTTCTGATGTTCCTTGAGAGTGGAGGAGAAGATGAGGATGCCATCAAGGTAGGCCCACATGGTTACTCCGGTAAGGTCCAAGAAGATGGTATCCATGAACCGTTGGAAGACCGACGGGGCATTACATAGCCCAAAGGGCATCACATTGTACTCAAAGTGGCCCTGGGAAGTCTTGAAAGCCGTCTTCCATTCCACTGCTTTCTTAATACGGACCAGGGGGTAGGCAACCCGCACATCCAACTTCATAAAACAGCTGGGACCCTTCAGGGATTCCAAGATGTCCCAGATAAGGGGCAGGAAATACCAATCTTTTATCAGGATGTTGTTCAATTCCCCATAATAGGCACAAGGCCCCACGGTTCCCTTTTTCTTGGGTACAAAGAATAGAGCCCCCCCCCACGGCCACAGCAGGAGACTGGGAAGGGACAATATATCCCTTTTGGAGACAAGCTTTTAAATAGCGTTGAAGTTCTTGTCGTTCAGGCAGTGACAATGAGTAGATCCTTCCATGGGTTATAGCCTTGTCAGGAAGAAGATCGCTAGAGCAATCAAAAGGCCGGTGCAGGGGGAGAGGTATGTCTTCGGGTTTGGCAAAGACCCTTCCGAACACAGAATACACAGCAGGGACTCCATGAATGGTGCAAACAGTGGACGATGTACTGATTGAGGCAAGTAACTTGGAAGATGTACGTGTGTCTCTGACCTTTTGGGTGCACCAATGGGTGGTACAAGTATCGGACCCGAATATTATGGTTTGCGTAGCCCAGTTAATGAAGGGGTTGTGGTAGGATAGTAAGGGAAGACCAAAAACCAAGGGATATGACAGTGTTTACAGGACATGGAAAGCTAGCTGCTCCTGATGTTGGTTAATGTGTATGCCGAGGGGTATGGAGTGATGGGTAACAGGGCCTGAGGAGATCAATGACCCGTCTATCAGTGCTACTGGTGCAGGATGTTCTTTCTGAACCAATGGTATGCCATGTAATGTTGCAAATGCCTGGTCAATATAATCCAGACGCATCACAATCAAGCAATTCTGCGGTAATAGTCTGGTGTGTTTTGGTGTTATACAGTTGGATCTCCAAGATCAAGAGACGTGATGCAGGCATCAATCCCTGAGTGACATTGGGAAGGAACGAGGAACTGGATGGACTTGCTGTTGCCTTCCTTTCAGACAGCAAGTCTACTAGTTTTCCACTGCCCTAGGTGGACAGACCGGACAGGTCCCCAAGAAGTGCCCAGAACCACCACAGTATAAACATAAACGATTCGCTCTTCTTCTTCTTTCCTCCTCAGTCAAGGGACCCTGTATTGCCCCTAATTGCATTGGTTCAATTTGGGGTTCAGGAACGATAGGAGCCGGAGGCATGAATGGCTGCATTGGTGGGATATGCTGCATTCGCCGTTTTTCACCTCTTCTTTCAGCGAGCCGGTGTTCAATATGAAGGACTAGTTCTATCAGAGTATTGAGGTCTTGTGGTTCCCCGAAATGCACAAGTTTGTATTTTTTTTTATAACCACTTAGTTAAAGCATTTATGCAGTGGCAATATTATCACTTTATAACCGTTTATCCCCTTCCCTCTCCCTCCCTTGGAAACTGTCCGGGGTCTAGCCTGCCGTGGCTGGAAGGTTTGAGCTGGAAAGGATTTGTCATATTCTGGGACTGGGTCCCAACACTCATGAAGCAGTGTAATGTTCGTTCTCTGGCGGCCGTGACTTTCTTGGCGACCAGGATGTTTTAGATCTTGGCCCACCACAGGGGTCCAGGGGGCCTTCCTGGATTTCCATCTGTGGTCGAGTGAGATCTTAGCCGCCAGTAGGAGCTGTGTAATCAGTTTCGCTGTCAGGCCCGCTCTCGGGTAGCAGCCCGGTTGCGGGGTGCCTAGGAGCACCACCTCTGGTGACAGGGGTAGTTTGCGATGGGTGATAGCTTCAATAGTTTGGAGAACCTGTTCCCAGAAGGTTTGAGTTAGTGGGCATCGCCATCACATGTGGAAGAATGTTCCTTGGGCTCTGCAATGTCTCCAGCAGTTTGGGTCTAGTGAGCTTTTAAAGTGGTGTAGTCGCTATGGGGGTAGTACCAACAGTACAGCAATTTGAGTGCTTCTTCCTTATTGGTGATGCACCTGCAGGCGGAGTTGTCCAAATGTCGGTCCAAGACTGATCCTCAATATTATGTCCCAGATCCACTTCCCATTTGGCCATGTACGTAGGTCTGATGGCTAGCATGCTTCTTGTAGGAGCCTGCTTGTAGGAGCCTGCTTGTAGGAGCCTGTACAGTTTGGTGATGTGGGCTTTTCTGGGGCCCTGTGCCATTGAGAGTTCCAGGGGGAGACGTGTTCTAATGGCTTGCTGCTTGATTAGTGGCTGGGAGAGCCAGTGGCGCAGTTGTGCATAAGTGAACCTGTCTGTCTCTGCTAAGTTAAAGCGGGCTTTTCATTCAGTGAAGTCTAGGGGTGTTCTGTCTTTAAATAATTGGGATGCTGTTCGTAGGCCCTCCTGGGACCAGTTTTGTAAGTTCGCTGCCTGTAGGCCTGGGGTAAAATCCGTTTTACGGAAGACCGGCGAGAGAGGGCCTAGCCCCTTGGGGATCTTTTTCATCTGCAGAGCCTTCTCCCAGGTTCTTAGGGTCGCTTTGGTAGACGCGAGGATTGTTGGCCATTGCTTGCAGTTGCTGAGGTGTATGACAGGTCGCCGAGAGGGATCGGGCTTCTGACTCGTTCAATGTTGACCCATTTCGGGGGATCCGTAGGATCAGTCCACGGCAGGGCGTTCGCCAGCTGGGCCGCGGTGTAGTAATTGCGGACGTTGGGGACCCCCATTCCACCCCATTTCGCCGCTCCCATCATCACTTTCAGCGGGATCCTTGCTTTGCCCCCATTCCATATAAATCGAAGGATTTGTTTCTGCAGTTGGAGTGGTGGTCGCAGGGGGATCCCTACTGGTAACGAGGAACAAAGGTATAGAAATCTTGGTAGCAATTTCATTTTGCATGCTGTCGCTCTCCCCAGGGGTGAAATCTCCTGAGTTTCCCATCTTCTAAGATCTGCCTGGAGCTCAGTGAATAAGCGGGGGAAGTTTGCTGTGTATAATTTTCGGGGGTCGGCTGCAATGTGAACACCCAAATATTTGGTCGTTGTCTTGCTCCAGTGCAGCGGGCAAATGGGGTGGAGCAGGAGTAGGGTCTCCTCTGACAGGTGCACGCCCAGTGCTTCCGATTTAGCATAGTTAATAGAGAACATGACATCATTGTTCGAAGGCCTTCAGCTCTGTTATGGCAGCTGGTGGTTTATAGTCAAAAAGTCGAAATGCAAAAAGTCGAAAGTCATAATGTCGAAAAACAAAAAGTCAAAGAAAAAAAAAAGTCGAATGTCTATTTTTGTATGTTTTTTGTTCGAAATGGGGGGGTTCCCCCCAGACTCCCTTTTTTTTGTTTTTTTTTTGTTTTACCCCTTTTTTTTATTAACGAAACCCAAAAAAAACATATAAATAAAAAAATAAAATATTTGACTTTTTTTTTTGACATTTTGTTTTCGACATTCTTTTTTCGACTTTTTGACTGCCCACCGCAGCTGGTAGCGAGCTCAGGCATTTGGTGAGTGATAGCATCACGTCATCGGCATATAGAGATGTCTTGTATCGTTATTCTATTCCCTCGATGGCCCTGTTGTTGCGGACCCTCAATTGCCATTTTGACATTAAACTCGTCCCCTTCTGCATGGACAAGTGCCGAAACAGTCCCCATTTACAAAAAGGGGTTTAGGAGGATCCTGCAAACTTCTGACCCATTTTGCTGTCAGACAGGGGGGTTGGTGGGGAGAATATTATGCAAAACTAGTCTTAACTCATCTTTTATTTTTATTAACATGTCTTAAAACATTCAGCTGGTCAACAGCTTTTAAAAGCAATACATGAGTTGTACAT
Source organism: Ambystoma mexicanum (assembly GCF_040938575.1). Classification (NCBI taxonomy): domain Eukaryota; kingdom Metazoa; phylum Chordata; class Amphibia; order Caudata; family Ambystomatidae; genus Ambystoma; species Ambystoma mexicanum. The sequence goes on from NC_090925.1 coordinate 597,844,057, forward strand.
AATCAACAGATATGCAAAACCAACCCCCAACCGAATCATCTTGAATCCCTCACCCCTTAACCCAGGACGCTGCCTACCCATTGAACATCACGCTGGCACCATCCTCCAACCCAATACCCCCCAACCCCTGCCTCCACGATATTAACCGGTTTCTTCCTCATCCGTTTTCCCCCACACTTTCTCATGTATTTGTGTGCAACCCCTGTTCTTGAAGACCACCCTTTCCATCTCCATACACACAGACGTGTTAGATTCCCATTCGGCCAGGGAATGGGTCCTAACTCATCTTGAAGTTTGTATTGGTTGGTACAAGATCATATATCGTTACCAAGCAGGCTTTCAGGTAGGGATGTGTACGATAGACCAATGCTTGAGACTGACACTAACAATTGAGGAGTCCCTCTCCTTAAAAAAAAATGAATTCAAACCTAATGTTCATAGACCTGAGGATTGCGTTTGTGTCCCTCGTCAAAAGCTTTTGTTGCACTTAAGAACCCTGGGGATTCTCCCAGCACTAATGCCACTATAGAATTGAAACACAGTCATGGTTAGATCAGGAGAACTTACATGACCCTTCCCAATTCAACCAGGTGTATGGCAGGGCTGCATGCTCACCCCTAAACATTTTTGCATATTCATTAATCAGGCGATTAAAAATTGAGTAATGAGACGGATTTGCCAGTGTGAGGTAATTTAAATATGCCCGTCTTAATGATTGCGGACGATGCCTTTACCCCAGCTGCCTTTCACAAACAATTCACCCTTTTAAGCAATTAGTGGATGAAAATAGCTTTGCCATTAATTACAATAAATCAAACATTTTGGTTTTAACTAAAAGCAGGAGTAAATTAAGCTATCATTCAACATAGAGGGTGAACAGATAGAACTGGTAGAAACCTATGACTTCTTGGGTCTGAGGGTCACCTCATATGGTATTGGTGGAAAACAGGTGGAAAAAGCAGGGATGGTCTTTACCAGATATAGCGGTGCAGTCGCAAGAACAAAAGGGGATGGGGCTGTTAGTCACTCTGGAAGCCTATAAACCTGGAGCCTGACAAGCGGCACTATATGGTGCAGACCTTTGGGGCTTCAAGAAAGCTAAAACACGGTCGACAACTGAACATAGCTTTTTTCAAAACATACTAGGACTGCCAAAAAGCGTTACCTCTGCTTATGGTGCTTAATTCACACATATTGGTACTATGGTCAATATGAGATCTTTCTTATATTGGGCCGGAGTAAAGAGCTTGCCAGAGCTGGGGAGTTATAGAAATGCCCTGAAAGCCATGCTAGCCCACAAAGGGGGAAAAACATGCATTAGTGCCAACATGTGAAAAAGCAATGTTTCGAAATTAATCAGATGGAATTTTGGGCCATGCCAGATTTGCTGACCAAGGCCCTTTCTTTGAAAGGAGTATACGAGGGCCATGTCAGGTACACAGGGCTCGAGCCTACTGAGTAATTTCTGAGCTAAAAAATTGAAGTAGGCTGTGAAAGCTATTGTGACTAAGTAAAACTCAGATTAGTGAAGTTGCTGTACATCTAGCTCAGGGTTGGGATTCTTACATTGGCACACAGGTTACATAGTCGGGGTCCTCAAGGCGCTGATGAATGTTATTACTGGTAAAATATTAAATTCATCTCTAGCCTTTATATATTCAAGCTTGACAAACATGTATCGAAGTGTTTGATGCCGCAAGTGTTCGAGGCACATTAGAAGCATTAACCTTGTGCTACAAAACAGGTGACAGTATCCTGATATTTCTACTCTATAACAGGCGCTCAGTTGATGCAATGCTACTTTGCATGCTGTGAGGGGTTAGAAATGTGAGGCTGACAACTTTGTGAAGATTTTTCAAAAGATGCTATTTTATTAACTCAAAAGGTTAGATAAACGCCTCAGTGTCCCTACCCTGACAAGGATTTCCGTGCCTAATATAAAGTAAAGTTAACATTCTAACAAAAGGCTTCTGTCCCTCACTTGTACATACAACAACTCAGCAAGGTAATATATGGCAGTTTCAAAACCCAACACATATAATAGTTTAAAGTTTAAGTTTGCATCAGAAAAACTGTCTGTACTTCTAATTTGGGTGAATTCCCCTTCCACAGATTCAAGCAGGATTCTGTTTAACAGTTCCAAAAGAAGAAGGAAATGCTTTCTTGTATCTAAATTCCAATGCAGTTCTTTTGGTTCCACTTTGCCAACAAAAGTTCCAATACTTCATAATTGTTCAACAAGGTTTTTCTTACACTTGTGACACAAAGAACTCAAAACAACTTCTTCTTATAAGCCAAGAACACTTTCTTAGTTCATTAGGACCAACAGAAATTGGCTTTGTCAGTATTATTCTGCAACAGTTCATATAAGACTTCCTTAGCCAATGTTAGATAATTATACATCAGTTTACACAACACTTGCTTCAACAGTGTAAGTTTATCAGGACGATTCTGTAATATTTCAAATATACATCTTGGTGGTTTTACCACTTCTTCTTTACAACCTGTACCCACCACACCACAGTACTTCATCAACTTCCACCTGGTCCACTCACCTGCCAGGTCTACTAATACAAAGTGCTCTTCTCTGGTGTACTCTCCTGCCAGAACAGACCAGACTCTTACAAAGTTATCTGACCTGGTGTACTCTCCTGCCAGGCCAGTATAAACTATTAATTATAAGTACATCTGTGGTAGAGGTTAACTTCCAACACATTTGAAATGTTTCTTGCTTCACAATATCAGGTTTACAGAATTTCTTTCGGGGAAACACGAACCGAACTGGTGCTATTGGTTACACCTCTGTGATTGCCACAAACAAGACAGATCATGCTCCACTCCCTCTGAACGCCTTTTATCAGAAGGGGGCAGCTCTCCTGCCACTCTTGTTTGCCCACTTCCACGTTAACCAAATGCTGAAAAGAATTCTGTCTCACTACAACACTTCTTTGGCTTTGGCAATGTGGATTTAAGCGAGTTTCTCTTATGAGCTTCTTTAAATATGGGCAACAGATTTGACAAACATTAGATTTGTGAATTGCCTCCTTTTTGCTTTGGCTATTGGCTTTCATTTTGTTCCACCCAACCATATATCTGTGGTCTGTTTGTCATATTCTGCCACCTCGTCTTCTTTACATCAGCTTGGTTTTTAAATGGTCTAGTGTTCAGCTTTACTTCACTTCAGTATTCAAAATAGGTGTGGTTTTGCTCCTGTACTTTCTTCCCAACAAAGCTTAGGATACCCTGGATCGGCAAGTGGGCGATTGCAGAGCACTCCTGGGTTACATTACCAAAGTCAACTCAATGAGTCTAGCGTGCACATCTGCTTACCCCGTTGCTTCCAGGTCTTCTGCTTCTTCACGCAGCCCGGTAACCTCCTTCTTTCAGCTTCCTGCGGCCTGCACCACTTGCAAACAAAGCGTCATCTGCTCTGGAGGCTCTCTGGTCCTCGTCTGCCACCAGAGACTGCCTCAGCTGGGTGAAAGCTATCAAAATGTACGCTTCCCGCCGGGCAACCTCTGCAATTAGAATTCCTAGAGGAAGAGGCCTTCTGAGGACCGGCAACTGGTCGACCTCCGACAGTGCTCCCGGCGTCTCTGCTCTCCTCCAGTTTCTGCTTCGGCAAGAACGTGGAGAGACTTCGGCTACTCCACTCCCAGTCCCTCTCAACTGTGGGTCATTTCACTAATTAACTGCACTTAGCAGTTTTGTGCCTCTGCAGCTTTCTTCTTTGTCCCAGTACTTTGGGAATTGTGGGACTTGGAATCCACAATGAAAGAAACAGTTTTTCTTATGGGAATATTAACACCACGTTCATTTCTTTCTTCAATTATATTCCCCAACAGAGTATCATAATGATTTAATGAAATATTTAGTTGTGCAGAGGAATAGAGATCTTTAGAGCCTAAATTAGGAATATTTAAAGACCCATCTTTACTATTCCTATGGGAATCATGGGCGCTTTCACCTCCGTGAGTTTGCTTAGTTTTAAAAGTGTTTTTATTTTTCCCAAAGAGGTTAGGAATGTTTTCACCCACCTTACGATGATTAACTTGGGAAGTTAAAAGCTCTCTCTGACAGCAAGCCATTATATATTTTGGCATCACTGATATTTTTTCCCTAGAGCAAGACAAATACTGCGTCTCACCCATTTGAGTCGTCCTGTTCCCCCGGGAGTCTTTTCCTCTTAGGTGATTCTCCCTGCTAATACCACACCCAGGTTTAGGATCATGAAGCGTCTGTCTTTCACTGGCCACCTGGGAGGAGACTTTAGGTAGGGTCTTTGTGAGGACTCCACAGGATTCATCACAATGCTTGCACTTGGATCATCACAATGCTTGCACTTGGACTTTATCAATTAGTATGGCCAGATTAGTACTTTTTAATAATTGTATTCTAGTTAGGCTTATCCTTGTGAATGTTGTTTTTATGCATGTTTGCTGTTCTTATGTTTTTTATATTGTGATTTATTGTATGTTTACCTATGACTGATTGTCGAAATGGTAATGACCTTGACTTGACCTCATGATCAGTTCCTTTCATATCTTTTTGTCAACTGACCAAAGTGAGTGCTCTGTTCGCTGTCATTTTCTGTAGCACGCCACTTTGCTGCAAATAGAATGAGAATTATCTCTTAATGTTCATAGTCATACATCCTGCTTCACAAGACCACAGTGCTGCAGATCACAAATCTGAAAGGGCCAATAGAATTATGTAAAAATAAATCTTATTTACTTTACAGTTTTGGCTAATCACCACCTGTAATACAAAGCTATTGAGAACAGCTAGGGATAAATGGCATATGCAGAGGGATATAACACATGTAGTTGTTTGGTTATTTACCCAACCATTGACTGCCCATGTCCATGCAAATCCCTGTCGACATTCCTACCCACTTTCTGCCACTCCCTGCCAAAAACACACCTTCCTTGGTCTCTTTGAGCGAACTTTATCAGTCTTGCTATCAAACTTTGTGCTAAAAGTGTGTGCTATTGTTTTTTTCAAAGCAGACTCTTGAGAGTTAATGACTTATTTGGAGTTTTGAATCCACTACTGGTGTAATAAAAACAATTCTGTAGCTTTCGATCTAGATTGGGATGCTATTGAATCTAAGATTTGGAAACATACGTTGGGCCTTCCTGATTGTGTTCCGATTGTGTGCCTACGATATGAGCTTGGCTTGTCCTCACTTAGATCATGGCTAGACTGGAATTGGCTTACTCTTTATAGGTCAATTCTAGATCCCCCTAGGAACTCACTCTTTGAGGTAGCTGCTGTAGAGCAGGAACAAGGAAATAATGTTTTTCTGTGTAGGCTAGAACTAATATGCTCGGAATTACTGTCTGGCTGTGATTCTGATGCTGAGTCCCTTCTGCAGAACCCTCTAAAAGTGAAGGAAAAAATGAAATTGTCTGATTGGATTTACACGATTGATGAGATGCGCAGAACTAAAAGATCAGCCTCTCTGACATTGCTAGAAAAGGGTTTATCGGTTCTACCGGCTTATCTAAAGAAGTCCCCTAGTTTTTGGTTTAGATCTGCTTTTTTGAGATTTCGTTTAAATTTACTCCCTACCCTGGAATTATTAGCTATAAGGGATAAAGAAGGGGGTACTGTACTAATATTTGATAGGTGCTCAGCTATGGAAGTCCAGACTACTAAACATTTACTTTCCAAGTGTTCTGGGACCTGGAGTATCAGGGCTAGCTTTTTTTGCAGATTTGTTCATGATGAGTCTCGTCTGAACACTGATTATTTCTGGGCAAGACTATCATCTGGTAATGAGATGGCTTTATCAATTGAAGTAGGTAGAGTTTTAAAGGAATTGAAGTTAGTAACAATTTGATTTTTCTTTTGTTAAAATGATGTTGGTTTTGATTTTCTTTCTTTTTTTTTCTTTTACTATGATACATGTTTTTATTCAAAAATTGCAAATGTTTGCTTTTATTGTTTATGTTGTTGTTATATTGTATATGGAAATGTGTTAAAAGTCAAATTATGGCTATTGCACTTTAAATAAAAATAAAAAAAGTAATAAAAACATTTTAACCATGTCTGCCATCCAGCCACTCTATAAGCACTATGCATGCCTTTCACTGAAGTCCTGTCAACAAGCATTGGCAAAGCCAACAGTTTTGGCTTCTGTATTAGGTATATGCCAGGCATTGCTATTATATCCCCAGATCCTTGCACCATTTTGCAGCTGCTCCCATCGATGACCATTTAGTACCACTACAGGAGTTCCTCGCATATGCCTTTCCCATACCTATACAAAAGCCAAAACTGTTGGCATTGCCAATGCTTGTACTTTGCTTGTGAACTGGGATGGGATTGAAGACATGCAGCAAACGTATAGGTTTGTTTTCTAGCAGCAAGCGACATGCTCTTTTAATGCAATTTACCTGGCTGCCATTCAGTAGCCCTGCTGCCGCATTCCCAAAACTACTATTGGCAGGAAAGCCTGCCTCTGTCATGAACATTTTCTTTCTAAAAATGGCCATCATTTTATTTTCAATGATAAAAATGCAATCCATGTAGTTTGTGTGACATTGTAAGTAAATGAGTTTTGAAGCAATACATGAGTTTTGAAGCAGTACAAGCCATATTTAATTCTAGAAGTGCCTAAAAGTGTTATATTTGGAAATATTTATATCAGTTATATATTTAGTTGTGCCAAAACATGCAAAGAGGGGCAGCTCTCTGGGCGGAGTGTTTTCAGGGCAGTTTTTAGTAAACGCAGCACCTCGGGCAAAAGCTGCAGTGCACCCCCTATACTGGGAATGTCACAAGTCTCTCCTCGTCTCACCTGTTTTTGTTGAGTACTTGCGACCTTCTGGGATTTCTTCTTTTTTACAGTCCGGGATTTGTATAGACCCGAACGCTGATCTTCGGCATCCAGCGTGAGGATAGCGGTTCAGTTTCCAGGAGCGTTCAGAAAGTCCAGGGTAACACCAGGAAGCAAACAAGTTACCCTCGGAGGCACGGAGGACCGTGACTTCAGCGCAGAAGGTTTTCCAGGAGTTTGGAGAGGGTAGGAATAGGACGGGCAATCAAGGAGCTGGGAACATGGAATCAAGCGAGAGCCCCGATCGAACTCCGGCAAAGCACGTCCGACTACAGGTAGCGGTAGCGTTGAGACGTGCAGAGCCGCGGGGGCATGTCTCTCTTGTAGGATGAGCAGCGTGGAACGCATAGACTGATCCGGAAAGTTCAGTTCCGAGCAGCCATGTTGGAAGGAATACTGCATGCAATCCTCTGCGAGTCAGGGACCAGGAGGACCAGAAAGGACGTAGACGACGGTTCATGACAGTATGCCTCCTCTAAAAACCAGCTTCCCGGGTTTGCCCAGATGGATCAGATGAAATCGTTGAACCAATCTGGGCGCATTCATGTTTGACACTGGTTCCCACGTACGCTCTTTGGAAGGGTAACCTTTCCACTCAACCAGATATTGTAGTTGACCTCGTCGATATCTTGAGTCACAAATCCTTGAAACCTCGTATTCCAGTTGATCATTTACAATAACAGGGGTAGATCTAGGAGCTGTTCGGGATGACTGAATGTATGGTTTCAGCAGATAAGTGTGAAAGACTGGATGAATCCTTTTCCAAGATTCAGGTAACCGAAGTCGAAAGGCCACTGGGTTGATGATTTCTTTTATGGAAAAGGGACCGTAGTATCTGGGAGCCAGTTTATTAGGGCGCAGGTGTCTAGGAAGGAGTTTCGAGGATAACCAAACCTTATCTCCTACTGAATAGGGAGGTCCAGGTCTTCTCTTAGAGTCAGCATAACATTTGACATCTTTTCGGGCCCTTTCTAGGTTTTCTTTAACCTCCTTATGGACTGTGATGAGGTTTTCAATCCAGGAGTCTACTGCAGGTACTGGGGAAGGATGTGGGAGTACGGAGGGTAGGACAGATGGATGGAATCCTTGACTACAGAAGAAGGGACTGGTCTTGATAGCTGAGTGATCTGAATTGTTCTAGGCAAACTCGGCCATAGGTATTAGGAGTGACCAATTGTCCTGAACTTTGGTGGCAAAACAATGTGGGTATTGTTTGAGAGTCTGGTTGACACGCTCCATGGCTCCATTGGTTTGTGGGTGCTAGCCAGAGGATAAGGCACGTTGGATTCCTAGAATACGACACACTTGCTTCCAAAACCGAGTTATGTACTGGGGTCCTCAGTCTGATATGATTTTGGAAGGCAGCCCATGAAGTCGGAATATGTGTTCCAGGAAAATTCCGGCAAGATCTGATGAGGAAGGTAGTTTGGATAAGGGTGTAAAATGAGCCATATGAGTAAATAAGTCAATAGTGACCATCATTGTTGTGTAGCCTCTAGAGGTTGGTAATTCCACGATAAAGTCAGTGGCGATGAATTCCCAGGGTGTTGTTGGTATTGCTGGGTGGAGTAGGAGTCCTGTCGGCTTCTTATTATCATGTTTGTTCTGATAGCAAACGGCGCATGTTTGGACATGGATCCTAATGTCATCCTTCATCTTCGGCCACCAAAACTGTCTTTGTACTAAATGGAGAGTGTTGGTAATTCCACAATGTCCCGAATGTAAGGTATCATGACATAGCCTTGTGATTCTTTGTCTCAGTCCAGGAGTGGGAATAACTAGGCGATTGTCCTTGAATAAATATACGTCCTTTGCTGTGAGATTCCATCTGTTATTTCTCTTGTGCTCCTTCCAGAGGTCCGAAAGTCGAGTTTGGCCTTGGATATTCTCCAGGAGGGTGAGTGCTTGGGCAACAAAGATTGTGTGGGGAAATTTTTTTGGAAAGGTCCGATCCTCAGGGTTTTCATAGTCGGGACGTCTGGAAAGGGCATCAGCAATTATATTCTGTGATCCAGGGACATGATGGATGTGGAACTGATACTGGGCAAAGAAGAAGGCCCAACTGGCCTGACGACTGTTCCTACACTCCAAGGATTGTAGAACTTGAAGATTTCGATGGTCCGTACGGACCTGGACTGGATGCTTAGCTCCCAGGAGTAGATGTCGCCACTCTGTAAAGGCTTGGCGGATGGCTAATAGCTCCTTTTCCAACACGGAATAATGAGTCTCACTGGGAGTCAGAGTTCGTGAAAGGTAAGCAATGGGGTGCTCCAATTTGTCCTCAAATTCCTGTTTTAGGACTACTCCTATGACATAGTTAGAGGCATCCGTCTCCACTAGGAATGGCCGGTTAATGTCGGGTTGAGCTAGGATGGGGGCTTCAGTGAACTCTGTCTTTAATCGTTGGAATGCCTTGTCTTGGGCTGCGGACCAGAGAAATGGGGTATCTTTCTTCAAGAGAGAAATGATCGGTTGAACAATTTCAGAAAAGGACAGTATGAACTTTTGGTAAAAATTAGCAAGTCCCAGGAAGGATTGAATTTGTTTCACGGAAGTGGGAGCCGGCCAAGATAGTATGGCCTTTACCTTTGAAGGATCCATTCCAATTCCTTCTGGACTAAGGACAAATCCTAGGTAATGAACAGAAGTGACGTGAAATAGGCATTTCTCGGGTTTAGCCAGGAGTTTGTTTTCACGTAATCGTTGTAGGACTGCCTTAACATGCTCTTCATGCTTTAGAAGGTCCTCGGAGTAGATCAAGATATCATCCAGGTAGACGATGACAAAGAGGAATAGCATATCCGAGAACACCCTATCCATGAAACGTTGAAAAACTGCGGGGGCATTAGCAAGTCCGAAGGGCATGACTAGGTATTCAAAATGGCCGAAGGGGGTTCTAAAGGCTGTTTTCCATTCGTCACCTTCTTTTATACGAATGAGATGGTAAGCACCCCTTAGGTCTAATTTAGTAAAGATTACTGCACCTTTGACTGCTTCTAGGATATCCGAGATGAGGGGTAAGGGATAACAGTCCTTGAGAGTACACTGATTAAGACCATGGTAGTCGAAACATGGTCTGAGTTCCTTGGTATCTTTCTTTGGAACGAAGAACAATGAAACGCCCACTGGAGATTTGGACGGGCGTATGGTACCATTTTCCAGGTTAGTAACCAGGTATTCACGGAGAGCCCTCTTTTCAGGTTCAGATAATATAAACATTCTACCGAAAGGAATCACTGCAGAGGGCTCGGTATCGATGTCACAATCCTCTGGTCTGTGAGGAGGTAGAGCTTGAACTATAGCGGTCGAAAAAACATCAGAAAAGGCTTGGTAGGCTCTGGGAATCTGGATGATGTTAGAAACGGTGACTGGACTTTGTTGGTTCTCTTGAAAGTCTTCAGAAGGCTTTGGTACGGTATCCAGGGATTGGCAGTGAGCCATGCAATATTCAGATCCAAGAAACAGTGAGCCGGCTGCCCAATTGATGTAAGGATTGTGCCGTTGTAGCCAGGGCATTCCGAGAACCATCGGATAATGGGCCGATTTAATGAGGTCAAATTTGATCCTCTCTTGATGGTGATTAATAGAAAGTAGAATCGCTTTAGTCTGAAGGGTAATGGGTCCTGAGGAAAGAGGCCTTCCATCAATGGCCTCTACTGGTTGCATTGTTACTCGGCTTTCATGAGGAATGATGTGTGCAGTGACCCAATCTTGATCTACAAATACGCCCATGGCTCTGCAGTCAACTAATGCCAGGATGGGGTAGGATTCTGTCTTGGAAGGCGATAGGAAGGCCTGAAGAACCACAAGGTTATTTTGTCCAGGAGAGTTCAAGGATAGAATTGATGTGGAGCAAAAATCTCTCTCCCGACACTGTGCTCCATCTAGGATCGGGAGCTGGCGTTTCCCGAACGCTGTGGAGGAGCAATAGGACATTCTCTCACCAGATGTTTATCGGTGGCGCAATACATGCACAGACCAGTATGGATCCGTTGCATCCTTTCTTGAGGGGTAATGGGTCCATGGAAGGCTCCTAGTTGCATAGGTTCGGGATCCTGGGTAGAAGGAACAGTAGGCTCTGCTCTACGAGCATGTTCCGTGCTGGTCTTTTGGAAACTCGCCTTAAACATTTTCTCTACTCTTCTTTCTTGGATTCGGAAATCTATCTGTAAGGATAGGTCCATAAGAGCCTGGAAGGAACTTGGGCGGGCCACCCTTGCTAGCTCATCTTTTATTTCTTCGTTCAGCCCCCTTCGGAAGAGAGTAAAACTAGCTTCTGGAGACCAGTCTGCTTCCTTTACAAGTTGTTTGAAACGAGTAACATAGGTGAGTATATCCTGGGACCCTTGTTGAAACTCGAGTAGTCTCTCTTGAGCACTGTACACTTGTTCTGGGCGATCAAACATTTCCTTAAGGGCTCTCACAAAGCCATCATAGTCATCCAAGAGGGCATCACCTGAATTGACATGGGGGGGTTGCCCAAGTCAATGCATTTCCAGTGAGGTTTGAGATCATAAAACCCACCTTTGCTCTAGGAGTGGATAAATAGTAGGGTTTGAAGGTGAAGTGAACTAGACACAAATCAAGGAATGCACAGAGTCTTGGAAGAACCGTCATACTTGTCCACTATTCCTCCCAACAACACACTTTCTTTTGTCGCTGAATCACGTGATAGAACTAACTGCTTTCTCTGCCTTGAGGTTCTATACCTCTATTGTTAACTCCTGCATGCCTCGCATGAGGTCTTGAACGGCAGCTTCCATCTCTGTATCTGTATCGTTTTTAAGGCGTCTCAATCTGTCACAAGTCTCTCCCCGTCTCACCTGTTTTTGTTGAGCACTTGAGACCTTCTGGGATTTCTTCTTTTTTACGGTCCGGGATTTGTATAGACCCGAACGCTGATCTTCGGCGTCCAGCGTGAGGATAGCGGTTCAGTTTCCAGGAGCGTTCAGAAAGTCCAGGGTAACACCAGGAAGCGAACAAGTTACGCTCGGAGGCACGGAGGACCGTGACTTGAGCGCAGAAGGTTTTCCAGGAGTTTGGAGAGGGTAGGAATGAGACAGCAGAGCCACGGGGGCGTGTCTCTCTTGTAGGATGAGCAGCGTGGAACGCATAGACTGATCCAGAGTGTTCCGTTCCGAACGGCCATGTTGGAAGGAATACTGCATGCAATCCTCTGCGAGTCAGGGACCAGGAGGACCAGAAAGGACGTAGACAACGGTTCATGACAGGGAACCCCACACTGCAACCTCTCTCCAACATTAGACAAATATTACCATATGCCAAAAGCTAGTTCTATTAACTTGTTATTAAAGTACTTACAAGTAATACATACACAGTTTAAACAGACACAATTGAAAAACACTCCACTTTCATTCAGATATATATTAATTTTCTAAAGAACAATCTCCTAGATTTTGCGGCTGAAAAAGTGTTTATTCTTGTTGCATAATCTATTTTTCAATGATTTTGCTCTCAATGAAATGTATAACTAGTGTCAACAGTCTCTCTTCATCCATTGAATACCTTAAATATTTTTTAATCAGATTCAGTTAACTGAAACTCCTCAACAACGCTTGCAACCAAGATCTTCAGGGCGACCGATACATTACGAAACACTAATTATTTCTTTGTATGGTGATTAAATTGCAACAAAGGAATCATTTTCACTAACCACAACACATAATTGCAGACTTTGTCAACTGTAGTTTAGTAAACCATAAGTACGGTTTTTATTGAATGGTGCGCAGTGTGAACTGAATCACATTTATTTTACAGACTACCAATTTTGGTAGATCAGGTAGATTACATCGCTTTCCCAGGATCACGCATTTTGGTTAAATGGTAAACCGAGGTTTGAGCCTGTCTGCAAATTAACCACTAGACCACATATCTCCCCAACTCTCATTGGTACAGATATGTGATAATGGGAGCCTAAACAAATCTTCTCTGGGTTTTATGTAGACTTAAAGTCACTAGTGAAAGAAAATGCGTAGCAACTTTTCTTGCTTGTACGCACTGTTCTATAAATGCATGAGCATGGAGATTGTTATGCTCCGCCAGTTCTAATCAAACAATATTTGCACTTCTCAAGGGACAGGCCAGCAACAATAGTGACTGACAATTAACCACTCACAGCTGTGCCTGCAGTCATTTTCCACTAATTGCTCACCATTTAAAATGCTTTTCTGACAACAGATACATCTTAAATATACATGTACTGTCCTGTTTCTTTCTTTGTTCTTGGGATGCAAAGCAAAACAAAACAAAAAGCCGGGGCTGGGTTTCCTTGAAACCGCAGTGCACCATTGAAATGTTTGTCTGTGTGTGTGCCTCGACTGTCAAAATGAAATATGATCGACTCTCCCACTTGTTGACTTTGAACCCGAAAAAAGCGCCCGTACTCCCATGGCCGCAGAGGTTGAACTCTGTGGGTTCATCAGGTGGAGCAGGATGTCATCTGCATAGAGTCCCACCTTGAATTCCCCAACTTAAACCCAAGTCTACCCCATCAAACGCCTTTTCGGCGTCGAGGGCTATCAGTGCAGGGTTACCCCCTCTTTTTGCCGCAACCTCCATCAAATGCAGTGTTTTATGTAATGTATCAGCCCCCTGTCTACCCCTAATAAAACCCAACGGGTCAGAGCGCACTAATCATGGCATGACCCCTTCCATCCTGGTGGCGACTACTGTGGTAAAATTCTTGGCATCCACGTTTAGGAGGGATATAGGGCGATATGACTTACAACTCCTGGGGTCTCTCCCTGCCTTCAGGATAACTGTTATTAAAGCCCGACCATACGAGGGTGGTGCCTTTCCAGTTGTCAGGATATGATTAAATAATTTTGCCATGTGTGGGACTAGGTCGCCCGAAAACATTTGATAAAACCCTGCTGTGTATCCATCGTCCCCAGGGGCCTTCCTCACCTTTAACCCCCGAATCGCCATTAGTACCTCCTCCTGAATAATTGGCCCATCCAAAGCCTCCCTCTCACAATACCGACAGGGCCACCTCCCTCAAGTATCGCTCTAGGTCCCCCTCCTCAACCACCCTTTCTTGCCCATAAAGTTGTTTGTAGAATGTGGCGAATTCCTGCAGAACTTCCCCAGTGGTGGGTGTGCAGTGACCCCCCCGTGTCCTCCACAGCAGTTATCCAGTGATGTGCTCGCAGCCTCAAAGCCAGCATTGCGTCTGCTATATCCCCTTTCTCATAGTATCGCTGGCAGAGGAACTGTAAATTGGACACTCCCTTGCTAACTGAAGCTTATCACTATCTACCTCCCCTTCATCCGACGCCCCAGCCTCCAGCTCACGAATCTCGCCCCTCAGCCTTTTCACCAAAAGGGTCCTAACCCTTTTCTTGGCCACGCCCTCTCGTATCAGGAGGCCTCTCCACGTTGCCTTTGTTGCCTCCCACACCATTCCGAGGTCCATCTCCCCATTATCGTTAAACCTGAAGAACTCGTCCACTGCTGTCTTCCTCTCCTCAGCGAACACCACGTCCTTAAGAAGCAATACGTTGTATCGCCATAAGGAGTCCCTCGTTCAAAGGCCCACCATTGAAATTCTCATATGGTCTGATTAACTAATGGGGATAAGCTTGCTACCCGATACCCTACACAGATGTTGCTGCTGTATGAACCAATAATCAATCCGCGTCCTAGATCCATGAGCAGAGGAGAAAAAAAGTAAAAGTCCCTGTCCGCCGGATGACATCCCCTCCACAAGTCCACCAGGCCCTGCCCTGTCATATAACTAAGAAACCCTTCCCCCTGCTGCGCTCCCCCACCATCCGGCTGACTGCCTGTCATGATGCCTGCCCCCGGAAGACCAGACCAGGCCCAGCAGCCCCAGAAGCAGGCATCATGCCACTTGGAGCATGCCCAAAAGCCCCAGTTAGGGGCTGTTTGGGTACAGTCCTGGCGCCTATGGCCATGGGCGCCAGGCTCATTATTGATAACTTAACTGAAGCATACCATGCTGCATACTCACCTGAGGCAGACCATGCTGCATGAAGACTCAAGCCAAATGAGGCTTAGGAGGGACTATTTTACTGAAGGGACTATTTTGTTACTTGGGTGGGGCTGTGGAAGAATACTTACCTGGATCTTCTTCCAAGGCTATTTAAACCACACCCTGACAGCCACACGTGCTTCGCGTTATTCTGCTTGCTGCAGCGTAACGCTCACCGTGTTTTCAGCATCTCCAGTCTTCAGCCACGCCCGCTTCAGTCCTGGGACTCCTGAAACAAGAAGACAAAAAGGATAATGGTTAGAACAGGAGTTTTAACTTTAATCCTTACCTGAATCCTGATCCATTTCGCCACGGAACTGAAAGACAGAAGTCTTTGAAGCATTGCTTCGCATTCCTACGGCGCCGCGCTGAACTCACCTGCTTGGCGGTACTTCAGCATTCCATCACGCTCTCTCCATCACGCGGCCGCCCTCCGACACCTAAGGAGACAAAGACAGCAAGGTGAGCAAGGGGACTCTCTAAGGCCATACAAGCTAACCCCAAGGACTTACCTGATTTACCACGGGAGGTACTCACCTCATTTCGGGTCGGCGCAGTCAACTCTGCTTCATCGCCGTACCCCGGCACCTAAGGGGAGAAAGCAAGGACAATACCAGTTACCCCCCACAAAACGTACCTGATTTACCACGGGGGTCTCACCTCATCTCGGGTCGGCACAGTCAACTCTGCTTCATCGCCGTACCCCGGCCCCTAAGGGGAAAAACACAATAGACTTACCTGAATCTTACCGAGTGCCGTTTGGAAATCTTCGAGTGGATTAATCGGCAACCTGCAAGGAATCGGACAGAGTGAAGAGCAGACATTTGAACTCTTATGAACAATTGGACTTTAGAGTCAATACAGGAAATCACCAATTCCTCTACGCCAGTGAAGTAACTGGTCATCAACGCGCCCCTGCGGTCGACGCAGGATGGAGAGCTCATCCTTCCAAACCATCAGGTGAGACTAAGGAGGGGACATCAAGAGTGATCAGTGGGAAGACAACGGGAGTGGGGAAGGTGGGTTGACACTCAATTCCATGGGTGGTTAATTCCTCTTCTCCTTTGCAGAAGAATATTCTTGCGAGCCAGACAAACTAGTCTGAGCGGGCCAGTCCAGTCAGTCATCTCAGCGCTACACGTCACGCTGGTGGAAATAACAGCGGCCCGGTTCCGGTCGACGCCCCCGTGGGAACCAGGTGAGCGTAACACTGCCCCCAACTCTGATCCATGTGCCGGTCTGCCCGCATATTAAAGACCCTCCACTAATAGCAGGCCCACCCTCGGTCTAAGTACCTTCCCCATCACTTCCTGCAAAAATTGCAACCGTCCTAGGTTCAGGCAGTAAATCGTGGCTAAAGTCACCTGAACACCTTCTAAAGTGCTGGAGACTAACAAGGCTCTACAATTTGGTTTCCAACACATCTGCGGCTCCCCTAGGCGGATTCTCTGGTTGAGAGGAATACCTGGTTGAGAGGGATACCCACTCCGCCCTTCTTAGTAGGCCCGATGCCCAGAACACCTGCCCAATCTGAGCCCCTGGGATGCGCCTCTCCTCCCTCCGCACGAGTCTTGTCTCTTGCAGCAGTATGTCCATCCCCCGATTGTGAAATTCCCTGCCCGTCAACGATCGCTTGGTGGGTGATTTCAATCCCTTCACATTTAAGGTCCCCACCTTGAGAGCGTTGGCCCGTCCCCCCGTCAGTGAACACCATTTCTGTAGCTCAACCCACTTCCCGACCCCTCTTGCAAAACAGGCAAGGAAACTCAACTGCCCCCAATACTCCACAAAAACCCTAACCCCTCATCCCATCAATCTCCACCCTCCCCACTGCCCCAAACCAGAACTCCCCCTCCCCCCATCCCCAGAAACCTCAACCTCTCACTGGAGACGGCCACCATTCGATGGGCCACCAAGAATAACCTGTGCCTCCCCTGCCGCATCCCTTACCCCCACTGCTCCCCCCCCCGGATTAACTAGAGCCCCTAACCAATTGTGCAACACACATCCATACATTACACAATTCTGCTTGAAGTCAGTTCCTGTTCCATTCACCGGCAGGGGGGGAATGGTGTATTGAGCTTCTTGTATTTCCTACCTCCAGGCATCCTCTTCTTAGTGTGCCCCCCCCTCCTCACCCACGGCCTCTGCGGCAACAACCTCCTCCTGCAGCACATGTAGCACCTGGTGCCCTTCCTGACCACTGGTGACCTAATAGTCAATTTCTCCCCTTTCAAACAACAAAGGAAATGTAATGACCAGCGGTATCTAGTTCCCTTCTCTGTTCGCCACTGGGTGAGTGGGCGACAGTCCCAGCGACGGGACAGTCTGAGACCTGACAGATCCTGGAACACCTTCACTGCATTTCCTTCAAACTGGACACTTCCCAGGCGCTTTGTCTTCTCCAGGACCTCCATCTTCTCCCTGTACCTGAGAAAGCAGACTACAATAGACCTCAGGCCTTTTGCTCCTCCTCCACCACCTCTGTGCGCTCTCTCAAGCTGGACTTCCTTCCTGCTATCCATGGGGAAAAGGTTATTGATGATTTCCTGCACCTTTCTGCCCACGTCTTCTGTAGCCCCCCCTTCTGCTCTCGTATGCCCAGAATGCGTAAATTGTTCGGGCGTTCTCGATTTTCTAGGTTGTCCAGTTTCAACTGGGTTTCCTCCTTTCGGGTCTCTAGGTCCGTCAGTCGCGCTTCGTATTTTATATCACGTAGGTCGACCAGTAAGTGATTGTTCCCCATACCCTCCATTTTGTCCTCCAGCTTGTCACCTTTACCCCTCAGGTCACAGATTGACGCCTGAATGTCGTTCCAGGTGGCATTAATTTCCTGGAAGATCTCCTTCAGGTCATCTCTAGTGAGACATGGGGCGGCACCCCCCTCCACCATGGCGTCCTTCCCGCTCTGTGCCCCTCTGTGATCCATCGCTGGCGTCCTCCGGTAGCGTTGCAGGTATTGGAGCCCCGTGATCTCTTCCTTCTCCAGGTTGGCGAGGCCCAAGACTTCGTCTTGCGTTTCATTTCCCCCTTCGCTGAGATCAGGCCGACTCAGTGAGTGGCCCTTTGAAGTCTCTGTGGGCCCCTCCAAAATGACTCTACTGGGGGCTCAACACCCCCTGTCGGAGTAGCTCTTCCTAGCCTGCACCCCGGCCAAGTGCCCTCAACGTGCCATAGTGCTGCAGTGCCAAGGGGGGCCCCACAAGCAAGCCCTTTGCACAGCTCCCAATACTTGCCAGTGTCTCCCATTGACACCTCAAGGTACTAATGCTCAGTTGCCCAGGAACTTGAGCGACCTCCTCCAAACCGTTAAGCAGTCTGTCAAGGAGCATCAGTTGCACAGATAAATGCAACCAGCAGGTTAGGTCACAGAACTAGATTTCCCATTAAAAGCAATTGGCTGTGTGATTGTTAGGCAGAAACCTGTGCAGCTCCCTTAGGGACCACTGCAAAATATTTAGGACTACAGGTGGTTGGCAGTAAACCCAATTTGTAGCAGTCTGTACCACCCAGATTTACCTGGTAGCTGTGGCTGAGCAGTCAGACTTCTCTCAAGATGAGTTAGGCAGTATATAGAGTATACACAATAGGAACAGAGATACGGTAACACAAGCAAACACTGACCAGAGCTTTGGTGTAAAAGTATATAATTATTTATTTTAAAGACACACTTTTAAATTACACTAGCACAAAAAGAGGTAAGTAAATTCAACACACAGTCACTACTATATATATACAACCCTGATTACTTATTAGACAAGTCTTAATGAGAAACACCACTTATTTTCAGACAGAGGTGAGCGCTTAACATAAGATGGCACTCTAATAAGTTTGAGAAAAAGGGAGGGAAAAAGGCAAAGTTATGAAAGCACACAAATGTCAATGTTTTTCAAAGATCCACAGTGAGGCAGGTTAGGCAAAGTCTACTGGAGAGCAAGGAAGTTCAAATGCCAGGTCCACTCTTAGAGCAAGCTAAATGTGTCCAGGATCACACAGTGGGGTTATGCCCAAAGAGTCTTTGTAGATAGTTCACAAAAGATTGAGATCAAGACAGGAAAAGTTAGTTAACAGTGCCCCAGGCTAACCCAGGTCAGAAAGCCGAGGATTTACTGTCACCCCGAACAATCTGTCGCAAGGGAAGCCAGGCGGGACACAGTACCTGAAATGGGAAGAACGCTCCAGCGCGGGCAGTTGTTCCTGGCAGCGGGTGCAAGTCGGTGTTTCGTCCAGAGGAAGAGGAGGTCTCGACGTGGAGGAAAGATGAAGGTCGTTGCACTGCCAGGGAAGAAACCAGCCGCTGAGTTTCCCGGTTACAAGGTACTACCCTTTTCTTCGCTGTAGTGGTAAACCGTGGTATTCCGGTTGCCGGAGTGCTTGGCACGGGCAAGGTGGCCACGAGATGGTCCAGGAAGGCGAAAAGACGGGCAAACTGGTTATCCCCACCAGTCAAAGGAAGAAGACTCTCCGGACTGGAGATCTCCTCTGTCGTCGGGAAAAGTGGTGAGACGGTTCAGCAGGCCTCCACCGGTGGTATCGTCGTTGCAGGTTGGCTCGGCTTCTCCCTCCTCAGATTCTTTAGGTCCTGTGGCGACTTCTGAAGTTCCAGTCCCCAAAGCCCTGCTTTTATGCAGAAAACCCCTATTCATTCAGCCTAGCTGTCACTCAAACATGCTAAGTGGTGAGCCGGGCGGCTCACCACTTGGGCCAATCACACAAGAGTGCGACTTGAGTTGCCGAGGCAACTCAGTCGAGGGTGCCTAAACCCCCTCCCACACCCCCTGTGGTACCCAGACAGAGTGGCACCACTTTTGGAGGCTTCTGTGGAGGAGCCCGCCAAAAAGTGGAACAAAGGGCTCGACATGGGTTGGAGTTACAGAAGCGAACACAAACGCCATTTTGGAACCAAGTTTCGGCAAAAAATACCAACCGGTGAATTTATATTAATTTAATAAACCGGTGGTATGTTCGAGGCTATTTTAAAAAGTGGTAGCCTCGAACAATGGGAAAATCCCATAGGAATATATTTGAGGTTGAATATAAAAAGTAGTATCCACTGCCACCAGCCAAAACTCGGTTGGGGGGGACTGGACAGTGCCCCCTCGAACAACAGACCCCGGGGCAATCGAATTGCCCCGACCAGTACGTCCACAATATGATGGTTTGTACTGGTTCTGTTCACAATTTAAGACTAGTAAAGCCAATGGTGACTTTACATGCCCTGGGAGACAGTAGTCAGTCCCAGGGTATGGAGTCTATGTTTGGGGGTCGCTACAACACCCCTGGGTTACTGCACGGAGGTGCTGTGTAACCCACATATCAAAAACACATGAAACCCTATGGGGTAAAGGACCCCATAGCCCATAGAACACATACAAAGTCAAAGGAACCTCAAATCATGTCTAAGAGTGGGAGAAAAAGAGTCTCACTCTTAGCAGTAGGAAAAAATAAACCCCAAAAATCCAGCAAAGCTGCTGGGGGACTCACTAGGTTTGGGAAATTAGCCTTACAGAGAATTCTCCCTAACAGTGATCATGTACATTTTCAAAAGTGTTCACTCATCAATGTGATGCATCTTCCCACCCCAACTTAACTTGTTAGGAATGGAATTGCATGGCAGTTTTTTTTTATTTAATTTTGTTGACATTTTCATAATAAATCAAGAAACAATACAAGTTACACATACTGGTCTTTGCCAATTGAGAATATATCTTTGCCAAAGCGGATATATTTAGTTTTTATAAAAGTATCATCCAGATTAATTTTGGTTTTGAAATGTTTTAAATAAATCTTGCCTAGTACGCCCACACAGGAGTTTGGCACTTAAGAGTGAAGGAGATGATTACTATTGCATTAGCTCTCTCTCCATTGGCCCCTTTGAACTTGCGAGCCTTGACAGCCATAGAGGAATTCAGGGTGAGCGGTGCTTTTATTGAACAGGGTAACTTAAATAACTAACTTTGCTACACAAGTGTCAATTTAATTAGCCAACCTACAGAATTGCATAGCAAATTGCTGTGCAACACTGCTTATTTTATGCCTTGCAGCCACACTGACTACAGAGGAGCTCAGTCTGGTGGAGGCGGGTGGCCTGAGTGGACTGCAGCAGGACTTCCAAAGCGTTCTGGTAGAGCTGAAGGAATTGAGGGCAGAAGTGCAGTGGAAGAAAGAGTGGAGGCCCTAGAAAATAATCAACTTTCGGGAGATATGATGAAAGCCAAGCTAGAGGCAAGAATTAAGGAACTGGAAAGCAGAGAGGAGGCGGCTAGAAGCAAGCTTGACGATGTTGAAAATAGGGAGAGGAGAAACATTCTGTGAATCTGGGGGGAATGCCCAAGGGACCTGGAAAATGTGTTGAGACAAGTCCTCAAGAAGCTCCTGGGCTCGGCACATAACAGAGAAATACGCTTCGACAAGGTGCACAGAGGGCGGGATCAGGAATGGGGTGTGCTCTGTGGTGGCCAAATGTCACTATTCTAGTGATAAGGAAGAAATACTCTGGAAAGCATGAGAAGTAGACATTGTAGAGTGGGAGGGGCCTCAGTAAGATGTTTCCAGTTGCTATCTTATACCCTGGATCAATGTGAGAAAGTGCAAGTTTGAGTATGGAGGAGAGCGCTATGGTGTAAAATAAAGGGAGGAGGCGGACCTCCTACTCCAGACGCTGAGGAAGAAACAGGAGCCCCAAAAAGAAGGCTGACAGCGTCCACTGCAGGAGCGGTTCAAAGGTTAATTTGCTCCGTTAAGTGGGCTCCATAGGTAAACTGGGCCCAGGCGGCCCAGAAAGATTACTGACTCGCAATGGAAGACCTCAAAATGAGACATGGGGCGGAGATCCAATGAGGTTGAAAAATTGAAGGGGCAGCTGTTCATGGTGGATGCACTGTGCACTACGGAGCTGGCTGAAATGGTGGGCTGAGCTATCCTAGTGGCCTGGGAGTTCCTAGGTGTCTCAGCATCTGTTGGTTCTACACTTTTGTCAAATGTTGGTTAATGCAATTTTTCAGGGAAACGTGGGAGAGGGAAGGGGGAAGGGATGGGGAGGTGGGTCAGGGGTGGGCGGGATGTTTGACACGTAAGTTCGCACATTTTTTAGGCACAACGTGGTGCACTCCTCTAAAGAGGCTTTGAGTGTGCTCTGGGAAACACAGGAATGGGTGAGGTTAAGGTGGCGACTCTGCATGCCAATGGCCCAAACTCTGTACAATATGTTTCATAAAGCGCCTTTGTCAATCCCCCTCCTGCAAGAAACCCACTTTAAGCAAGGGGGGAACGAAGGAGGAAAGGCAAGGAAATGGGGCATATGTTCTGGGCCTCCCATAAGGAGTCTGAAAAGGAGTTTTTTTTTTTTTTTTTTTTTTTTTTTTAATTTTTGTTGGCATAAAATGCCTTTAAAAAGAGAAAGGAGATGAATGTTTCACTACAATTAGTTCATTCTTCTCTCCTTGAGTGTTCGGATATCTCTCATCTGATGGCACCTTAGCATCATGAGTAGGGATGTAACGGTATTACGGTATACCGTTAAAGATACCGTGAACCAATGAATTGAACAATAATAACCGTCACATTGTTTATACCGGTATACCGTTCATACCGTTAAGTGTGCTTTTCAATCTGATTTGGAAAGGCTGCAGTAAGCAAGTGCTGCACAGTCTTGGTCTTGCACTGTTGGATGTGCCGTCTGCCAAGTAGTTTCAGTTTGAGAAGTTTTTAATGCCATTCCATAAACCACACGTGCTTGACACAAAATCAATATGTTAGCAATAGGAAGAATAAATACAGTGCTAAGAAGGAAAAGGGTTTGCTTTTTTTTTTTATTTACATTTTTTTCTAAAGTGCTCACACAGCCCGCGGCGCTGTTAAAGAAATTGTTTTTGTTTATTTAGTTGCGTAATTGTTTTTGTCTTATTTGCATATTTATAATGCGCTTAAACACCCAGAGGTTTCTAAGTGCGAACCCGGGGATTGAACCTGTGTTGCTTCGTGTCGTCTTGCTTCCAAGGCACGCACGTTGCCGCTGAGCTATCCTCCCGGGACTTTGGGTTGTTGGCTTTGGGGTTTATATATTTATATTGGATAACGTTTTCTAAACATATGACAATGGGGGATTTCCCTGGTTCTATCATTGAATTTACATATAATAAGTCACACTGCGAAATTTACTAATCTCTGTGGGTATTCCCTGCTGCCATACCAAAGGGTAACATGTCCGTGATTACTGAACACCTTTTGGCCCGGAAGCAAACAAAAGGCTGTAACGTAAAGAGAGAGTGCGTGTGCATGCGCACAAGCGTATACTACCATCAGACTCCCTTGATCTGTGGCATGCAGGTTATCAAGATGGCAACATGTTCATCTTCACCAGTAGCCAGTGGGGGAGCTAAAAGCCTAAATGACCACTCAAGAAAAGCTATTCAGTTTGCTTTGCCAGTCGCAGCAGGGCTCCCACCCTCCTCCTCCTCCTCCTCTCCACACGTGTGTTTGTGTTTGATGGAAGCAAGGGGTGGCATTTCAGTGGAAAGTATGTTGAAAAAGCCCAATTCTGTCCCTGGGTGCCTGGTTTTGTTTGTGATGAATAATCTGACAATTTATGTCCTTTTAGAAAATATTTGTTAAGATTAGTTAACTCCACCTGCTATACCGCGATAACCATGATATACCGTAATTTGGCAAGAAGGTTATTGTACCGTCATAAAACTAATACCGTGTCACCCCTAATCATGAGTTTGTAAGTCGCTTTCGATCCTTCGCCTTTGCTTCACTCTCACAATTTTGTCCTTGTTTTAGGTGTTATATCAGTAGTTTTTTCAACAGGCTCAAAAAGCGAATTAACGCATAATGCAGGTGTTTTTCCCGGCTATCGAACAGAGCTTGCCACCAATCGTCTGCACTTGGCGTTTGAAATTTCATTAATTGGGGCCCTAATGTCAATGATCTCTCCCGGTGTAGGCTTTTGCATTCGAGTGTTAAATGTTTTAGAGTTTCTTCCTTCTTGTTGCAGAATCTGCAGGCTGCATTGGGTTCTTCTATTTTGCGTTGCTCTCTAGTCCACTCTATTGCTTTAAATGCATTTAATCTGAAGTGTAGAAACAAAGCACTGCTGCCGTTGTCTGGGGACAGTTCGATATAAGGCTGTAGGGTGTTTAGATTTCTTGCTTCGCTCGGCACCTCCTTCATTAAGTTGTTGGCTGATCTTAAGTTCCCAGTCACGATCCAATCTAATCGCCAGACCTTAGTTTTTGCAGCATTCGGATTGTCGTGTAGGATTTTTAGGTTGATGTCATAAAAAGCCATAATTTCCTCGCAGCGTTTATACCACGTTGATAGCAGACAGTTGGGATTTCCTTTGCTGGGATTTTGTAGTATTTCGAATTGTAGGGCCACTTTCTTCATGGTTATCTTTCTAAAGAGGCTCAGCAGATTCCAACTGACTCGTGCATTAATTGATATTAGGTTTAGCTCGTATCTGATGCAAGCAGTTGATGTACCCTTTGGTAGTTGCAGAACTCTTACCCAGAAGATGTTTTCTAAGGTAGGCCAGACATCCGCGGAGCATCCGAGGGCATTTTCAGCACCAAAAATCAGGGCCGGCACTACCTTTTGGGAGTAAAAGTTCCTTACCGGTTTTATTGAAAATTTACCGTATTTCTTATGTAAGACGCTAGCTTGGCATGCGAATTGCCGACATTTGGATTTGGCTATCTGTTCCCATTGACTGTCGTTCAGGCTCGAGTTAATTTGCATGCCTAGGTATCTTGTGTTTGTTGTGTTGTTTAGCCACTCTTTTCCCAAATGCCATTTAGGTTTTTTATGCTTTGTTGTTTTCAAGTTTTGCAATGTTAACACCTCACACTTTTTTTTATTGATTTGTAAGCCATTAGCTCTCACGTAGAGGTCTACTGCGTCAATCTTTCGCTGTAGGCCTATGGGTGTTATGTCTAGCAATATTAGGTCGTCGGCGTAAAGCATCCAGCTTAACGGGGCTCCATGTATTTTTGGAGAGAAGGAGCGCACGCTGTCAATTGCATCTCCAATGTCCGATAAGAATAGGTTGAATATTATAGCAGCCAGTGGGCAACCCTGTTTAACCCCGCTATAGGTGTTTATCGCTTTGGACAGGGTGCCCTTTTGGTCCAGACGGATTTTGATGCTTGTGCCAGTGTGTAGCTCTTTGATGGCCGCTATCAGATCTTTTGGACATTCCCACTTCTTCATTTTCTCCCATAGTAGTTCTCTATCTATACTGTCGAAGGCATGTGAGAAGTCTATCAGTGCGAGATGCACTTGGGTTCTTGTTCTTATTGCTTCCATTTTAAGAAGGTTGATTAAGAGAAGATTCAGGGAGCAGCCTACACCCTTGACAAAGCCGGTCTGACGTGGGTCCAGATGTTTTGAGTCAGCTGCCCATTTTACAAGTTGTTGTTGTAAGAGAGTCGCGTACACTTTGCCTAACACATCTAGCAGCGCAATGGGTCGATAGTTTGTTGGATCAGATCGATTCCCTTTCTTGAAGATAGGAATGATTATTGCGCATTTCCATGAGTCCGGACTCTTGCAGTTAGCTGCTATTCTTTTGAACATCATGTGACATAGCTCTGCCCACAGCTCTGGATTTTCTTTGATTGTGTGGTTTGTTAGACCATCCGGGCCTGGGGCTCTGGAGGAGCTAGCTCTTTTTATTATCTCCTGAATCTCGTTTTTGTCGAATTCCAGCTTCCATTTTTCTAAAGTAGGTGGTGGTGTCTCTGCTACAGTTGTTCTTTTGCTATATAGCTTCGAGAAGTGTTGTATCCATTCAGCTTCAGGAATTGCGTTTGTAAGTAATGCCATTTGTGGGGCTCCTGCGTTGTTTATTATTTTCCAGAAAGCAGAGGAGTTTTTGTTTTGCAGTTTTTGCATTATTAGTTCTGAATCGTTCTGCATCATAACTGCTTTGTGTGATCGTAACCAATTTTTGTACTTTTGTTTACAGTTTCTTTTTGCAGTTAAGTAGCTTTTGAAGTTCGTTTTCGATAGATTTCTTATTTGCGCTCTTAGTTCTCTCTTTCTTTTTCTCAACTCTAGATCAAATTTGTGTCTAGCAAAAAAGCCACGGGCTTTGGATCCTTGATGTTTTTCTTTGTAGTCGTCTAAGAGATGGATGTATTCAGTCTCCTTTTGATCGTCTACGTATGTGGTTAGTATGTTTTTGACCTCTGTTTTCTTTAGTTTCAGTCTCACCCTGTTGGATTCGATCATTACCGGGAATGTCCAAGTTGTGGGTTTGAGTCCGTAGTCTGTGGTACATGTCAGGATGACTAAGTCATGATCACTATTGGTCGTGGGGAGCACCGTGAGGGATGTTGCATGTTGATGTATTTTCTCGCTGACGTAGAAGTAGTCAAGCGTCTATCGTTGGGTACCTCTGGACCAGGTAGGTTGGGCTGGTATGTCTCCTGCTAAGTTTCCGTTCATCAGCATGAGATTTCTTAACTCCATCTCTGTCGCCCATTGACTGGCGAGTTGTGTTTTGTTGGGATTTTTTGGATTTGATTCGTTGTTAGCTGTTAGGCAGTTCATATTCAAGTCTCCACAGATCACAATATCAGCACCAACGTCTGTTTCGAGCCAATCATCTATTATAGTTGTAACTTGGTCTATATATCCATTACCATTTTTAGTCTTGTGGTTCCAGTATAGGTTCAGGATGTGGATTTTCTTATTTTCTTCGTATTTATGAGCAATTGTCGTTGCCTGAATATATGGAGTCACGTTTTCAGTGTTGAGGATTTGATATCCAGATCTCTTTTTGATCATAGTGATAAGGCCGGCCATGGGCCTACCCATCAGTTGTTTGATGGCTGGATTAAAGGCGATCTCGTATTCTCCAGCAATGGGGCGATTATCCAGCCACGTTTCTTGGAGGCACACGACATCCAGCTCTGGGAAGCAACTCTCTTGGAATAGGTGCACAAAACCTCTGGTGTTCCAGGATCCAAACTTAGTTGTTAGGGGCGAGTTTTCTAGTTGGCGTTAGCTTTGAGTTGTTTTATTCAGGGCCTTTGCGAGCCACCCCCAATTGTCCGTTGAGTCATGTTCGTTGTTTTCTAGTTCCCCTGTGCCATTTCTCTTATTGAGAGCTTTGGTGCCAGCGACTGTGATTTGGATTTGTTCCACCGAGTCGTTTTGGACGTGTTCCACTTTTCTCAGGCCGCAGACATTGTTGGAGCACTGATTTCTGTTATGTTGGCCAGCCTCTTGCATTTTCTCAGGACTCTTCACTTCGTTACTTTTCTTCCAGAAGGATGAGACTGGCTGTAGTTCTTTAATTTTATTGAAATGACTTTTGTGGGTGTCTTCGTCGATTAGTTCCAGAGTGTCAAATCCGAGCGACAACAGCTCAGGTGTAGCATCCAAGATACTGTTGGTTATAATTTTTGATTTCAGATGTAGTATAACGAGGTCATTTTGACCTTCTCATGGAAATTCCACTGTTTTGATGTCATACGATTGTATCGTTCTCAGACGCGGGACACAGTGGAGTAGTCGTAGAACATTGTTGCGATTCATGATCACGTCGTCTTGACTTTCTAGTCTTTCAATCTTTATTTTGTAGGTGGGTATGGGTGCTTTAATGCCTAATTGTTCAATTTGGTGGGGTATAATTCTTTTATAATCGCCAGGCACTTGTTTTGTTGCGGGAGCTTTGGTTGCCGAAGGTTCTTTTCCATAGCACTTGTTTGGTGCAAATTTTCGAACGTCGTCATAAAGCTCCCGATTTTCGTTCTTGCGGTCTGATTCTATCAGGCTTTTGAGATTTTTTGTCTTCTGACAGTCTCTATCCTCGTTTTTCTTGAGCAGCCTTTCCCGTCTTTCTGTCAGAGTGAGGAAGATAGGACTGGCCTTCACCGGTGAGGCTTTTTCAATGTTTACATTCTTGGGGATCATTGTACAGGTTCCTTGTAACGTAGAAACTTGTGAGGGCAACAATGTAGGTGTTGATTTTTGTTCAGTGATCCTATTTACTGTGTCTCGTAAAAGGTCGTTTGAACTGGAAGGTGACCCAATTGAAGTCTTAGGATCGATTGGCTCCAATTCGTCTGTGTCATCATACGTTGACATATTTATCAACTCGTTCAATAGGTCAGCTTCCTTGTCAGAATCCTCGTTTTTTTGATTTGCATGCTCGCTTATTGCCTCCTTTTCTGTGATCTTTTTATTCGGGGTTTGATCCACAGATTTTGTGTTCTGGTTTACAATTACATTTACTGTTTTTATGTTGCGTAAGAACTTTCTGGAATTGTTTCCGCGTCGTGTGTTCTTGGTGCGTTGATTTTTTGTTTTTTTAATTTGAGGTTCCTTTCTAGTTTGGTTTGGATGTGTCCTCGTGGTCTGATTAGTGTTTTGCTTAAAGATCGCGAAGATTCCTTTATTTCTTTCAGTTTCAGTGTCGAGGTGCCCAGAGGGGCAATCTTGTAGTCTGGCACATTTCTCGATGTTAGTTGAGGTAGTCGGTGTTTGTGGATCAAGGGAGGCTGGATTTAGTATCGATCTTGTTTTATCTAGGATTGTTTGAAAGCAAGGCTTGTTTAGTTGAGCCTGTGGGTGCGTGTTAGATGGAATAGCTTTTGATGCGTTATCATATACTTCAGGGTTACTTGTCTCCACCGATCTAGTATCGTCGTGTAAACATGTCTGCTGTGTGGTGTCATCTTTGGTTAGATCTATTGGTGGAGGCAGGGGGCTAATCGCCCCTTGGTTTTCGATTATTGTGCTCTCGGATTGTTGCAGTGGAGAAGTTTGTTTATTCAAGTTGGGCTCCAGGTTGGTGCACGCCTGTAGACCTGTTATGTTGTTCGTACATGTCAGCTCTTGAGAATCCGGACGGATGCTAAAGTGTTCATCGTTGGCAGACTGCGTTGGAGTTTTCCTTGTTTTTAAGAGGTTGAGTGCTTCTTTAGCGATTTCTGCCAGTACCTTTTTTTCCGATCCGTTGGATTTCCTTTGGTCCAGGAGAGTATTCAATTGAGCCTCAATTCTTTTGTTGGAGTCTCGTTGCGCTTGATTTGTTAATGTGGTTTCCATGTCCAGACCTACCAGTTTTGAGTTGATCATTGCAACTAGTGTGGACAGGTCTCTGAGGTTCCCATCTACTTGCTCATACAGTTTTAAAAACGGAGCTATAGATATTGCGAGAGAGGACATTACAAGCGGTTGTATTTCTTTCATAATGCAGCTGACTATATCAGAAGAAGACTCCGCATGTTTTTTTAGTGGGAGTTGAGGTATTCGAGGACTATGGCAACTTGGTTTGTTGAGCTGAGACTCTGAGTAAGAAGAGTCCGACGAAGATGACAGGAGAGGGGTAGGTGATTGTGCCATTTCTGAGAAGCCTCCGTGTCTAGATGGAGTTGATGGTCTCATTAAGTTTTGTGTAGAGATCTTGGTACCTTTTCTCTGTGAACATGGAAGGGTCGGAGATAGGCTGTGATCAATGTGCCTGCGTTTCCCATAGGCGTTTTTCCATTGTGTTACGGGCGGGGCTCCCAAGGTCTCCTTCATTACATCTACAATGTCTTCAATGGCCTCGGAGACGCTGGGCTCTTTGTTCAAGGTGACCAGTTTGTCTTTTGCTATGGCGCTTCGTGCTTTATTTATTAGAGTGATGTCGTTTAGTATCTTGTTAACGACCTCCAGTGAGTTCCTCCTATTGGATCCCGTAGCGATTGGCTCATTGATGCGAAGGGTCTCGATTATATCATGATGTGCTTGGTGGAAGACCTCATCGTCTTTTGAGGCACCGACCCAGTCATCCGTATGTCCCGTTTTTTGTATTGGGTACAGATGTTCTTCTCCGTTTGTTAGTGAGCTCCTCGGAGTGGGTGTGGAGGAATCATGTCTATTGATATATGAGCTTTCCTTTGACGTTCCCATCTCAGTAGCCTGTGATAGAATGCTACATTCATCGTGGGTCGTGCCCTGGCTCCTATCGCTTTGTAGAGTTGAATTGCAAGGAGAACCATTCTTGCCTGGCTCGGCGTCACAGATATCGTTGTTCGATGGGACGCTTGAGAGGTCATTTTCTGGAACTCCTTTTGTGTTAGAGGGAGTGAGACCTATCACAGCTGGGCAACTTGCTATCCCATTGTGGCCCGCGTTCTGCAAACTTGTGGTGTGTCGCTGTTTATTGATCCTAACATTAGGAGTTTTTGGTAGTTCTTCTCTTGTTTGTGTATGATCTAGGTCTTTATCTAGATCTTGTCTATTTTCAGGCTCAGATGCTGATGATAGACGGCTTGTCTCCCCCGTGTAATCACCGTCGCAGTCTGACTTGCGTTCCGGTTTACGATAGATCGGCTGCGGCCGTGGGGATTTACTTGAGGTGGCCAGCGAGTTCCATCTTCGTAACTGTGATCTTGTATGTGGGTGTGTCAGGTTTTCCACATGTGGGCGACCAGCAGACGACATTTTAGATGATGCTGCTGAGTCCACGTTAAGTTTTCCAATATGGCCTTGTGTATCAGCCATTCTCTTTTGGTAAGAGTACCCTAGACTTTGCAGATGTATAGTTAGGTCAGCTCAATTTGGCAGTGTTCTCTGAGCTGTGGGGGATTAGGGATCTAAGGTGTCTGGCCTCCTGCAACTCTCGGCAACACCCCACCCAGATGGTGAAATGTTTAAATCAAACGTTGTACGCTATTGCTTGGCGTTCGTTATTAAATATAGTAGAGTGTTTGCTAAGGGTGCGGGGTTTGCTCACCTGGTTTGTCCGATGTACGGTGTACAGCCGATCTCCGAGCTCAACTCTGGATACAGTTACCCAGATGTTGTTTATCCGTCAATCTAGCGTTTGACCTGTGCACCTCCAGCGCCAAACAGCCGCACAACAGCCAGCGGCCTTTTCTCCTTCGGGCTTAACGCCGCAAGGGTGTGCTGGGCTCTGTTTTCTGTGCCTGGGTAGGTCAGGTGATCAGTCACGTGACGGCACAGCGCTCCGCCTCCTCCTGGAAGCGAGCGAGCAGGCGAGTTGGAAATACGAAATGCGCGAGTTCTTAGAACTCCCAGCGCACGTTAAAAAAAGACAGCAGCAGCAGCAGCAAGAAAGAAAGTGTCCTCTCCTCACGGGAATTGCACACCAGGTTTTCGGAATACTACTGGCAAGGGACTTCCTTATGAAAGATGTCCAGGTGAATAGAGGCTTTGAGGGTAGATTCAAGCCATCACTTTGTTGGTTCATGAGATGGTCGCAGCAATATGGCAGGTGGAGAGTGTCGGAAAAAATGCCAGAGGTGGCGATGCAACAACGTTCTCCTTAGGGACTCAGTTTTCAAAGAATTTTGGGTTAAGAACTTCGAGCCTACTTCGACACTAATGATATGGCAGAAGTTCAACAGAACTGTTTGGGGTGCTGCCAAAGGTATGATGAGGGGGCTCCTTATCACAGAAGGTACGTGGAAGAAAAGAGAGCAAGGTCTGATAAAAGCCAGGTTGAGGGAGGAGATCAAGGTGTTGAGGCTTCAGTTGATTAAAAAAAGAGTGCCTTAGGGAGGATATGATCAGTGAGATACGGGAAAAGCGTCAGGAACGCCATTCAGGTGGCAAAGAAAATGGGGTACATAAAACAGAAGTATTTTGAGAAAGGGGATTTTATGGGGACCCTGCTGGCCAATCAAGTGAAGCAAAGTATACCAGAAAGGAGGGCGGAGCAGATTAAGAACGCCAATGGGAGTACAGCAGATATGCAGGGGAATACCAGACTGTTTTGCAGGATTATATGACAAGGGTGCAGAGGTGGAGGAAACCAAAATCCGGAATTATTTGAAGGGGCTTCCCCTTCCCAAGTTGACTGCACTGGTGAGGAGCATGTTAGAGGCCGAAATTACAGGGGAGTAAGTGGTCTTGACCAAGGCCATTTAAAAGTGGGGAAAGGCCCCTGGAGTGGATGGCTACACCGCAGATTTCTATAAGCAATTTCAAGATATGCTGGCTGGACCGGTAGCCAAAGTGTACAATGCAATTTGCGGCTTGTGGGATATCCCACCTACCTTTCTAGAAGCACTGATAGCAGTCACACCCAAATCATCGGGGAATGACCACATGAAGTCCTTGGCATGCAGGCCGATCTCGCTGCTTAATGTGGACGCTAAGCTGTTTGCCAGGGTGCTAGCGACCAGATCGGAACTTCATCTTCCAAGGCTAATTACCCTGACCAGACAGGGTTTATTAGGGACATGCATAGGGTGTATAATCTAAGAAAATCCCTCCACGTGCTGGCCTTACCCGAGATCTGGAGAGAGGGGCACTGGTGCTCTCCTTGGATGCTGAAAAGGCCTTCAACAGGGTGACTTGGGCATTAATGAAAGAGGCTCTCTTAACGATTGGCATGGAACAGAGATGGATGGGACAAATAACACCTGTCTACTCTGCATCTAGAGCTAAAGTAGCAGTGAATGGAGAGGAGTAAAAATGGAATTCCAACTGAGAAGGGGCACAAGGCATGGGTGCCCCCTCTCTCCTCTACTATATGCCTTGGTAATGGAACCCTGGGCATTAGAGGTGAGGGGGAACACTGGGGTCATAGGGGTCGAGATAGGTGGTGGAGTACAAACTAGGCCTTTTCGTGGATGATGCACTACTGTGCATTACAAATCCAAAAGACTCCATCTGTGAGGGATCAAGAGTAAGACTCGGACACAGTATCAAGTTTTGTATTGAATAAAGACTTTTATAAAAATAAAAAGAAGTTTTATGGAAATCCTACCTATCCCTGACTTTTAAGAGGGGTTTCCATGCCTTCAAATAATAATAAAGTAATGTCTATGTCAGGATGTCTAAAGCAAAAAGAGTTCTCTGTCCTGTGTCCAAAATCCTAAACTAACCCTCACACACTAAACTCAATATAACATTTAATGGGGAATGTTTCTTGGCTGAAAACCTGCAGCCTCCTTCCAAAGATCAAAATATAAAGTTATAAAGGTGGAAATATAAGTCTGTAAGGTGCAGAAAAAATGAATTAAGTTCCACTAGTCAAGGGGCCTTTTCTTCCTCTAGAGTCTTTCTGATTATTCAAAATTTAATTTCTCAGATATTCCACAATCCAAAAGGGGATGGCTCTTGCCTTTTTCAGAAAGGGCTATAGTTCTTCCCTTTTGGTCCACAATTCAAAAAGGGGGATTTCTTCCCCTGTTTCCTCAGCACTTCCTGGTGGTTGCTGGCCCATTTCTCCAATCCCTGATTTGCTCTCCTGCCAGGGTTTTATTTTGCTTCTTGGTTGCAGGTCCCAGAGTCGCTGTATGCCTGGTTTACTCTCCTACCAGGGATTTCTTTCTTTTCACTTGTGTGCGAGTCCCAGACTCACTGAGTGCTTGGTTGACTGTCCTGCCAGGGCTTTTTGAGTGCTCTCAGTATTCAAGTGCAAATCCCAGGTTCAAACTATTCATTAGCATTCACTAGCTTCTGTATCCATGTAATTAAATATGTCATATGTTTGCCCACCGACCCATCTCCAACTGTGTTAAATGTCCCAGCTCCCAATCTCCTTCTCTGGACTTGCATGTCTTCTCTGGCAGCTTTGGCGTCCCTCGCGTCTCACTGTTTCCTCTGCTGTTCGTCTGCAGCTTGTGAGCATGTCTCGTCTGCTTCTCAGTTCCTGCCTGGCCTTGTCCTTCGCCTGGTAGCTCCTGCTGCTCGGGGTGGCAGCGCGGCAAACACTCTTCTGCCAAAGTTCCTCGCTCTGTTTGCAGATAGTTTTCCTCCCATGTTCCAACCAGCGTTGTGAGGGCTGACTCTCCCATTCTGTTCAGGTGTTCCATATTTGAATGTCATGGCACCTGTTAACATCTTCCAATGACTAGAACACAGCGCTGGTTTGCCGCTTCTTGTGATCTTCGTCACTCCATCCCTGTTCCGTTCTAAGTATTATTAAAGGAGGGCGATGTATGTAAGTCCCAGCACTTGTTAACATCCTCCAACGACTAGAACGTGGTGTGAGCTTGCCGCTTCTGGTGAGCTATTTCCTCCATCTCTTCTTCTTGTCTCAACCTTAAAGTGGGAGGTAGGCATACAAGGTTGGTGACCAGTAAACGGAGATTCTTTATACACCCTACAATGTGCCATGTGCCATTCAAGAATGATGGGGGCAAAGGAGTATTTCTAGGTCTTAATAAAACCAGAGGTTACCATGTTTGACCTAGCGAGTCTGTCGCACTCCCCTGAGGGTTGTCTCCCCTCATGTGGTCCTCTCCCAGGCTCAGGATCAGCTAGCTACTGCCTTTCCTTTTCCACATGAGCTGAGCCTTTCCATGGGAAAGGAGTGACAACATTGCTAGATTGGTCACATACCCATCCCCTTCTGATAGCAGCTTTATTTTCTAAAACTACTGGCAGTATCTCCGGTCTTTCCATAGAGGATAGTTTGGATGGTGTTGGAAATCGACCCACCTGAGTTCTTAAGTTTACTCCTGTTTGCGCCACATTGGAGACCCACTGTTTGAATCTGGGAATGGTACTGCCTATAATTGAGTTGGCCAGTTGGGGATTATGGGCACCTTAATCCATACATCCTTTCCCGGAATGGTCACTGGTATCTGGGTCCAAGGATGAGTTTTGGTTTGGCCATGTACACATTGTACTTCCTTCTGAAAATGTATTTTCCAGCCCTTGGGTAATAGTTATTTCAATCCGGCACACACCCAAGTCAAAGCCCAGCATTCAGTGCACAACTGAAACCCTTATTTAATTTTGTCTATAAATTCAATATTCTGAACGATATACCACTCATATCACACCCTTCTCCTGGAACCCCCCCCCCCCCCCCCCGGTCACACTGAACCAGGAATCAGGCTATTTTGCAAAGGTAAATATTTATTTATGTATTTAAAATGTTATCACAGTATATTTTAATAGGTACACAACAATCACCAATGGGGTGACAGAACACTGAAGAATATCTTTAATACACTAGGAATAAGTAATTGGCAAAACAAAGGCAGCACAGAAAATAATACTTTTGTGTTGGTTCAGATCAGATAGCACTATGGTTAGAGGTTCCCCCTGCAACACCCCTCAACCCCCCAATAGGCAATGTAAAGAGATGGGAGGAGAGAGCAGGTATTCAGGAATAGCACAAATCAAACAGAATATCAGTCCCCCCCCCCCATAAAACACTAGAGAAAAAACAGAATTGACTTTTCAGCTGTCAGATTGGTTTTTACAATTGTCTTTAGAATTGACTGGGCAAAAACACCAATTATGGTCAAAAATACTTAAATTGTAATTCTAATGGGAGCCGCTTTGAATAGATGCAGACAATCACCAGCAATGATTTAGTCAGCAGAAAGCACTTGAAATATTAATGTCCAAGTAGTCAGAAGCAGTCTAAAGCTATTTTACACGTGTAAACCGTGCAGATTTTTTAAATTGCGGCAAACTTTTCCTTGCGTGAGATTTGCGATAACGGGATTGGGGTTCTATAGATAGCTACAGATGTTAGGTACAAGTAGGAGTTGAAATTTCGTTTCTATCACAAAAACGGAGGGAGTTATAGAGGTTTTAGTAAAGGTCGATTTTGTGAGATAGGCGCGAGAATGGAAAGCAGAAATGCACTTTTGAAAATGAAAAAAGGGTTTGCTTACACTAGAGGATGGCTATGAAAAAGCGAATACCACACAGGTATCATACAGTCACGTGATCAGGGCGACCCGTCTGCTAAGGAAACTCGACTTCTTCAGATGAGAAAAGGGTCAGCGCAAAGATAGTTCTAACAATACTGGTTCTGAAGGAAATATAGGATTGGTTTGAGATAGGGATAAAAAATGCAAAGATACTATGGGCCACAGTTCTTCCTATTAATACTCACAGGATAAGTTTTTAAATGTGACCGTCAGCTCTGGTCATTGGATTGGGTCTGGTCTAGGAAAGACAGCACATCAGGCACGGTACTGGATCATCTAGGCCGGTCACTGGGTTTGCACAGGATCTGCTCTCCTAGTCTCTGGGTATTTGAATCAGCTGGATGGCGGGTTTCCTCAGGCAAGCCTACTGGTGGCAAGCCAGAGAATTTCAGGATACTGGTTCAAAAGGCCTTCTCACACCACACAGCGCTTTATTGGGTGGAGAGAATACATTTGAAGATTTGGGCCTTGCTAGAAATCAATAGTTCTCTATTGCTGGCAAAAGATTTGGCATCTGGATCTGGAAGAATATTAAAGCTGGATGTAGAATGCTGGATCAGAGTGCTTCGCCGGAATCAGGAAAGTGGCTGGATCAGTGAGTCCCTATGTGTTGTCAGCTGTCTCTATCATTTCAAATGACATCACAAAGGGGGTGTATGGGCCGGCTTAGCTAAGCTTGCCCCTGTGAGCTGGGATAGGACCACACGATTTGTTTACAGTCCTCAGAGACCTCCCTTTAGCCAATGGTCTCAAAATCAGATTTGATACTAAATGTACATTTCCACATTGGTCACCTTTTATACAAATCACACACAAAGATGCCATATTTTACGTAGCAGCTATTCCTCAAAACCCCGCAGCGGTTGGATCTTGTCTCAGGTTTCTACAGAATTTTGACCTTTTTGCTATGAACACAATTTCCAAATTTTATGCAAATTTCCACAAATGTGCGTGTTTAACATAGGGATATGCGTGTACATTTTCACAATTCTAACAGTAATACATTTTGCATAAAACCACATATATTGCCATTCCTGTCCATAACATGTCACACAGTTCTACCTCCTCTTCACACGTGCAGCCAGAAATTAAATGAACAACTCAGTCCTTTTTATATTTTTCACCATTTTGAATAGCAAGTTATGAGTGTTTTAAAAATTGTTCTTTGTTCATGTTTAGCAGCAGATGGTCCACCCCTTTTTGTCTCCCTGCAGTCCAGGGGCATCCCCCTCCATGTTTGTTCCTTCCAGAGGCCATTTACGACCCCCTACACACTTCCAGTTTCCTGGGCTGACGCTCTGTCATTGTTCCTTCCCCTTCCATAGACAAAAGTCTGTTCTAACCCGCAATTAACATCGCCCAGTGTGTTTCTGCTGAGAGGAAGGCCCTCCTTCTGGGAGAAACCTGCTTTTCCAGTTCTTGTGACTCATCCAAGCTAATTAACTTCTTAAATCCTGCAAAAACCAACTTTGTTGCATCAAACATAAATACATTTTTTTTTTAGCCTTAAAATCTGTGGGATCAAAAACACAACTAAAACCTGTATTCCTTTTTGGCAAAAATCCTTTTTATGTTTGCTAATACAGCAGACCTTTTAGTTATAGGTCACTTTAAAGTTTCCTCAGTACTCCTCTGACAGCTTTGGCATAGAGGCTGTCAGTTTTCAGACTTTGCATGTTTCACAATGCTTTATTTGATACTTCAATATTAGCAACAGGCAAGATTTTGAATGTGGAGAAGTGTTGTGTATCGGCATTTAGGAGTTTTTAGCAACAGAGCAAATGTCGTTTGTAGGCACATTTTTGGGTTTCACTTGCAAAGTGCTGCTTCTCTCTCTGCACTCTACTGTGCTGGTCATGGAGCCCACTGGCACATTTCTGCAGGGTGTGCTCTATTCCTCCACACAGGCACCATGGGCGGCAGGTTGTGCATCCCTCTTTTTTGTGTGCTGAACCACACGGTTTTGGTAGGTTTTTATAGGTTTTTGACACGCACAAGGGTTTTGCCGCCATTGTTGCTGTTTCTTTCCCCTTAACTGACTGGGTGATGCTGCATAGCATAGCGGAGTGGGTCAATACATCCCACATGTCCACTATCTAAATCAGCCCAGATTATCTTTCCGGCAACTAAAGCGGGTACCCGATAGATGTTAATCCCACTCGTAACTGATGTTTCTGCTCTTTTTCTTGGATTTTATTTCTTTCTAGAGACCATCTCTGACCTTATTTTCAGGGTTTAGTGTGGTGGTTTTCAACATAAGAATGGTGGTGTAAAATGTGGTGAGACTATTTCTTGGTTTTTGCTGATTTTACTGGGATTCAGATTACCTGTAGGATTTTCTTCCGCTGGTGTTAACAAGTGGAGAGGAAAAATATTAAAGGGACAATGTCTTGTGGGGTATCCACATCCTCCAAAGGAGTAGCACTTTTTGTATAAGGTGGGAGATGGTATAACTGTTGTCTCTGATCCCTGAAAATCACTGAGGGGGTGTCCCTGGGGTAGATGGTTCTCGCTTCTCCTGCTTTAATGGGCAATACCTCTGGAGGGAATCCACATTCTTCCCACAAGGGATCGGGTTTGTCTCCTGTAGGAGATGACGGTCTTGAGTATGGTATCTCTCTTTCTTCTCCTTTTATTCCGAAAGGGCAGGGAATTTGTATACCCTTGCATGGTTCTTTGGGGCTTACAAACTCTTTGGAATTAGGCAAGGTTTTTGATAGAATAGATGATTCTCCTTTCACCTCCTGTACCATCTGGAAACCATGTTGGTGTAAAGTTTCTTCAGGAGGGTTTTCAAGAGTCTCCTGTCTATCTGTTGAGAAGGCTAAACTTGGAGCTTATCCCTGCACAACATGGGAACGGTTCTGGTATGGAAGTTTTTTCTGGAATTATTCCTGATATGGCTGAATAACCAAGAAACATCCATCAACTTCACTATGAGCTCTAACATTGCCAAGATCTCTTTTTTAGATCTGGAGATCTATAAAGGGGAGAATAACAGGTTTGGCACCACGTTATTCAGAAAAGCCACAGACAAGAACATGCTGTTATTATTTGACAGTTTTCATCCACAAAGTCTACGTCAAAATTAACCATTCGGACAATTCTTACGTATCAGAAGAAATTGTAGCCGAAAAGAGGATTTTAATAGAAACAGTGAAGATCTATCTGTCCGACTAAAGGCACGTGGCTATCCCCATAAATCGTACGAAGATCAATGAAAAGAACCAGGAATACCAGTATACAAGATTGTCTGGTAAAACAATCCAGAGTGAAGGAAGATAAGATAACTTGTGTATCAACGTTCTCACCCATAAGTAATGACTTACGTAGGTGTATACTGAAGTACTGGAGCACGATCAACACTGAAGATTTCATCATCAACAAACCACGTTTTGCATTCAGAAGTATGCCCAATTTGGGGGACAAATTGGTCCATACGTATAGAGCACCAAGGGACAGGACTACCCACACTCAATCCACCCTTTGGAATCTACCTCCTGTGGTAGGCCACTTCAAATGTGGTAAATGGTCAGTGTGTACTCCAACGGCAAACATGAAAGAAGTTGATTTGAAGGGTAGAAAATGGACACCGAAAAGTTTCACCAACTGCAACACGAAATGGGCAATATATGCCATGAAATGCCCATGTGGGCTATTATACATCGGAAAGACAAAGAGACCTATCCGACAAAGGATCTGCGAACACAGGTCGTGTGTAAAAAAAAAAAAAAAAAAAAAAAAAAAAAAAAAAAAGGATCGTGTCGTGGATAAACCTTTAGTTGCACACTTCAAATTCGCCAAACATAATCAAGTTGATATCCACTGGTTTATCATTGAAACAATTGAACCCCATTCCAGAGGGGGTAATAGAGATCTTAAACTAAGGAAGACTGAACAAAAATGGATCTATTCTTTTAATACGGTCAAAGAAGGTCTAAATATTTCCATTGAATGGGGTTTGTTCATTCACCACAAATAAACGTCTTTATTACAAACGTTGGTTGCGGGTGTCCCCCGTTTAATATCGTTAAGATGGGACAATATACAGGCGGGATAAGCTTGTTATTTTCCACGCTAGGATTCCACACTCTGTAGAAGTTTGTTATCATACACACAGGTCCCCCCCCTCCATGATGGCAGGCTTACTGTGCAGTGTTTACATTGATTTAATTGAGGACATCCGCTAATGTTGCGCTTATGTCGTTACGGCTCCGGCTATTTAACGCAGCGTGCGACCGTTAGTCATTGTCTTTTCCGGAAGCCAGGCAAGACGCTGCGGCAGGATCCTATCCCTCGGAAGGAATCACAACAAACAGAGGTGAGACGGCGTTACCGAAAGGGCGAATGATACTCGAAGGAACAGAGAATTAATTCTGGGTATTTTGTTGACAGATCGAAAGACAGGCCTGTGGAGCATTCGGCGTTTCGCAGGAACTGGAACGCTTCCAAAAAGTGACCGCACAGGAATCGTGGAGAAGGAGTGCACCAATTCACTGGTTTAACAGTGGACTAGTAACAGCCGATAAGCCATACACGACGTACGATATCTAAATAATGAGGGGGCACTGACTTCAGTGACAAGTAGGCGAGCTCTAATACAGGGGTTCCTGGTACCTTGTTCCATTATTATTTTCCAGCAGTAAACGGTGGGTCCGCAATGAAAAACAGCCTTGCATAGACCGGGTCATTCCGAACGAGTATACGTCATAAGAAAATACCCCTCCATCTTCAACGACAGTAATGAAGGGTAACTAAAAATTACACATGTACTAAGCGTAACTGGTGCACAGCGTTAAGAGGTCAGCATTAAGTGGACTGATGAATTCAAAGGACAGGGGTACTGTGTAGCCACCTGTCTAAAAACAAAAATAAGTTACACCGTCAAAACCCAAGCGGAACTGTGTCGATGGGCCTAGTTGGGTGGTAGATGTAATAATAGTAATCCTTCCGTTTGAAATTATTAAAAATGTTCAGTTGAAAGGGGCGCCTAGATATACCTGACATGACAAGAATAGAGTCAACATGGTTTTAATAAGGTTTTATTTGTTTGTTTGTATTGTAGATTGTTTCGAACACTACCATTCTCTGTGATACCACACGTTAAACATGAACACGTGACAAAAAGAATAAGTGCCCTGAAGACAACACCAATAAGGGATGTGATTTGTATTAGTTCGTTTCCATTGTGAAAAATTGAAAATTGGTACTAGAAACACATGCTAAGTGTTGGTACATTCTTTCGTCCTGAATCAGGGAGGTGTCATTGTTTAGGGGACAAGTAGAGCCATTTAGTAGCTTGCTGTTTAGACAAAGGAAAAACCAATATAGGTTTGTTTCTCCTCTGTCCATTTTGGTTTCATTGATTAATGTATATGTTTTTGAATATCAATTTTGGATTCATGAATTGTAAATATGTTGTTGCTTTTTAAGCAGATGTACTGTACTTTTAAGTGCTTTTTATAAATATTAAAATACGTATATTTTTGGAAAATCCATGGTGATCTGCCTAAATTCATGTTGAAGTGGTACAGATAATTATGTCAGGGGGTGCCCCAGTATTAACATAGGACGGAAAGGAAGGAAGCTGTTCTGTGGGATTTCGTATACATTGTATTTATTTGTCCTTACCCACACAGCCCGTAAAAAGAGGACACTGGAGCTCTAGTTAGCTGATGTCCCCCAGCTTCTGGCAACCAAGCAGGATCCCATTCCTGACATCAGATGTGAGGGATCAAGAGTAAGCCTCTGACACAGTAACTCGTGTTGTATTGAATAAAGACTTTTATTATGAAATAATAAGAGGGCTTGACTCGCAACAGGGGTTTCCCTGCCTCAACAACACTAAGGAATGTCTGTGTCTGGATGTATAAAGCCAAAGGAGTTCTATGTCCTGTGTCCAAAATCCTAAGCTGACGCTCACACACTAAACTCAATATAACGTGAAGTGGGGAATGTCTTTTGGCTGAACACCTTCAGCTTCCTTCCAAAGTTCCAATTATAAAGTCTCTAAGGTGCAGAAAAGAAAAAAATGCATAAAGTTCCACCAGAGAAGGAGCCTTTCCTTTGAGTCTTTCTGGTTATTCAAAATGTCACTTCTCATATATTCCACAATCCCAAAGAGGATTTCTCTTCCCTTGAGTTTTCTTCGTTTACACAACACTTTACAGTTCTCTGGACCCCTGATGCCTTTTTCAGAAAGGGGTATGGTTCTTCCCTTTTGATACACAATTCAAAAAGGGGGGGTTTCCTCCCCTGCTTTTTCAGCACTTCCTGGAGGTCTCTGCCCTGTATCACCAATCCCTGGTTTACTCTTCTGCCAGGGTATTATTTCTCTTCTTGCGTGCAGGTCCCAGACTTGCTGAATACCTGGTTTACTCTCCTGCCAGGAACTTTTGTCTATGCACTTGTGTATGAGTCCCAGACTCGCTGAGTGCCTGGTTTACTCTCCTGCCAGGGCTTTTTGGGTCCTCTCAATATTCAAGTGCAAATCCCAGGTTCAAACTCTTCATTAGCATTCACTAGCTTCTGTATCTAGGTAATTACATCTTTCATATTTCGGGCCACCAACCCTTCTCCAAAAGTGTGTTCAATGTCCTAGAACCCTTGTGTGGGTTTTTGCTCTTTACTTAACGGCACGCAGCATCTGCCCTGAAGCGCCCCGGGATCCCAAATTCCTTCTCTGGACTTATCGGTCTTCTCTGGCAGCTTCAGCGTCCCTCGCGTCTCACCCTTTCCTTCGCTGTCCGTCTCCTGCCTGGAAACGCATCTCGTCGGCTTCTCAGTTCCCCCCTGCCCTTCTCCTCAGCTCCTGCTGCTTCGATGACAGCACAGCAAACACTATTCCGCCTGACTTCATTGCTCCGTTTTGCAGCTCGTTTTCCTCCCATGTCCCAAACATCGTCGAGAGGGCTGTATCGCCTGTACTGTTCATGTGTTCTATATTTAAATGTCCCGGCACCTGTTAACATCCTC
Source organism: Ambystoma mexicanum (assembly GCF_040938575.1). NCBI lineage: Eukaryota > Metazoa > Chordata > Amphibia > Caudata > Ambystomatidae > Ambystoma > Ambystoma mexicanum. The sequence goes on from NC_090925.1 coordinate 597,886,538, forward strand.
CAACGAGTAGAACATAGCGTTGGTTTGCTGCTTTTTGTGATCTCCATCACTCCATCCCTCTTCCTTGTCTCTGTGTTATGAAAGGGGGGGTGTACATAAGTTGCACTACTTTTTGTTTCAGTGTTATTACAGAGAGTGAGATGTATGCAAGTCCCAGCACTTAATATTCAGCAATTTAGTGATCTCTTAGTGATCGGCACTCAGTTGAGAACTGCACTGTTATGCCTCTTCGAGTGGTAGGGTGTGTCCACAAGACGGTGCGGTGCTGTGTTTTCCAACCCACACCTGAACACCATGGAATCATAAAACCATTAACCTGAGAACAACAATTGTGCTTGTGCTCTGCTGTGCGCACTTGCTACAGTTTACAGACATGCACCGATTTGCGTGTGACATAAAAAAATAGAGAGGCACTTAGCCCTGGTTTTCTCTGTGCTCATACTACTTCGTGGGATGTCTTGGAGCTCGAAGCCCTGCTGTCACGGGCGCCGGGACGGCGTAAATGCCTATCAAAAGGGGAAATTATTAGTGTGCGCCCATTCTGCTGTCAGTGCTATTGTTCATGAGAGTTTAGTTAGTAAGCATTCGTGCTGAACCAGCTGGTGCCACTCTGCATGCTGTTAGTGTCCGGGTGACCTTAGCAGCCTGCTTTGATTCCCCAATGCGTGGTTTCCCAAGGTTCTGAGAACTGTTACTGCGGGAAAGAACCGGGGCCCCTCCCAAGTCAGCTTGTTTCATGCAATCATGCTTCGTTTCCCATGCAAGGCAATCAAACACTTATCTTTTGTTTTCCCGGGCCCGAAGGAATTGCTTCAGGCGAGGACTGGCCCTGCATAATGCTTAATGGCTGGAGCTCTTCAGCAATGCATCCGCTCGGAGGAATGCACGAGCGCGAACAGATTTGCAGGTCTCGCACATGCGCACAAGACTTCTAGCATGTTGGCTTGGGCGTCGGCCGGCGCGTTTGCAGGTCCGTGTGCCTGATTGTTCATTAAGGAGTTCCCGGGCTGCTGGGCTGTAGTTCCAGGGGCTAGGCTTGCTGGAAAATGTAGTCTTTTCCTGGCCCTGCTCCCTGTGGGCTTCTTGTGCTTTCTCCCAACAGGTGCCTTCCTGCCACACCAGACACATCTGCCACATCTGCAATGAAGGCAGAGATGGCATCTGTTGCATGAAATTGCCCCCACAACGCCTGCAACTACCCTGTGCCCACCCTTTATGACACTTGCTCCTGTCTCACTGGTGGAGTGGTTTTGGGTTCCCCAAAGAGAGATACAACACAGTATCCTGGAGGTGTTCTGGTCAATATGGAGAGATGGCAGTAGTACCTGATGGCTGATGGCTTGGCCGTCACCCCTCAGTTGTATATGGGCTCCCCTGCTAAGAAACATGATCACAGAGTCACTGAAGTTTCAGCTGTAGTACGAAGCAGGCCTTAGCAGGGTGGACAAATGTGGGAAGAGGGTAGGTTCATATCTCTAGAGAGGTTGGAGGACTGCTTGCGAATAGGCTGGATCTCGGCGTTCCGATACTTACAACTAAAGGGGTGTATAAAGACTCAATAACCTCTGTAGAACCCTTTAGAAAAAATGTTGGTGCAAGGCCCGGGACAAAGGGTCTAATAGCAAGGCTATATAAGGAGTTGCTGTTGGCAGAGCCCATAGACCAGATGATTGCTATGGAGAACTGGGTGAGGGATCTCGAGATGGAGATGATAGATGGGCTGCAGGCAAAAATGTGCAAGAAGGTATCTCATTCAACGGTTTCTCTGCAATACCAAATGCATGCTCTGAAGTTGTTACACAGGTGGCAATACCTGCCGGCTGTTTATTTATTGTACATTTGAAAGGTGATTATACAGCAAGACATTGGGCCTCATTACGAGGTTGGCGGTAAGGGATTAATGGCGCCAGGTAAGGATGCCGGTGCCATTAACCCCTTACCGCCGCATTACGAGATCCCTTAGCGGGAGCCGCTAAAGGACCAGGGAGCTAACAACGGGCCTGTTATTAACGGGCCCGTTGTTAGCTCCCTCCCCATTCCCATTGAGCCCTATGGGGGCTGGAATGTGAATGGGGATGGGTTCCCTGAATGGGGAAATACCGGGCCCTCCAAGGTTGGAATGACCCGGTAAGTCCCCATTCAGGGAACCTGGACCCGGTATACAGTAAGGGCCTCATTCCGAGGTTGGAGGTAGCCATGGTGGTAATAGCACCATGGCTACCTCCAACCTCGGAATGAGGCCCATGTGTTTCAAAGCACCCACAGGGCAAAGGGAGGGAACATGGGACAAAGGTAATAGAAAACAATAATGAACAGGATAGAGGTGGTCCTACTGGGGGGGGGGGGGCGCGGGGGCGGAGGCGGGGGCGTGCGTGCGTGTGTGTGTGTGCGTGTGTGCGTGTGCGTGTGCGCGTGTGTGTGTGTGTGTGTGTGTGTGTATTCCTTAAGTAGGGGGGCAGTGCCAGGGAGTAAGTTACCAGGGTACCAGTAAGCTTGCTTGGCGGAGGTCGCATAGAAAAGAGTGGTCATCTGCCGTTAAAAGTGCAGTCCTGTGAGGGAACACAGGCCAGTGGGTGCCCGAGGGCAAGTTCTGGGTGGGGCTTCAGGTAGTTGGGAGGACGGCCATGACACAGGAGGACACATAAGGGCCAAGGCCACCAATCTCAGCGACTGAGGGTTTTAGCATGGGAGGGGGAAGGATTAGGTGAAGAGGAAAGTCTTGAGGCGCCTCTGGAATTTGAGGAGGTCTGGCTCAAGACGGCGAAGGAGGGGGCGGCTGTTCCATATGAGGGAGCCAGCTGATGAGAGACATCGGCCTCCGGCTCGCTGCTTAAAAAGCAGTTCACACACAGAAAGTTGGAGCCGGAGGAGCATAAGGGCCTCGAGGGAGAGTATTTGGTGAGAGCAGATTGTAGATAGAGTGGTCCCTGGCCTCAGACAGCCTTATGGTTGATGCGGAGGGAATTGAATTTGATCTTTGCAGCAACACTATACTAGCTAAGATGTATGCCGGGGTTGACCCTCGTGGTTGGAAATGTCGGCAGGTAAATGGGGACTATTGCCATAAGTGCTGGAGCTGTGTGCGTGTGTGCAGAGATATTGGAGAGGAGTGCTCTTGTGGATCAAGAGAATAGATGGAATAATTAGGGCACTCTCGCCCCTGTTGGTAGTTTTTGGGATAGAAGAAGAGGAGAGGGAAGGGATGGGCCACATGGTAAGAGTCCTCCTGATGGCTGCCAGGAGCTGCCTTGCGCAGCTATGGAAAAGATGCAGGCCCCTACAGGGAAAGAATGGGACTAAAAGGTGCACACTGTCTGCGACATGGAATTTTTGACACACTTCTTGGATGAATTGTGGACGAATATTGAAGGAGCATGGATTCCATTGTGTTTTTTACAAATATGGAAAGTAGCCTCCCGAACAGGAGAGGCCACACTATGATATTCGGTTTTCTATATATCTGTGTATAGGAGCAATGCAAGTGATCAGTGTTGAGTGGGTGGTTGGAGGAGGGGAAGGGGCCTTCTTTGGTTTGAAAGGCAAGCATGATGAAGGTTGATATGTGGAAAGATTGTGTTTTTGTTAGCATGAGGTGAGGTTTTCTGTATGGATCTTAGGCATGAAAAATGGGAATATGTTTTGATTTTGAAAAAAATAAAAGAATTCTGTAAACTTCAATACAGTGGCTATACTCAAAATTCAGCTGACTTCAATACAGTGTCTATACCCAAAAATTCAGCTAACTTTACAGAGGATATACTTAAAAAATACAGACCGCAACGGGGATGAACACAATGGCAACAGTTAGTGGTAGTAATATTGTAGTGGCAGAGTTTCAGGGGCACAGCACCGGCTGTGTTCCCAAATCTTACCACCTTACCTGGTTGTTGCTGTAGACTGCTTTGTAGGGCACCTATGGCAAACAGGTGATGGAGGTCCCCTTTGCCTTGGCCCTTAGCCGGCGGGCCGGTCAAGGCTGCCCTGGTGGAGCCTCTGACGTTCTGGTGTTCTGGACATGTGGGGAATGCAGCAGCCAATCCGGAGCACTGGGGGTGGGAATAGGGAGAGGGGGTGTGGGGAGAGAAGGGTCGGGGGAAGGAGCAGGGTGCTGGAGGCACCAAGCTAAAAATGGTGCCCAGCAGAGATCAAAAAGTAAAGATTCTCCAGCAGTGGGCCTTGCCCCCAGGAGGAAGCAATGCCAGCAGCAGGAACAGCAGACAAATGAACAAAAGGGAGTCTGATGAACGGAGAGTCGATCTCCAATGCATAATGTGTTCAGCCATTTGGGGAGCACAGCGGCCCATCCAGAGCACTGGGGGCGGGAAGGGGAAGAGGGATAGTGGGGGGAGGAGGGTCAGTAGACAAATAGTAATTTTCTTTTTTTTTTTAAATATGTTTATTTTAAACCAAGGCAGGGTGACAACGGTACAGCATAAATCAAGACATGCAAATCATCTCCAACAATCCCCTCCAATCCCCCACCCGCCTCCTCCCATGGCCCTTAGTCTGGGGTCGCTTCCCATAGGTTTATGTTTCCTGTGTCCGATTTGCTTATATTTCCCTCTCAGGGAGCGTCCCGGTCCCTCAGGACCCATCGGAAATTGGGTGGCTTATCGGTCAAAGCTGGGAATTTCAGGTCGTATTCCAACAATGGGGCCCAAATGTTCTGGAAGCGATGGAGGAATCCGGCTCTTGCCGCTGTTACTTTTTCCGCGACCAGAATATCCCATATTTTCCCCCACCATTGGGGCAAGAAGGGGCCGTCCGGGTCATTCCAGGAGCGGGCTATCAAGAGTTCCAGAGGGAGTGCTGTCTTTGTGATCTGCTCAATGGTGGCTAAACACAGTTTCCAGAACTGTTGGATCTTCGGGCATGCCCACCACATATGTAAAAAGGAGCCCGGTCGGCCGCACCCCTTCCATCAGGCATGGTGAGAGATTGATTCAAATGATGAAGCCTGAGGGGGGAATAGTACCAGTGTAGCAGAATTTTGTTTGCGTATTCTCTATTGGTGACACAGGAGGATGATGTGTGAGATCGGGTCCAGATATCCACCCAGGCCTGGTCCTCCACTGGATGTCCCAGGTCAGCCTCCCACTGAGCCATACACAGTTTTTTTGAGGCAAGAAAGTCCCCTAGAAATCGTCTGTATAAAGTAGAGATCCTGCCTCAGGCAGGGAGGTCCTTGAGAGTTAGTTCAAGCGGGGTGAGGGGACGCATGGCTGCTTGAAGAGTTTGGTGGTGGGAGCACCAATGATGTAGCTGGATGTACGTGAATCTGTCTCTTTCTTGGAGTCGAAAAAGCTCTTTACATTGTTCAAAGGTGCGAGGTAGGTCTCCCACATAAAGCTGGTCCAACGTTTCAAGGCCTCCCGCTATCCAGTTCTTGAAGGTTCGGGGGTTTGCCCCGGGCGAGAAGGTCGGATTGTGAAAGTGTGTTTAGCCGCTAGCAAGAGTCCTTCCCATCGTTCTCTGAGAGCGGGCGAAATGTGTGGAAGAAACCTCAAGGGGAGCAGAAGCCGTGATTTTTCTAGTTCGACCCATCTAGGGCGGTCAGTGATTATTTGCCATGCGCGAATGTGCGCTAGTTGTGCTGCCACCCTGTAGGATTGCAGGTCGGGGACCCCCAGTCCGCCCAGTCTTGCGTTCCCTAGCATTGTTTTTTGGGGGATTCTAGCTTTCTTTCCCCTCCAGATGAATCGGAGCATTTTCTTCTGCAAGTCGCGGAGGGCGGGTGTTGGGATTGCGACGGGGAGGGAGGAGCAGGCGTACAGGAATCTTGGGAGTAAGTTCATTTTACAGGCCGTTATGTGTCCCATCAGTGAGATTTCTTGGGTCGCCCAGCGTTTCAAATCCCCTTCCAATTCTTTAAAAAGCTGGGGAAAGTTAGCTTGGCAAGTGTCTTTCGGGTTCGCAGGCACTTGGACCCGCAAGTAGGGAATGGCTCTCATTTTCTATGCAATGGGACACATCGGGACTAGTGCCTCCCGTTCATCCGGGGAGAGGCCTACACCTAAGGCTACAGATTTGCTAAAGTTGAAGGAGAAGCCGGTGACCTCCCCATAGCTAGTTATTTCAGTTAGGGCATGCCTTAGTGAGGAGCGGGCCTCCGAGATCGTGAGCAACACGTAATCTGCATATAGGGCGATTTTTGTGCTGAGATGGGCCAACCTGGGGGCTCTTAATGTGGTTATTCAGTCTGATCTTCTGGGAAAAAGGATCCATAATAAGCGCGAAGAGCAGTGGGGATAGCGGACAGCCCTGTCTGGTTCCACAGGTCAGGGGGATTGAAGCCGAGAGTGAGCCATTAATCCTAAGGAAAGGTTTTCAGTGATTTATAGTTGGCCAGGACCATCGCCTGGAACGCGGGCCAAACCCAAAGGCCTCCAGAGTAAGGTTCATGAAGGACCAGTCCACCCTATCAAAGCCTTGGTGGCGTCTAGGGCCATCAACACCAGCCCCTGGGAGCTTCGGGAGGCGAGATCCACCAGGTCCAGGGCTCTGTGGATGTTATCCCCTGCCGATCTGTTAGTAATAGAGCCTGCCTGATCCGGGTGAATTATGTCGGGTAGTATGCGTGATAGCCGGTTAGCGAGAATTTTGGAGTATATGTTAGCGTCAATATTCAGCAGGGCTATTGGCCTGTAGGAAGCCGGACCTCTCGGCTCCTTCCCAGGTTTGGGCAAAAGGGTGGTGGTTGATTCTTGCATTGAGGGGGTCACCGAACTTGTCTCCCTAAAAAGAGTTGATTTTGTAGAACCTAGAGGAAAATCCACCGGGACCCGGGCCCGGGATTTAAGGGACTTGTTAGGGAGAATTCTCATTTTATGGCTAATTTCCCTTACCTAAAGAGTCCCCCAGCAGCTTTGCTGCATTTGAAGGGTCTGTTTCTTTTTACCTGCTAAGAGTGAGACTCTTTTTCCCACTCTTAGGCATTTTTGCTATGTGTGTTCTAGGCTATTTTTGTGTTTAATGCTTATGGGATCTTCTCTACCCCATAGGAACCATCTTTATTCACATGTGTTACACAGCACCCTCAGTGCAGTGACACAGGGGTGTTGTAGCGACCCCCAAACATAGACTCCATACCCTGGGACTGACTACAGTCTCCCAGGGCATGTAAAGTCCCCATTGTCTTTACTAGTCAAATCCTATGAACTAAACCAGTACAACCCATCTTACTATGGAGGTACTGGAAGGGGTTAATAGGTTTTCCCCTATGTTCATTTTCGAGAGTGTACCCTACAGTACCTCTCTCAAGTTTCTGGCTGGTGGCAGTGGTTACTACCATAAATATTCGACCGCAAATATTTCTCTATGGGATTTTCCCATTGTTCGAGGCTACCACTTTTTCTGACAGCCTCTAACATACCGCCGGTGCATTTTAATATTACCTTTGCTCCAGTAGGTTTTATTTGCCAGAACTTTAATATAACTTCTTTCTCGTGTCTTTCTCTACAATCCTAACCCAGGTCGGGGATTCTTTGTTCGTCCGTTTGGCGGGCTTCTGCCCAGAAGCCCTCCTGCCGGCTCCAATGAGTCTGGGGTGGGTGCATTGTGTGGGAGAGGGAGTAGGACCCCTGGACAGGGGTGCCTCAGCAACCCATGTCGCAGTCTATCCTGATAGGCTGGAGGGTCTCCCGCCAAGATGACCACTCCACTGTGTGAGTGACAGCTAGGCTGTATGAATGGGAATCTTTTTGCATAAAAGCAGGGTCCTGAGGACTGGAAGAGCAAGACGTCGCCACTGGAACTTAGAAGCCGAAGAGGAGGGAAGCCAAAGACATCTGCATCGACTGAACCACTGCTGAAGCCCTGCTGCAGCGTCTCACCACTTTTCCCCACATGACGAGAGAAGATCTTTCTTCCCTTGAGCTGGTGGGGCCAACCAGTTTGCCAATCGCCTTCCCGGACCTGCCTTGGTCGAATCTCCCGTACCCTGCACTCGGAGGCCGGATAGCCAGGCACCAGTCCACCCGGACCGCGATTTAAAGGAGCGTACCGTGGCTGGTTTCATCATTGGGTAGTGCAGTCACTCGAACCTTCCTCCACGACGAGAGCATCTCTTCCTCTGCTGGATCACCCAAACTGCAGGAACTACCAGGAACAACCGTCACCACAGGAGCCACTTCATTTTAAGGTACATTGTTCAGCCAGGCCGCCCTTTCTTTGCGGTAGTGCTAAAGGTGTTTTAAATCCTTTACCTAACTGTTGGGTTGGCCGCCCCTCTCTCTTAACATTGTCTTTTCAACTTCTGCAACCACCTTTTCAATATCGTTAACCAAAGACTTGACTGCAGCTACAAGACCATTTTGCTCCTGGGCCCTTGCCCTGTACCACTAACTCTGACACAGGCCTACTGACTCTGGTCACATTTGTTAGATCTGCCTTCTCGAGATTGATTCTCCATTCGAACTGTGTGGTGCACCCCTTTCTTATAACTGCTCTTTCTTCCCACTGCATATTCATTGTGAAATGCCATTTTGCTCAGTTTTCATTTTAAGTATTGCTTATACTGATGCACTCTCTTGTTGAACTGGTTCACAACTAATGGGAAGTGTTGCCCGGGTGTATAAGAACCCATTTCTGAATGACTTGTGCTTTCCCTCCCTTGTGAGGAATTGTTAGAGGATCCCTTGTGTGTAGTTTTCACTGTGCCGTTTGGCTCAGTTTTCACTCTGGTTCACTTGGTCTACAATTCATATAGGGAGTGTGTATATTTTTCCTTGACTTAATTTAACTTGCTTGATACTTGTGATACATGTGTTTTATTAGAAGTGTATAAAATAAATATATATATACTTTTTAACTACAAAGCTTTGGCCAGTGCTAATGGGCCTATTGTGTAAACCCTGAATACTGCTCATCTCCCTCTTGAGATAAGTCTGACTGCTCAGCCACAGCTACCAACTAAATCTTTGTGGTACGGACTGATACCAAAGGGGATTTATTGCTCTCACCTGTAGTCCTAATCTGGTGTAGTGCTCCCTAAGGGAACTGCACTGGATTCTGCCTAACAGGACTTAATGGCCTCCTCACCTATGATCGGAGCGTCCAGGCTCATCCTAGTCGAGTCGTGCAGTCGAGGGAGGGCCGGTTCCTGTAGGTATTCTTTCTGTTTATTCAGATCCCGCGGTGGCGCCGTCATTACTTGGGCCAAGTGGGCTGCCGCTAGCTGTTGCTTTTTGGGCTCTGCATATTGTATCACTCAATGCGGGTCTCGTAGTCCGATGATGGTGTTGCTCTGCTTTGCTTTAGCCAATTTAGCTACGAGCAGCTTGTTCACCTTATTGTTCTTTACATAATAGAATTGTTTGGCTTTAGCCAAAAGCTGTGCAGTGTGTTCGGCATAGTGGGCCTCTAGCTTCTTTCTGGCGATGCGGATGGCTCGTTGGGTCTTAGGGGACCAGCCTTTTTTTCTTGTGGATTTCCTCCGCTGTTTTGAGTTCCTCCTCGAGGATCAAGCGAGCCTGTCGCCTACTTCGGTGGAATGCCACTCCCTGTGCTATCAGTTCTCCCCTGATCACTGCTTTCAAGGCATCCCAAGTGTTTTCAGGGGAGGTGTCCTTGACTGGGTTTTCTCTGAGGAAGTTTTTAATCGCTCTTGCAATCGTGTCCCTTAGCGGCATTTCGTTAAGAATTGGATCATAGAGAGTCCATCTGCGGAGAGATTCGGCCCTGGGTTCATGTGCTCGGATCTCTAGGATTACTGGGGCATGATCGGACAGAATCCGTGGACCGATAGATACATCATTGGCGTAGGCCAGCATCTGGGGGATCAATCCTTGAGAAGGTTCGGTGAACGTAGGAATAGAAGGAGTAATCTCTTTTGGAGGGATGGAGCACCCGCCACGAGTCCACCACTTCCAGAAATGTAAACAAGCGCAAGAGACTGAGCACCTGAGTGAAGTATCCAGGGGTGTGGGTGGGAGGCGGGGTGAGATTTATCTTTTGTAGGGTGTGGTACTCCTTTAAAGTCTCCCCCAATTATGACCTGGCCTTCTGTGAAGTGGGCGAGGGAGGGGCCCAGCGAGTCATAAAAGACGGCTTGCCCAGCGTTTGTGGCATATACTGAGAAAAATGTGTATAGGTCACCTTGAAATAGGCATTTGACTGCAACAAATCGGCCCTCCGGGCATGTTTTTGTTTCCAGAGCTCGGGGGTTCAGATCCTTCCTGAAGAGGATTGTGGTGCCCCCTTTCTTAGAGCCACCTGCGGCAAAGAGTTGAAGCGGATAGAATCGGGAGCTGAGACGCCCGAAGTCCACCGGTAATAGTTGAGTCTCTTGGAGCAGAGCTACCGCTGCATCTTCATCCTGAAGTTTTTGTAGAATCGACTTACATTTGGCAAGGGATTACAGTCCATTGACATTGAGGGAGAGAAATTTTAGAGTTCAGTGCTCCTGGGCTAGATCCATCCTCGCTGCCGCGTCTGGGGGGGAGAGGTCAGAAGGGTGTGAATTAGCTGTCATCTCGATGCAGTGCTAGGAGTGCGTCAGCCTGCTCTTAGGGTTTCAACACAAGCCCCCAACGGGAGGCCGTAACTTTAACTGGCGGGGGGGCCGACATTGTGGGTTCAGCCACTCCGCTGGCCAACATGGCCAATCGGATAAGTAAAAGTAGTGTGACATTCCAAGGACTCATAGATGGAAAGTGCCTTGGAAATGGGCACGGGCCATGAGCGGGGCCCGCTGCGATAGTTGTAGCTGTTCTTGAGCTAGGTCAAGGTTGGTCAAGTTCCTTTGAGTCAGAGACGGGAAATCAGTGAGGAAGCGAGGCAGAGTTCCAAAGGTTATGGTACTACACTGGGCTACCTTCTCCTGTTGCTCCGTGGCACCTTCGACCAGGAGGACCACCTAGGTTTCGGAAGGGAGACAGCTCCCACGTCAGTGATGTCCTCCGATGTCTGCGATGTGGCCCCTTCAGGCGAGGATGGGTGCATGATTTTGTTGGCATCCTCAAGGCGGCTGATTCTGTGTAAGATGACGTTGTGTGAGAACTGCAGGGCTGTCTGGAATAGCCATCTGTATCGAATATGATGCTCCTGAAGGAAGAGAGTCATAGGCCGAAGGGATTTCCTTTTCTGGAGTGTAGGTAGAGAGAGGTCTTCGTAGATCTGAAGCGGTGAACCCTGGAAGGAAAGTTCGTCCTGAGAGCAGCTGATTGCCGAGATGGCCTCCTTTGTGGTAAAGAAGTGTACTCTAGTTATGATGTCAGGGGGGGAAGTCTGAGTCCACACCACGATGCGGGCGCAACCTGTGAGTGCGGTCCAGAAGGAAGTGAGGTTTGTCCATTTGTGGGAGCAAGGATTGGAAGAAGTCCCCCACATATTCCCCAAGGCTTTTGTCCAGGACAGAGGTCGGTATCCCTCGAATTCGGAGGTTGTTGCACCGGGCCCTATTTTCAAGATCTTCTCGTTTGAATTCGAGGATTTCACATTTGTCTTGCAAGGTTCTGATCGAGCGTTGGATTTCCCCCAGTGTGGTTGCATGGTCTTGGGAGCGGTCATCTATCTCCCCCAACCTTTGTTCCACCTCGGTCACCCTTTGATCGGTGTGCTCTAGCTTTGTGGTAAGCTCTGTCATGCAGGATCTAAATTCGGACTTAATATCAGCCATTAAAGCCTGTATGTCCTCTTTGGTGGCAAGGGCTTCTCTATCCTCTTGGGATTTTTGTGGGGTAAGCTTGGGGGGGGGTAGGTCATGTTTGTTACCCTTGTCACTCGACATGAACATTGTGGTAATATCTGAGTTCTTACCGGCTTTTAGTTGCTTAGCTATTGCGCCAGTCCAGAAGTAGGGTGAGTGATGCCGAAGTCTCCCAGGGAAGAGGAGTGGGGAGGCTATTATCTGAGGTCAGAGCGTTGTAGGTTGTTGGAGTGGAGCTCCCGGTACCTTAGCTAGTACCTTGTTAGAGTAGGTGTTTCCATAGATTGTGGCCTCTCAAAGCAGGGTAGGAAGGAGAGGGGGTCTTTAATTCCTCAAGAGGTTGTGATGTCATCCCTGGCTCCTTGGTACCGATTAAGGATGCAGGGGTAGAAATGTGGGCCGGGGCACCTCTGGAAATAAGTGGCGGGAGGAGGGGGAGCGTAGCAGCCAGAGGTGCGTACCTGTTCAGTGGAGCCTCTTCAGGGTGGAAGGTGAGGACCCAGTCTGTTTCGAGCAATGGTAGGTCTTTAGTGGCAGTGAGGGTCCAGTCTAATGCAAATGCCTTATGGTAGCTTGGAAGTGAGGCTTGAGAAGCTGGGAAGGCACGCTGCTCTGTGGAGGGGGCAGGGTGTTGTGGCTCCTCAGTAAGCTGGCCACCCGCGACCGTCGGAGTTGAATCCGAACAAATACTGAAACTACCAAAAAGCACACCAACGGCAGTGATAAGAGTGGAATTTGGACTGCAATCTTTGCGCTCAATAATTGTTTGGAAGTTGCTGGCATTTCTATGGAAAGTTATGTTAGTGGATGCAGTAAACCCATATTGAATCTTACAACTAACCGATAATGGACCATATCCAGGCCTACTACAAAATTGGCACGACAGATGCATTCTTTTTTTTTTTAAAAACAATTTTATTATTTTAAACAAACAACACACCAAACATTACAACCTTTAGGACGTACATAATCAGTATCAACACATCATATTATACAGTGTTATTCTCCGTCCTCCCCCTCTCCTCCCCAAAAACTCGAGCCGTCTCATCCGTGCCATCTACATGGGCATTTCCAGGAATCTCAGTGCTTGTCGACTCGTCTGAGTCTTCTATTTCATGGTTGACCTGGTGGGGGCTTGCCATTGAGGTCACCAGTTGCCGCCAGGCTATCAAAGGGCCCACTTCCTCCTCTCCCCCCCTGGTGACAGCTTCAAACCACACTGCAGTTTCTGCTTCTGCCCATCTCAAGAGGTCTGCCCACCATAGCTCCACTCTAGGCCTATGGGCCGCTTTCCAACACATTGCAATTCTACGCTTGGCCAAGATATAGGCCAGGTCCTTCATCTTACTGATATGCTTTGAATTGCGTGGCCTGGGAAAACTCCCAAGCATGCATGCCCAAGCAGACCTCACGTCAAGCACCACTCCCCCACTAGCCATTCTCGTCTTTATTTCTTCCCAGAATCTCTGCACCTCAGGGCAGGTCCAGAACATGTGCAGCAGCCCTGCTTCCTCCTCCCCGCACCTGGGACATTTATGTATAACCGAGCCTCCAAACCTGGCTATTCTTCCGGGGATCAAGTAAGCTCTGTGGGTGACATACAACTGGATCTGCTGGAGTCTCGCATTCCGGGACACCTTTTTATGGTACCTTTGAGCTCTATCCCACTGTCCCTCTGTCATGGGTTCTCCTACCTCCTCCTCCCAGTCATGCCTCAGTTGGAGCAGCTCCTTCCCTGCCTTCGCACTCAGGAGCTCATATATCCTGGATATTTCATGCCCCCCCTCCGAGACATCATACATCATTTCCAGGGTGGCATCAGGTTCTTCCACTAGCACCATCTCAGGCCACCTCTGCCTCACCCGTTTCATGAGCCTGGTATAAGTAATGTATTGGCCTTTATGCACCCCCGTCTCCTCCTGCAACCTCTGAAATTCCAATGCCTCCCCTTCCTGCCATATGTCTCTGAGGGTAGCCAGGTCCACCGGTTCCCAGTATCTGCGGACCTCTTTAAACAGTTGGGAGTCATCCCCGCATAGCACCACCAGCGGAACATGCTGAGAAAGCGGATCTGGGTCGCCCACAGTCCTCCATGCTCGGCGCCAAACTTCCCAGCCCAACTCCAATAGTCTCTCCATCCCCACCACTTTAGTTTTATGCAGCCACACTGTCTCTCTTAGAAAGTATGGAGCTGAATCACCTTGCAAAAGCCTAGCTTCTGCCGAGCCCTCTGCAGACAACCACCTAGCCACATACAACAGCTGTCCCGCCAAGTAATACAGTTCAAAATTCGGCAGGTTTATGCTCCCCTTGTCACATGTGTTTTGTAGTTTCCACAGGGCCACCCTATTCCTGGAGTTGCCCCATATGAAGCCCCTGCACATGCCATGAAGTCTCATAAAAAAGCGTCTGGGGATCAAGTACGGGGCATTCACAAAAAAATGCAAGAGTCTGGGCAAAACCACCATTTTGAGCAGAGCTGCTCTCCCCATCATGGCTAGGGGTAATCAAGACCAGAACGCCATGCTATTCTTAATACCCTCAATTGCCTTCTCTGTATTGTGTTTGTGTTCTGTCTCTATCCAATGGTAAATGTTCACGCCCAGATACCTGAATGTCACGGTCTGCCAGGGTATCTGCAGGATGGGTAGCCTCTCCAATGGGGTACTCTTGTACCTTCCCAAGGGGAACAAAGTAGACTTCCCGGGGTTCACTGATATGCCTGAGAGGATGGCATAACGATCCATCACCTCCAGCACATATTGCAGGTTCTCCTCCGGGTAGCGCAAGTAGAGGAGCATATCATCTGCATACAGTCATATCAGGTGTGTGCCTCCTGTCGTACAAATCCCCACCTCCCCGTATTGTTGCCGCAGGCAAATTGCCAGCGGCTCTAATGCCAGAATATATAACATGGGCGACCAGGGGCATCCCTGTCTGGTCCCCCTACTGAGTTGCCATTTTTCTGAAGTTATGGTTCCCGTTTTAACTCTCGCAATCGGGGAGCTGTATAACATCTGGACCCATCTGATATATCCTGGTCCCATCCTGTATCCCTTCAGGGTCGCCTTCAACCATGGCCACCGCACTGAATCAAGGCTTTAACCGCGTCCAACGACACGATGGCCAACTCGCCCGAGTCTCCCTCGGCTTGATCAATGATATGGTGCAACCTCCTGTGGTTGTATGTAATATTTTCTACCGGGGACATAATCTGTTTGGTCCGGCTGTATCAACTTGCCAATTACCCTCTTTAGTCTGTTGGCCAGCACTGCCGTAAGTATTTTGCTATCCTGATTGAGCATAGACAAGCGCCTATAGGACCCACATTCCACGTCCAGCTTGCCTGGTTTCAGGAGCGGGATGATCACTGCCTCACTGAGGGACGCCAGCAGTTCCCCCTGCTCATAGGCTTAATTAAACATGGCCAGCAGCGGCTGGTGTAGCTCCTGCTTATATGTTTTATAAAACTCAGTGGGTAACCCATCCGACCCGGGTGCTTTACATGTGGGCAGGTGTTGGATCACCAGCTCCAGTTCGTCCGAGGTGATGGGGGCGTTTAGGTCTGCACGTTCTAGGTCATCTAAGGTGGGCAGCCCCATATTCTCTATTGTTTCCAGTATTTCTTGACTCATGTCTTCTGCGCCTTCATATAATCGTCCGTAATACTTGAGGAACTCCTTGTTTACCCCTTCCTGGGTATTACAGATTTGACCTTCCACGTCCCTGACCTCTCTGATCACCGAACGGGGGGGTCTCATTTTTGTATAACCAGGCCAGTAATCTACCCGGCTTATCCCCCCTGCATGTAGCCTCTCTGTGTATTTCTTATAATTTAGTTTGCATAATCTGTCCCAGAGTTCACTACAAGTCACCTGTAAGGCCTTTATCTTGGCGCTGTCCTCTCGGGTGGTCACCCCGCTTTGTATCAGGCCCTCTAGCTCTCTTTCTGTTTCTTGCAGTTCCCGTTCAATACCCCGTTGGAGCCCTTTGGATTTCGATATAGCTACCCCACGCACCACCACATTAAATGCCTCCCATACTGATCCCACAGAGCATACAATGCCCGTGTTGATTTCAAAATATTCCTCAATGGCCTCCCTCAAATCCTCTCGGAATCCTGCATCCTGTAGAGCCTCAGTTCTGAGCCTCCATGTCGGGATTCGCTCTGGAGGGTTGATGTCGCCACTCTACGACCAAAGGCGAATGGTCTGATAATACCCGGGCCTTGTATTCCGCTCCCACCATTTCTCCCACTATCTCGGCAGCAGCAAACACATAATCGAGCCTCGTATGCAGGTCATGTGGCGCTGCGTAATGCGAGTATTGCCTTTCCAATGGGTGTAGTCGTCTCCACACATCCACTAGGCCGAGGTCCGTCAATGGTGTCCTCAGCGCTTTGGCTGCTGGCTTTTCTGATTTGTTATCTGACCTGTCTATCCTGGGGTTCAGGGTGCAATTGATGTCCTCTCCCCACACCATCGCGCCACCCAGCAGGGGGATAATTTTGCTACATAGAGACCTAGAATATGCCGCTGTATCATGGTTAGGGGCATACAAATTTATGATGTTCACTTCTCTGTTCTCCAGGAGTCCCGCCACCACCACCATTCTGCCTTCTGAGTCTGTCGTCAAACTGAGCGGCTGAAATGGCACATGCGGTGCCACCCATGTAATCACCCCTCTGGCATATGCTGAGTATGTGGCCCCTATGACATTACCCCTCTTTTTCTCTTTTTTTCTCCTGACCATCTCCAACTTCTCCTTGCTGAGGTGGGTCTCCTGTAGCAGAGCTATGTGTATCCGCCTCCTTATTACGTTTTAGATAACTATTGAGGCCCCGCACATTCCAGGTCACGATTCTGAGATTACCCGATGCCATTGACTCAATGTTCTTCCCCTCCCCGCTCCCTCTGATATCTACCTCGATGGCCCATTTTCCGACTCTCAACCCTCCCAACCTCAACAACTCCCCACCCTCTCCTTAACCCTACCCCACTGCACACCCCCACCCCCTTGCCCAACCCCAACAAATGCCCAGCTCCATCCCTGGATCTCAGGCCCACCCGCGTCTGGTCTTGTCTCGTGAACCGAGAGCTAGGACCCCGCGGGGTGTCACCAAACTAACAGTGACCTAACTAAGCGTAACGCTATGGGGTTCAAGGCATGTCTCTCAGGAGCTCCCACTTGTCTGATTAGGAGTGGTTGCTCCAAGCGGATCTTGCCAGCATGTATTTCCTGCAACACATTTCCCACATACTTTATTTAGTACTATACTCTAGTCCCAGTGTCTTGTGCTGTGTCACCAAAGATGACCCAGCTGTGTGCTAATTATCTTCTGCGGCTTCCGTCTGGATACCCGATTCCTGGGGGCGACCCTGGAAATCCAGCCAGTCCATAGCATCCTCCGGCGTCTCGAAAAACAGGGTTTTGTTCTTGTAGAACACTTTCAGTTTGGCCGGATAAAGCAACAAGTATCGGTGGCCAGCCTCTCTTAACCTCCTTTTCACCGACTCAAAGTTCATCCTACTGCGTTGTACGTGCAAAGTGTAGTCCGGGTACGCTGTGATTTTTGCCGGCCCCCTTTCGATCGTACCTCCCTTCCGGAAGAATTCGAGTATCTTCTCCCGATCCCGGTAGTTTAGAATCTTCGCGATCAGTGGCCGCGGGGGGGGGGGGGTATTGCCGGTGGCGGTCTTCTTGTCAAAGCCCTGTGCGCCCTCTCAACTGCAAACCCCTGGGACAGCGCTCCGCCAGTTATTTCCTGCAGAAGCATGGATTCCACATATCCGTTGGGTTAGGTCCCTCCATTCCTTCTGGCAATCCTACAATACAAATGTTATTGCGTCTAGCGCGCCCTTCTGCCTCCTCTGCCCTGTTCTCCAGGTTGCCCACGCGCTGCACCAGGGCATGAAGTTCCGATCCGTGGGCGGCGCACGCCGCTGTGTTTGGAGCCATCTCCTTTTCCAAGTTCCCAGTGCGCTCTGCGAGCGTCCTCACGTCCTGTCTCAGCAAGTTGACATCTTCCTGGACCGCACCGATATTAAGGTCCAGTCCCACTATTAGTTTGTTCATTGGCAGGCCCAGTTTGGTCTCCCAGGCAATTTTCAGGTCCGCAATCGCCACCAGCACCTCTTGGATCATGCATGGTGTCTCTGCTGCCACTGTGGAGGTGTTGTCTCTGCTTTTGCCTCCTTCTGCCCCTGGAGATGTCTTGGCATAGGCATCCAGCGTGGGCTGCTTGTTCCTGGGTCTAACAATTTTGTTAGACATTGTGCTATGCCGTCTGGGCGTGAGCCAGCAGCGCCTCCCCGCTCGCAGAAAGCAACGTGGCATCAGGCCACTCTCAGTGCTCAGAGGCCGCTTCAGCCGTATTTGGGTATATCCTTATTCCTCGTCGCACTCCTAGAATGGGCTGTGTCCTCCCACGTACCTTCGCCCACGCAGTATCGCACAACCAGCCCTTGCCGTGTTGCCTTCAGTGGCCGGTGGTTAGACACTCACACTGACCCTGTGCCACCCCTCTCCAACACTCTATTGGCCCCAGGGCCCTCCGGATCACAGTCTTGTCCTGGGTGCTTCCCCCAGCTTCTCAGCACTTTTGGGTGGGTCCAGCAGCGGGTCTGCCCCCCTTTGTCCCTGGGCCACTCCGTTCAGGTCCCCACTCCACCAGCGCGTGCCGTGTGTGCTGCCTCCTTAGCGTGTGCGCAGCAGTTGGTAGGCCACTCAGGGGCTTATACTCCCCGGCCCCCTCTTGGGCCTTATGTGCCAATTCCCAGTCCCTGCACGCACTCTGTGGCTTGGGCGCTCCAATTTCCCCCACTCCGGCTTGTGCTTTGCACGGGCATCCGCTCCAGAGCGGGGGCCTTTATACGGTACTGGGTGCCCGTGTCTGGCAGCCCGTGTCCGGGCTTTTCGCCCTCTTCAGCTTCCCTTGGACGACCTCATCCGTCCTGCTGACTTGCCTTAGATGCTTTTGTCCAGTCTGTAATGTGACTAGGCTGCCTTGTACGATTTCAGGGGCTTAGCCAGAGCACTGGGGTGTGCCCCTCCTTTTTTCCCCCCTCTCCTCCTGCAGCCCTCAGTACGATTCACCAGGTTCGGGTCCTACCTATGCAGCTCAGCGCGTTGTGCGCTCAGTTTGGGCCGTGGTGTGAGGGTCACAGGTCCAGCTTAAGTGCAGCCCGCTCTGTCCATTGGCTGGGGTACACTCTGCGAGCCCTCCGTCGGCTCCTCTGTTGTCCGCTATCAGGCCATGTGTAGCGGGCAGCTCTCTGCGCTCCCCGGCTTCCCTTCCGGACCGCTTCCATGTCTTCCCAGGTCCATTGCACGCTGCCGAGGGGGCCAGCTGTGCACCCCCCCCAGGGCGCGTCAATCTTCTGGTGGTGCCCCGGTGTATGGGGAGGGATACGGGGAGGGAGCTTCACTCCACTCCTGCGGCCTCCTTCCGCCTGACAGTCCTTGCTACGGCGCGCAGCTGGTGCCGTTAGGGTCCCCGCTGGGTCTTGCACTCCTCAGCCCTCCTAGCCCCGCTCGGGTCCGGACAGCACGCAAACTCCTAGGCCCTTTATGCACCCAATAGCTTGGGCGCACCAATTTGCTCTCTCCGGCCCGCGCTGTGCTCCCTCATCCGCTCCAGAGTGGGGGCCGCGAAACGGAGCTGGGGGCCGTGTCCGGCAGCCCGTGCTCCCTTCAGCTCCTCTAGAGCGACCCCCACAGACGCCGCAATCTTCAGTTGGGGCCAGGATACAGCTGGGACCGCTCCGCCCGCTCTGGATATTCTGTCTGGTCCGGTCCCAGCCCTCCGGTGGACCGGGCTTCCGCGGGGGACACGTGTTGTGTCCCGCACTCTTGTGGGCCCCAGTGGAGCGGGGCCTCCGTCCCACCGGGGGTCAGCACGCACAACTCGGCTCCCGCCGGGTCTCTCTACAGCCGGCTTCTTCGGTGCTGGCAGCGCCACCGCTCACTCGCTTCCTCAGCACTCCTCCGTGCCCAGCAATTGGGGGCAGCGCCGGCTCCCACCGCGCTCCCGCTCACTGCGGGCCGCAGTGCCCGTGTCTGGGTCCAGCTGGGTCCACCAAATGGGCCCGTATTCTGAGCCTCGGTCGGGTTCAGGTGGCGAATTTGCGCATCCTCCGCAGCACCAGTGCGCTCCGCCACTATAGCAGTCTTATGGGTCCCTTCCAGCCAACTGTGTCTTGTCCGCCTTGGGTCAGTCTCCACAAGCAGTGCAGCGTCACGGCAGCCACGAGCCCGGCCACAGCTGCAGATTTTCTGTTCGCGGCACTGAGGTCAGTTTATGACCCTTTGTCTGCCGCCGGCCATCTTGTCCTTCTTCATAAGCGGGCACACAGCTTTTCACGAGACGCCGCAACTCGCTCATTACGCTGCTGCTTGCATTTTCCTGGTGCCCAGAAGACGCTCCAGCTATTCACGTGTCCATGGGTATGCTTGCAGCAGTCTGATATTCCTGCAAACCGACTTTCTCTCCAAGGATCAGTGTCGGATCACGGGAGCTCCTCCAGAGCACGTCCTTCTACGCAGCCATCAAGCCATGCCCCCGACAGATGCATTCTTCATCTAGAGCACTTGAACACCAGAGTGGAATGCTTGCTTTCTAATCAATGCACAGTTAAACTAAAGCTAAAAAACAAGACTGGATAGACTTGCAAGAACAGAGAAATCGGTATAAGTCCATGCTGGATCTACCACAAGCAGAATGTGCACTCAATGACAGAAAATCCGAATGACCATGTAAGATTTCTGAGTAGGTTCATCGGAATCAGTTCCTTCGATTAAGATTAAACCTATACTCAACGAAAGAACGTCTATTAGCTCAGAAAAGGGAGAACTGCAATGATGCTATATGTCGTTTTTGCAAAGATTCAGGAAAGGTTGAAACAACTAAACACTTGCTCATGGAATGCTTGGCTTTAATGGCAATACATGCATGCTTTCTTTTGGATCATGTGACAAACGCATTAACATTGACGCCAGATGAATGGTGAAACATGTTTCTACTTGGACATAAGCCAACACGAGTTTGTGCTGGAGTTTACTTTTTAGAAAACATTCTAGATGAAGATTTTCTTAAATGCACTAACTAAGTACGAATAACTGATACTCAGAAAGATGTTACTCAAAGATAAGATATGATAATCTAGATAACAGGAAAGTAATGGACAAACAGTCAAAGAATGGTGAATTAGTTTTAATTAAAGTGATATGTGTAAAAATGTTTGATATAACCTAAAACAAAATAACAAAAAAATATGATCATGCATTCACTTTTGATGTCCCACAGGCCTTCACAGCCACAGAATTAAAGGAGTGATAGAAAACTGAAACTGCAGTGGGCATGTCACATAAAAAATGTATCTTAATTTTATTGTAACTTCATTGGGTGTGGGAAGAATAAAAACTGCTGTACAGTATTGTGAGGGGGCGGGAGTGTGAGGTGGACAGCTTTTGGATGATTTCTCAAAATTACATTTTATTAAAGTATACGTTTCAGGGACAAGACGACGCGGAGCAACACAGGTCCGATCCCCGAACACGTTTAGAAACCTCTGTGTATTAAGTGCATTATAAATAACCAATTACAACTACAAAATAAACATCTCACTATCGCTAACCTTACGAGGATTTCCCTGCCTATTATAAACTAAAAGAAATACCCTAACAAAGGATACACTTATGCATAAAATACACAATAAATATATGGCAATTCAAAACATCTGCAACTGCATTTATGAAGTATTCAGTCTTTTTTCATAACTTGGGTGAGCTCCCCTTCCCCACGTTTTGAGTTAGATGCAGTTCCAATGTTCAACAAAAAGAAACCAGGAAATCCGGGTTTGCGACACAGTTCCAGCACAGTTTGTGGCTCCTTCACTTTGTGAAAGGAAAGTTCTGTTAAATCAATGTTCAACCAAAAGAACAATTCATCTTCATCTTTGAATAATAATTTCCACTTCATGAAATAGCACCAATGATATTCATGGTCCAGGTGCTTGGCCACAGTTTATGAATGTCAAAGAAAATACCACATACAAAATATGTTTGGTTGTCAGATTCAAACAGCACAGCTTCTGGCAAAGGTTAAAGAAACACAGCTTCTTGTCAGCTCTCTTTGTTATGGCCCCATAAATCATAGTTTATATCTTTGTCAGGATTACTTCTTAGGACCTTTGCTTCCACCTGGTTAACTCTCACCCCCGGTTCACTTCTACAAATATATTCACCATGCCGGTCTATTCGCCTGTCCGATAGTGTTCCACCCTCAACAGTGATTCTGAAGTCTTAAATCTACTGAAGTCTTGAATTTGACAACCAAATGTTTTTATCAAAGCTTCAGTTTAAAATCTTGTAACTTTTGAAAAAGACAATATTCACATTTAGTGTTCCTCAACACCTTCATGTAGCTAAGGCACATTCTCCTTCCAGAAGGGCAGCCTCTTTGCCAATCTTGTCTTTCTGCCACACCAACAAAATACTCTTAGAAGTGTGATTCTGCCTTTCCTCCTTATGACTTTGGCAATGTGAGTTTGTATACCAGTGTGTAGGGAACAATCATGATAAACAAACTTCAGCCCTTCTCTTATTGTCAACCAGAGCAGCGTATTTGTATGCCTTGTTGTTAGTCTCATTTGGCTTAAGACAATGCTTGTACAATTCATTAGGCTTTGGCAATGCTTGCAAAAGCATTGAAGTGATGGCTGGAAGGTTTAGAATGAATCTTAACGTGTGACATTGCTCTGGGCAACCCTCCAGACCATCGTGTTTCGCCTGGCAAGCCATTACAGAAGGGGAAAGTACATTTGCAAACCAGGCTTGGCCCCACTCCAAAAGGGTCAGCCCAGCCTGAACTGCTAGGTCACATCCTTTCTGCACAAGACCACAAGCATCCCCAGACATGTTTTGGCCTAGCTAGGACTCATCCGTGAGGAGTAGCTTGGGTCTCTAGGCCCAGCAGCCACGGGACCCATGTCTGGGCATACCTTCCCACTTGGGGTGACAAAGCAAAAACAAAGAGCTGATGGCTGTAAGGTTTAGAATGAATTTTAACGTGTGGCATTGCTCTGGGAAACCCTCCAGACTATTGTTCTTCGCCTGCCAAGCCATTACAGAAGGGGAAAGACCATATGCAAGTCAGGTTTGGTCCCACCCCTAAAGGGGCAGTCCAGCCCAACTGCTAGGTCACATCGCTTCTGCACAAGACCACAATGCTTGCACCACTCTTGACTTGGGATAATGCTTGCACCACTCTTGGCAATGCTTGTTCCGTGTAACTCACAATTTAAAGTTCAGTCACTTTGGTACAGTGCTACAATGTTCTTCTGCTTCATAAATGATCCTTTTTGTTAGCCTTCAATTTCAGGATACTTTTTATGTGCACGCAATTAGTATTTCAGCCTCTTTCAACATTCAATATATAACTATTCACTTCTATGCTACTTTGGTCATCTTAATTCTTCAACAATCAACCATCCGGTTTGCCTCGCTTTTACTCATACGCGAGTGCTACTCTTGTTGCATTGCATTGTCTGGGTTTACAAGGCTTTCACTCACACACACACACAAGTGATTCCCCTTGGCTACAGTTGCCTGCCTCTGTTCGCGCAAGGGATCAGAACGCTTGTTAACACTCACCAGCTTCTGGCTCCGCTCCCTTTGCGTTCTGCAAGACTTTGACTGCTACTGGCTTCTTTGAACATACACTCTTCCTCATTGAAGGTGTCTTTGTTCCCACCACACAGTCAAAGAGCTTGCCTTGCTCCTGGGACCCTCGGCTGCACACCAACTTCCAGCCATGTCCCCCGGCACGCTTTCTGCTTGTGCAATCTCTGCAGTCAGGTCTACATGGGGGAGAAAGCAGTCTTCTTTCATGCTTTCCGCTGCGCAGCCTCTGCACTTCAGATTCAGGGGAGAAAGGACCCTTTCAGGACCAGCAGCTGAAATCTGCTTCGCAGATGTCTCAGTGCCCTCTCTTTCCACCAACTTCTGTTTGGACTGCCAGCTACATGCTCTCCTGCTGCTGCTGCTACTACTACTACTGCCATACCAGTTCTACGTCCATCTTCATCTAGATGCCTGCACCTGAGGGGGCCTTTTAAGCCTCTCTGCTTGCCTTAGATGTGAGTCATGCTTAACAAGCTGGCTACTGTGAGACACCTGAAGGTGTCTACCCAGCTAGTCCCGGGGACCTGTCATCCAGGTGGCCAGCACACGGCCATCGCTCTTGGATCCAGTTCCTGGGGGTGGAGGCGTGAGGGAGGATCACCTTCATGGGGGGGGGTCGTCGAGGAGTGTGACACTGACTGGTGAGATGCAGTATCCCTCTTATTTCAACACCTTTTCCCCATACTACCAGGTAGGACATTCAAAACCACTGCCCTCCCCCTTTTCCTACTCAAACACTTTGGCACAACACGAAAGACAACGGACTAACACCAGAGTTCTTTACCTGACATGTCCCAATACAAGGGTAAGGCAAAGTCAGGCAATTGACCAGAACCAGTACTGTGGACCAAGGTAAAGATTACCTTCGTGCGGGTTCGCACACCCTTAATCTAGTATGATGACTAGACAAATGTTGGTTGCGAGGTATATAAACCTCCTGTATACCATCTTATTTTCGTGTGTTTTTCAAAATACAAAAAAGTATGCTCCAAACAATTACTAGTTTTTCATATAATAACAATTGTATTGTGCAGCCGTTGCCAATATAAGCTACAAAAGCCAATGCATTTCGGACTCTTGGTCCAGCCTCGGGGCCAGTAGCTTTATATAATGACAACAATCTTTAACCTCGTTGCCCAAGCTGAATATTTACAGGAAGCAAAAATGACAGGATCCAGTTAGAACACATTATTTCAATTTGCAATGCATGGCCATTATAGGCAAACAATTGACAACGGAAGTTCAACACCCTGTGACATTAGTGAAAATCCAATTAATTGTTCATTACCATCACCAACCCATCATCCAATATAACAAAATTTGTCCATGGTGCCATGGTTCAAAATTATGATTACGAAGCCCATTTCCATTAGGGCCAAGATAAATCATCCATTTCCCCATACATTAATCCAGCACAATTTGTCCATTGTGCCATGGTTCAAAAATATAATAACCAAGACCATTTCCATTAGGCCCAATGCAAATCATCCATTTGCCCATATATTAATTCACAAAGTAGACATCAAATCGGAAATATAGTTCAACGTGAGGGCGCTAGAGAGCCGACCAAGATGGCGGCTCCCTGGTGAGCTCTGACAGTGCACCCTAAATGAATTCTGCAAAATCACAGATTCCAGACGACATCCAGACGTACATTGGCCCCACACACACATCCAAACATCCAGCAACTACAAAAGCCCAGACATTGGTGCCGGCGGTTCTCCTAGTCGGTCTGGACTGTGCTGAGACTTGCCGAGCAGTGCCTGGGTGGCAGGCCCCAAACGCGAGGGAGGACTGGCGCTCCACTGCCCCAGAGGGAAAGCATCAACTGCAGAGCCTGTCCTGAGCGCTATTCAGCGGATGCCGAAGGGAAAGCCCACCTCGTCGACCGCCGCAGATGGACGCATGTCCCGACTGGTTCTGGTATCGCGCTGAACACCGGCGCCCGCAGGAGCGCGGCCTAGAGTGGGCACCCGCAGAAGACACATTGCGGGTCCCAGAAGCCGGCACACATCGGCCGCGTTCATCCTGTGGTGAGACGGTGAAGGGACCTCCCGACGCCGGGTGTGATCTCCGGAGAAACACCCGGAGGGACTCCAGCCCTGTGTCTGGGGTGCACGGTGGCAGCCGAGCACGAGGTGAGCCAGACGGGGAGCCAGCCGGGCTGTGACGCGGCTGCCGGGGACACCAACCTACAAACTCCGAGTTGAGACGAACCACCACTCTCTCCCCCGGCCCCCCAGAAGGTGTGCTCCGGACCTGTGCGAGGGGTCGGAGGCGGAGCCCCCCTGCCAGAAGTCTCCCACCACCCAAATAGACCCAACAAGGCACAGGCCCACGGCATCCCACATGCTGCCCCAACCAACGCAAGCACAAACTCAAACGTGCTCCTACACTACATGATAAGATCCAGGTCCCTGGCTCCATTCAACCCCCCCAAGCAACTTACCCCGTGAGGGGCCAGGTGGGGGAACTTTTCTGGACTGCAGCGGACACTGGCCCCGGCATGGGGGCAAGAGGCGACTCACCGCAGGCGGAACTAGGAGAGCCCGGGCACCCGGGCCATCACGCAGGCACTCACCCCGCAGCGCTTCCATCACACGTTGACATCCACTCCCCTATAAAAGACAGGGTAGAGGAAGCCCCCAACGCCTGACCAGCGGCCTCGTGCAGCCCCAGACCTACAGCCAGTGCACTCGGAATCATACGCCCCATCTCCTCCAACTATTAAGAAGGGGCACTCTCGCAGAGAGCTAGATCAGCTCGCCACAGCGCCCTTCAGGGCTGAATAAACACCAACTGCTCCCGTAACCACCGATATCCTCCAGCCTCTCCCCAACCGACCATCACGCAAGATCAGAGGAGGCTGAGCAACGGGAAAGACCAAAGCAATATACGATAGGTTTATCGAGATGGGGAAATCAAATAAGTCGCAGAGGAAACTGACTTTTGAACTAGGAACAGTGGTCAGAACCCCCAAATCAAATGACCAACCAGCCAACCCTGAGGAGACAATGCCCCACAACGGCGACACCAATCAAACCATAGACATCAGATGAATCCTCCTTGAGCTTAAAACCGGTATTAGCAATATTGATAGCAAGCTCGATACTCTGTCCACCAAAGTGGACCAGATCCAGCACCGATTAGACAAACATGGCGACAGACTGGACACAGCCGAGCAGCGGATCTCCCTCCTCGACGACAACACGCACTCCCTAGCGACAAGGACGTCAACACTGGAAACTCAAATGAAGGCCGTCGTGGCCAAAAATGAAGATCTCGAGGGGCGCTCACGACGCAATAACATCAGAATCATAGGGGTAGGAGAACATCAACTCGCAATGAAAATGGAGGACTTTGTGGAATCTGTTGGCAAAACGCTATTCGGAAGTCCCGCGCTATCTAGCTTGTTCGTGGCGTAGCACCCCCACGCCCGATTATAGCCAAACTCCTCAATTTCAAAGATCGTGACATGATCCTACGCCTGGCTAGGGAGAAAGGAGACCTGAACTACGAAGGCGACAACATACAATTCTTCCCAGACTTCTCCCCATTGGTCCAGGCACAGCGCAGAACTTTTACCGGAGTGAAACGGCGATTACAAGCTAACCAAATGCTCTACTCGATGTTATATCCAGCCAAACTGCGTATCCAACATGACGGAAAGTCCCAATTCTTCTGCACCCCTGAAGAAGCAAACTCCTTTCTTGACAAACTTGGCTACAGGCCCACTGTGAATAACCTGAGACCCCCAAGGCGAGACAGACCTGGAAGAGTCCCGCCGTTACGCCTCCCCTCGCTCGCAGGTGGCCAACTTTATACTATAAGACCAATCACCTGGAATCTACAATAGCGAGAAGGAACAGGGTGCGCAGGCCCTTGGAAGGTCACTAGCGCCCAAAGCGCAACAACGTTATGTTATGGGATTTAGAACTGGGAAATCCGACAGGCGAGTTGGGGGTTTTCTGCGTTGAGGAGGGACGTTGTTTATTGTTTAAGAAACATGCCTACCAGGGGCCCGCGCCCCGCCGCCTGCCTTCACGAACCCCCGTCAGATGCACCGAAAACGCTCTCAGCCAGAGAACATATGTACCTACACACCAACCCACTAAACAGTGGGCTACTACAAGTAGCGTCAACATACATACGAAACCAGTTAAAGAAGATACTATTCCGCTACATTCAAGCTAGCCACTTGGAACATTAGAGGGGGCAACCACCCAACTAAAACAAGGAAAGTAACCCAATATCTCTGGAGACACAAGGTGGACATTGCACTGATCCAGCAAACCCACCTCCTTCCAGGTAAGGAGAACCGCTGGGCCCGAGAGGGGGGCTGCCGCAGATACTTTTCTTTGTGTTCATCATATTCCAGAGGAGTGGCTATCATGCTCAACAAAAGCCTAAAATTCAAGCTGCTGTCGTCCAGCAAGGACACAGTAGGTAGAGCACTCATAGTGCATGGGATCCTGGAAGGGACAGAGATCTTCATTGTGAACTCTTACGGCCCCAATGTCGACGGAGCAAATAACTATGACTGGGTCATGACACACCTGGAGGCTGCTGGGTCAGCAACAATTATTTGGGGCGGCGATATGAACACCATACTCGATCCCAGGAAAGATAAATCACGTGCAACATCAACCCCAACCCCCAAGGGAGCACTCCAAATTTTGGAGATTTGCAAAGCATATGACCTGGAGGAATGCTTGGAGATGCCAACACGGATCCACCCAAGACTACACGTTTCATTCCTGGGTCCATAAAACGAGCTCACGCCTAGACTACTTCCTGGTGTCCGGACATAGCGATCTACAATGGAGCGAATGTCATATCCTCCCAAGGACAATATCGGACTATTCGGCAGTTACACTCAAATGGACCTCCCCTGATCCGTCGAAGGGGAACAGACACTGAAGATTCAAACCCGGAGCATTACAAGATCAAGTGTTTGCAGAAGAACTCCGTACAGAGATTCTCTCCTTTTTAGAAATAAACCCGGGTTCGGTGTCTTCGGCTGGAACGCGATGGTAATCCCTAAAATGCTACATAAGAGGGGTGTGCATAACCAAGGAACATGGTATACTGAAACTCATAATACAAGAACTTTCCTCAAGTGAAGCCCGATTAAAAGAACTTGAACGTCAACACCCTGCACCTACCGACCCACACATAATTGCTACATTGAAAAAATGATTGGACAAATTTAAAGATGCAGCCGACCGCAAAATAAAATTTCTTACACAAGGTTACTGCATCCGTCAATACGGCGAGGGGCAGAAACCAGGGGCCCTTCTTGCCAGGCTGATAGCAGCAGATAGAAAACCTTCACAGATAGAACAGATACTGGACTCCCGTGGCTCCCTTGTACACACTGACAAAGAAATTGCGGAAACCTTCCACGCCTTTTATCAAAATCTATACAAATCTAACTACTGCACTAGCCCGGAGGAGCTCTTGCGATACTTAAATGGAATCAAACTCTACTGGCAGAATACCACGTTAAGAGAGCCACTAAATTAACCCATCACATCAGAGGAAATCCTTCTAGCAATGAAAAAACTCCCGAGCACCAAAGCTCCCGGCCCGGATGGACTGAGCGGAGAGTTCTATAAAACATTCGCTCCCCTCCTTGCCCTCTTGCTGCTGCAAGTCTTCGAGGAATCGCTCAAAACAGGAGCCCTGCCACCCACCCTCCGGGAAGCAAATGTGATTCTACTATATAAAACAGGGAAACCTCCAGATGAATGCAGCTCCTACAGACCAATCTCACTGATTAATCTCGACAACAGGATCCTAGCCAAGATCCTTGCCACAAGACTGCTCCCCCTGATGCCAGCTCTAGTACTTGCAGACCAGGCAGGATTCGTCTCTGGCCGTAACACGATGTTTGGCATAAGGCAAATGTTCGGAGTCATGGAGGCGCTAGACCCATAGCACCAAGCGGTGGTGACCCTACTAGACGCCGAAAAGGCCTTCGATTCCATCGAATGGCCTTTCCTTTTTGAGGTCCTAAAAAGAATGGGCCTCGGCAACTACTCCATCAAGCTCATCACACTTCTGTACAATCAACCCCGTTCACACATAATCCTGGGAAGAACCCGATCGACACCCATAGATCTACTAAGGGGAACCAGGCAAGGATGCCCCCTATCCACCATTCTGTTCGTGTTAGTAATGGAACCCCTCTCCTTAGACCTCCGTGCCAGACATATACACAGAGGCCTGTCCTTCGGTCCACATAAATTAATTATATCCCTTTATGCAGACGACATCGCACTCTACATTCATGACCCTATCGAGAATCTAAATCCAATCATGCGAGACATTATCAAATTTGGCACTTTCTCCGGCCTGCGAATACATCACAGTAAGTCAATAATAGTCCCTCTGACTTCAGAGACCCGGGAGTTCCCAGACGACTATGGTTTTAAATGGAAACACACCAATGTTAGGTAATTAATCAATAGATGGAAAACATTACCACTCACCCTCTGGGGCCGTGTATCGCTGGTCAAAATGGTGATTCTTCCCAAATTACTATACCTCTTTGCGAATCTCCCTCTATTGGTGTCCCAAAAGTACCTCCAACATTTACAAAGCCTGGTTCTGGAACTACTGTGGGTGGGCAAACCAGCCAGAATAGCATACAAAGCACTGATTCAGCTAGTGACAAAAGGAGGCATGGCACTCCCAGACCTAGAACGATACTATTGGGCAGCACAAGCCCAATTTCTGGGCCACTGGTACGCTATCCACTTTATCCAACCCACGTCCAGCTCGAACGCGGCCTGGTGTCGCCTAACCTGCTAAAAGCAGTCATCATTGGTCAAACACACATACCACACGCAACGCTAAATAAAGTACTTTCCACCATTGCAATCTGGAAAAAAATAGCACAGAGATGCGGTATACAGGCAAGGTTCTCCCCCTCCTGCTGAAAAGATTCATCCCTGGAATCCCTCTAACCTCAGAGAAAGTCTATCTGAACTGGTCGAACAAGCTCCAGCTACACACCATGGGGGACCTATTCAGTGACGAGAAATTCCTTACACATGAACAAGCCAGAGTTTGTGGAGCTACCACCGCCCTGGACACATTTATCTATTTCCGTCTCTGGGTCACTCTCCAGGCAATCTTTCCGTCGTTTCCACAACAACCACCAACATGGCAACTATTGCACGAGGTGATCCAGTCACAAGGGGAATGTAGGCTAGTGTCGTTAATCTACAAAACCCTGCTATCCGACACGACCCCACCACTTATAGCACCGAAAGCTAGATGGGAGAAATCCCTACATATGACAATTCCAGATGAGGACTGGGACTATATCTTGGCCCAAACCCAAAAAGTATCATTAAACACACAATATAAACGAATTCACCTCAAATATGTACACCAGGCATACCATACCCCTGCCAGGCTACACTCCCATCACCCCGCCATACCACCGTCGTGTAACCGTTGCAACGCCCCATTAGCAGACTTTCTCCACCTAGCATGGTCATGCCCGGCCATACACCAATTCTGGAAGACAGTGCTGGTGAAGACAGCAGCAATCCTAGATACTCCCCTCGAGCCGGACCCCAAGATTACACTTCTTAGATTAACTAAGCATCTACCACCCTCAGTGCGCAAACTATCCGGGCTGCTGCTGTTACTAGCCCGAAGAAGAATTTCAATGTCCTGGAGGAAAGGACCGATACCGACGCTACAACAATGGCTGATGGACATAACATACTGGCAAGACACAGAAAAGAACTTCATCAGATGTTTACCTCTGCATGCACGTCCCCCCGATATCTGGAGCCCCTATGTCACCTAACTAATGTCCATCCCGAGCAATGACTCCTCACGAGACTCTTCCCCAGAACCCAACCCCGGTGGGCCAGCCCTCGCTTCATTACGAGAATGCGACAGGTTCAACCGACAATCATAAAACTAAGCAGATCCGGTGCATCACCAAGGAGGGGGGGCGGCAGAGGGAAGGTGGACACTGAGGCGGCTATTATGACCTTGTTTCTTTATATGTTTGTTACTGTATGTGCAGTTGAAAACACCAAAAATAAAGTTTTAAATAAAGGAAATATAGTTCAACGTAATAAGAACAAATTAAGAAAAAGGAATATATGATAAAGAACATAAGAAACATACAATCAAACCAGCCCAGGTAGTGACAAAAAACACAAAGCAGAATAAAAAAGAGAGAAATGAGCAAAGACAAGAGATTTGTTAAAAGTCCATTGAATGATGCCACTCAGTTCAATTTGCAATTTCACTCGTTGTTGTGCCAAAAACATGATTTGCCAACATCACGTTATCTTATTGAAATCCCTACCACGATCAAAACAAGGCTGTCATTTTTTACCAGAACCACACACCTGATGGCCCTTTCCCTTCCCCACAGGGATCAAAGGTGGAGCACGAGAGCACAGGACGAGCAAGGCAGACCGCATGACGTGAGAGCTAACTCAGCATGTCAGTTCAAGAGGAGGAAAAAGACGGCGCATACTTGGGGGGTAACAAGGAGAAGCGACCTTGCCCTTTCCGACCAAGTGCAGTGAACCCTCCACAGAAGGAATCGTAAGACCGCAAACAATAGCCAGCGTGTGTTGCAGCAGATGTCAGCGGTACACGGAGCGTGCCTACGCTGATAAGTAGGACCAAGGGAGGCATCTGCTACCATGGTACCATCCTTGCCTCCAGATATTCTGAAAAGCCAAGCGGTTCATCACAGCCGGTGAGTCGAGGGGTGAACCGATAAGAACCGAGTTGAACAAAAGCCGAGAACTGTAAAAATAAAGGGGAGAAACTGTAAGAATAAAGGAGAGACCAGCTGCAGAGGGATCCAGTACCACGTGTGTGCTTACTCGAGAGACTGGTCGATCCTGTGTTTGTTAAAACTGCTAGTATCAAAAGGCCTCGGGGAGGCCTCAAAGGAATGGTCAAAGTGGTCATACAGGGGTCTTGCAAAATCCTATGTACAATCAAAAGACTTTGACCGACAGGTGATTCAGAAAGGCAAGATTGATCAAGTTGGCAACAGTGAACCTGGCTGAAGGATTCTGACAAAAAGGGCAAAGCCTGAAGTCCCAATGAAACCGTATATTGACAAAAGTGAACCCTCCAGAGGGATGTCCACAGGAACTGTTTAAAAAGACATTAAGATTTGTGAAAGAAAGGAAAGCCATGATGAACCCAGTGGAGGGAGGCCGAGATTCAATTGGGGTCGGTGCCCAGAAGAGGGGTGAGAAATCATCACCCTAAGTGCTGCAAGGAAACAAACTTTTACTCTGTTAATTGGAAAGCATCAGGTCGTCAAACGCAAGAGACTTTTATTGAAGAGACTTCACCATCGAAGAACCTGATGGCTGGTACCAAACTGTTGACGTGCGAGTCTGTGCTGTGTCTGTGTCTGTGCTGTGCTCCGGAGACCCACCTTGTTCTATGCTCAAAACGTCGGGAAGGGAGACCCCTCGCAATCACATCTTGACTTATCTGCAAACACTTCTTTTTTTATTGAAACCCTTATCCCACACTCTTTCTATATTTAATTGTAAGGATTGGCAATAGGTTTTTCTTAGTATAGGCCCTTTATTTTGAAAAGACACCACAAGGATTACCTTATTTTTCATTTGATGGTCGAAGCTTGCTCCCATCTTAGATTAGGTTTAGATTAGGTGTTTTCCAACCTGCACACTGTTTAAATAAACACCCTGGAATCATGATCACTTCTGTCTCTCTTTACTGTTGCCACTATGAGTTCCTTACACTACCCCATAAGCATTGCTCTTGAGCCCTCTTCCTCATCCTGGTACTTAGGGGATTATGGGACTTGTAGTCTCCAACAGCAGAATTCAGCATTTTTGTCAGCTTTCTATTTTTAAAGGCCAATTTACTTCTCCTAAACGTATTTAAGGAAAGATCACAAGAGTTCATTTGACAAGAAGGCAGTTTGTTTAAGCCATTGTTTAAGGTTCCCTTTCATTGTATCTTTGAGAGTTGTTTTTTTTTTTTTAACTTTAGAACTATCAAACAGTATTACCTTTCTTAGGATGTTTAGGGATTTCATATCACCTTTAGTCAAATCAAGCGGTTCAATGTGTGTATTTTAGGTACATCATAACAATAAGCCATTACATGCCTTGGTACCTGTTTTCAGTTCTTCCCTTTTTTTTTTCAACTTGTGTTTATTGCCATTTTTTAGGTTACAACATTCAACCATTAGGAACTCCCCCACCCCTCACCTTCCCATTCTCTCCCACCTCCCAACGCCTCCTTGTCCAGGAGTCTTCCTTAGATCTCTCGGTGCCCTCCATGTTTCCTGTGTCCGCTGTGGAGGTGTTATGTCCATGCCAGGTAGCCAGGGTCTGCGTTTCCCTCCTCTGTTGCTTCCCTTTTATAGGTCAGAGTCCTCTTGGGGCTGTATAATTCCTAACAAAGTCATAGACCTAGGGTACAATGCTCTACGCGGTCCCTCCTTTAGATATTTCAGAAGGCCGCCCCAGTCTGTCGCGAACTTCATGTGATCGCCTTGTATTGAGTACGTGAGCCATTCCATGGCAACCAGAGACCACATTTTTGCAATCCATTCGTGATCTTGGAGAGGCTCTTTCGATTTCCACTTGCGCGCCAGTACCTTAGCTGCCGCCATCATCATAATGACATACACTTTGCGTCCCGACTTGATGGGGATGCCTTTCCAGGGCCCCATTCAGACATATCATGTTCAAGCCTCTATTCGACCCTGTATTGATCCCCAGGACCTGGATTATGGCTTGCCATACTCCCCCCCCAATATTGGTCAATTTTTGGGCATTCCCACCATATGTGGGCCCACGTGCCTACTTCCCCGCACTTCCTCCAGCAGTATCGGGAGGCCTGCGGAAACATTCCATTTGTCTTGACCGGAATGAGGTGCCATTGAAACATCAACATTAGCCAGGTCTCTCTGATCTGGAGGGATCTGGTTAGCTTTGGTATCTGTGCCCATAGGTGTAACCACTCAGAATCCGCAATTTTGCCACCCGTGTCTGCTTCCCATTTCTTCATGTATGCCCCCTTCCTTAATGTGTTTTATAGATGGAGGCCATCAAGCCCCTATCGCCTGTGTGTGAGTCTAAGTATTTTTCAAAGGGGGTTAGGGCCTGGGACCCGGCCTGTTTCATCTCCGGATGAGAGAGCCAATGCCTCAATTGTACATAGCCACACCTCTGTCCCTCCCCCAACCCGAATTCTGATTTGCACTGTTCAAAGTCTTTGACCTTGCCGCTTTCGTACATGTCCCGTACCATGCAACATCCCTCGTGGTACCAAACATCGAACGTCTGGGTCCTAGGTCCCGGGGTGAATTGCGGGTTGTCGAATAAGGGCGTGTAGGGGGAAGGGAAGGTGGTAATGTGCACTCTTTTTACTGCATAGTCCCATGCCTCTCCTATCGTTGAGTTTATTGTACTGCTGTACATTTGGGGTGTTCTGTCCGTTGTTGGTTTCCACTGCATTCCCTCTAACTGCCCTGCCACCACCGCCCTGTCCATTGGCCTCCAAATCTTATCTCTGTCGCCTTTTTGCCAGTCCCTGATAATCCTCGTTTGTGCGGCGATCTAGTATACCCTGAAGTCAGACACTCCCATACCCCCTCGGGAAGTTGGTGTTCTCATTATATTTGCAGCTATTCTTGGGCGTTTTTGATGCCATATGAAGCTGCTCGTAGCTTTCTGAAGGGCTCTGAAGAAGGTGAGTGGAATGGCTATCAATAAGGCGGCAAAATGATAAAGCAGCTGCGGAAAGACCACCATCTTTAAGACGTTGATTCGCCCTAGCCACGAGATGGTTAGTGGGCCCCAATCTACAAGTTTTTATTTAAGTTTCTGCAAGAGGGGTGGATAATTTGCCTGGTACAATTTGCCCACCGTCTTGATCAGATGAACCCCCAAGTATTTAATAGTTTTGTGGGCCCACCCAAACTCAGCGGTGAGAGGGGGCATCCCTGCTTTATGCCTCTCTCCACTGTGACTGGCCCCAAGATCTGCCCATTGATTGCCAGCCAAAGGATTGGATTTTGATAGTTGGCCTTAACCCGGTCTAGGTACTTAGGTCCGAAGCCCATCTTAGTCATTGTGGCAAAAAGAAAGCCCCACTCTACCCTATAGAAGGCTTTTTCGGCATCTATTGCCAGCAGGAGCGTTGGGATCTCTTTCCTCTGTTCCTTCTACATCAGGTGGGCTATTATTCTTACATTATCTGCTGTCTGCCTGCCTCTGATGAAGCCCGCCTTGTCTGGTCGCACTAATCTAGGCATAATTGCCTCAAGCCTAGTTGCTAGGATTTTGGTGTGTATTTTAGCGTCAACGTTTATTAACGCTATCGGGTGGTACGACCCGCAATCCTCCGATTCTTAATCCTTTTTATGTATAAGTATAACCTTCGCCTCGTACATTGATTTGGGTAAGGCTTTGGTGGGTCCGACCTGGTTAAATAGCTTGGTTAGGTGGGGGATTAGGGTCTCTTTATGCATTTTATAGAATTCTGTGACGTACCCATCAGGCCCAGGGATTTGTTTAGAGGCAAGGTGGTAATTGCCTTTCTAACCTCATCCTGTGTTATTCCCTCTTCCAACTGCCCCCTCTCCTCATGCGAGACAGACAAAAAGTTTATCTTGTCCAGGTAGGACACGTGGGCCGTGGGGTCTGGGTTATCAGAGGCGTATAGGGTGGTGTAAAACCAGCAGAACTCCCTTTCTATGTCTTCATTACTAGTGTATATCCGGCCCCCCTCCCCCTTGATTCTCAGGATGGTTTTGTCCCTTTCTTCCTTCCTTAGCATTCTGGCTAGAAGACGGTCAGATTTATTAGCTTTGACGTAATATTTTTGGTGCAAACGAAGAAGGTTTTGTTTGCCCGCTCTGGTCTGGATTAGATTTAGCTGCCCCCTTACTGGGCGGTACTCTCTTTTGATGGCAGCCGTGTGCTTGGAGCTCATCTTTGCCATAATTTCTTTGAGTTTATACTCTAGGTGTTGTTCCTCCAATTTTAGCTATCTGTCTCTTTTAGCTTTTATGGCGATAATCTTTCCCCTTATCTTGGCTTTGTTGGTGTCCCACCATATCTGCAGGGTCGTGTCATCCCATTTATTGTGAGCCGCGAACTCTGCCAGCTCTTCTGTTTCCCTGGTCAAAACTGCATCCTTAAACAGTAGGGTCGGGTAACGCCACCTCCACAGGCCAGGAGGGCCGTTTGGTCTAAATATTGTCAGGGTCAATGGGGCATGGTCTGACAGCGCTATTGTTCCTAGAGCAATGTCTGACATTTTGCCTAACAGCGTTTTTGATATCCATATGTAATCTATTTGTGAGTGGGGCCTGTGCGCATGTGAGTAAAAGGTGTATCCCACATCGTTCTCCTTCACCTCCCTCCATGTATCCACTAGGCCCAGGTTATGTATCTTCCTCTTTAGGTCCCTTGAGGGTCCACCCGCCGGTCCCCACTGGGTCGTACTCCTGTCTATGGATGGATCCCAAGCCATGT
The DNA here is from genome assembly GCF_040938575.1 of Ambystoma mexicanum. Taxonomy (NCBI): domain Eukaryota; kingdom Metazoa; phylum Chordata; class Amphibia; order Caudata; family Ambystomatidae; genus Ambystoma; species Ambystoma mexicanum. Next base: position 597,923,396 of record NC_090925.1, read on the forward strand.
TGAAATCTCCCGTTAGTATGATGCGGCATCTGGCAAAATTCCCCAAGCGGGTGAAGATATTTTGTATGTAAGCATCCTGGCCTACGTTGGGGGCATAGATAGTGGCGACCGTATATGTCACCCCCCTCCCCACAAGCACCACTGCCAGGTATCTTCCCTGGTCGTCTTTATGCGTTGCCTTAATTGCCAGGTCTAAGCCATCCCTCAATGCAATCGCAACCCCCCCTTTTTTGCGGGATTGTGTGGCCTCGATTACCCTAGAGTAACCCCATATCTTAATCCTGTGGGATTCTTGGGACTGGATGTGGGTCTCCTACAGTGTCACAATGTGTGCTTGCTGTGTACGTAAGAACCTCTCCACCTTTCTCCTTTTGAGCTGCGAGTTTAACCCGTTGACATTTGGAGATATTAGGGTCAACCGTTCCATCGCCACCTTCTAGATCTCTGCTTAGATGGCCCCCCTGAATGTAGATCCCTGGCTCCCCATCTCCCCCGCTCACCGGCTCAATCACATCCACACTGGAGACCCCCCTGGTATGTTTCTAACTCCTGGAACATTCCCGTTCCCCCCCCCTCCACTGGATTCTTCCCTCCCCTTCCCTCCACCGAGCCCCCCTGGGTGAGCACAACTGGCCCTCAGGCCCCCCCCCCGTGATGAAGGCACGAGAGCTTAACTCTGGAATAGACCCAGGATTGCCCAATGTGGGAACTCCCTTTCCCATCCCAAAATTCTGCACCCCCACCACCTAGCTGCTTTGCAAATGCTAGTGTTCTCCCAAACCGGTAAACCTATCTCTTGATAGCGAGCGCCCTCCCCGGGCTCACTGTATGGTCTCAGCTATTTCTCCAGGTTTCCCCTTCTGCTTTCGGTATCAGACAAGCAGTTTTGAAGTTCTGGCATGGATTGGATCGGGTCGTTTCTGTTCGCAGCTTGGAGGATCTCTTTCTTTGCTCTTTTTGACCCCGCTGTGGACCATTCCCATGGTTTGCGAGTTTTCCGGCGGTCAGCTTGGGCAGCGGATCCCGCCAGGGATTGCCCCTCCAGGCCGAGCAAACCCATATCTTGTTTGCAGGTCGTGATCTTGTGTTGTCAGCCCTGCCATGAGAAGCTCAAACCAAATGAATGGGTCCATCTGTATCGCACTTGCTGGGCTTGCAAGTATGCAAGAACTAGGCCCATACGCCTCCTTTTAATCAGGGTTGATTGTGGCAAGTTTTGATATAGAAATATTCCTGCGGCGTTATAGGTAATGTGGCCTGCTTTTCTGGCTTTCACCCAGAGTTTTTCTTTCGTAACGAAGCTGTGGACCGCCACTAGTACGTCTCTCAGTCTGGCTCCTGGTTCGGCACAGGCGGACCCACTCTGTGGATCCTGTCAAACTGAAGATCAGCCCCTGGCTCAGCCTCAAGGAGGTCCGCAAAGATAGTTGTCAGAGTTCGTGAGAGGTCCTGGTCGTGTATAGTCTCTGGCAGTGATTTAACACGTAAATTGATTCTCCTGGATCTGTTTTCTAAATCTTCTGCCTGTAGTTCCAGGTTTTGTGGGGCCACCGCCAAGGTTTCTAGGAGACCTTTGGCTTTCTGCGCATCCTTGGTTAGTTCTTGGATGACCCGCTCATTAGTATCCACCCTCTCTTCTATTTATTTTTTTTTAAAAATAATCTTTATTGATTTTGCAACAAGTCTGACATATTACATGTTAAATTCACAGTAAAGGTTAGTTAAGCTCTTTGTTAACATCTTGAAAGAAGTAAAAAAACATTGGACCAAGATATTGTAACTTGTGTGTATCCCCCCCCCCCACTCATCGGAAAAAGAGGCTGAGCTGCGTTGAACAAATAGGAAACCAACAGAATCACACAGGATCCTCAGGGCTAATTATTGAACAGTCTTCATCACACAATGTCTTACTGGATTGTGGGAGTATACTCCATCCGAAGCTAGACTAATAACTTGGAGGTAGATATTGAGTTATGGCTTTACTTAGTCTGACTTAGAGGACCCCAGTATTCTGCATAATATTCCTTAAAGGGTAACCAGATCAAGCCTATGTTCCTTCGAGATTCCATGACTCTAGCTGTCAGGCTTTCCATTTCGTAAATTGCATGAGCTTTACTGATCCATTCTCTTTTAGAGGGGAGGACCGCCGACTTCCATTTAATAGTTAAGCATACCCTGGCCGCTAACAATAGGTTTCGTGGCATATGTGAGAGGGTTACATGGGAATCGTCCTTGTCGGATTCCACCCCAAATAGAATGAGTGCTGGTGTGAGTACTCTGGGGATCCCGTCGATCTCTTGGATCCACCCCAAGACTTTTTTCAAGTACACTTTCACTTTATCGCATCCCCACCACTGGTGCCAGTAATCGCTGATTTCCCCACAGCTTCTCCAACACAGTGAGGGGGGGTGCCTGGGAACATTTTGGACAGCCTTTTAGGAGTGTAGTGCCACCTGACTAGTATGCGTTCACTGTGCATCTTGTATTGTGTAGACATAGACGACCCCCAGACCGCCCTTTGTATGGCCTTCCAAACCCCGGGTTGGTCTGTCAAGTCTAATTCTGCTTCCCATTTCGCCTCAGAGGACGGACATCTAAAATGGCCTCTGGTAATCAAAGCTCTATACATACGAGCAATGAGTCCTTTTGTATTCTGGGGGACGCTAAGAATTAGTTCAAAAGCAGTGAGTGGTCGTCGCAGGGTGTCTCCCCAAAGGAGGTCCATTGAGACGCTCCGTAATTGTAGGTATTGCATGGGAGATACGTCAGCCCCCTGCAGGGTATCACGAAGGTCCTCAAGAGAGATGTACACCCCCTCCTTCCACATTTGGGCAGCCCTCACGAGTCCGGCCTCGTACCAGTTTTGAAAGCGATGGACATCACAGATTAGCTTTTGTATGGGGGGAGACCAGACCCAGCTCAGCGGGGAGGGCCAAGTTGTGACTCCTCGCATGGCTGAGGAAGGTTGCCAGAGTGACCATAACACCTTCAGAATTGGATGTTCTTGTATTCTCCGCGTCATGGCTGGCAGAGGGACCCACAGCCATTCCCCTAAAGTGACTGTTGCAAAGGCAATGTTTTTTATTGATACCCACTGTTTCTCAGGGTTTTCCCATAGGTGATCAGCTAGTACCCTAAGTTGGGAGGCTCTGTAATATTGCAGAATGTCCGGAAACGTCATGCCCCCTGATTCCTTGGGTAAAATGAGATTAGAGTAGGGGATTCTAGGCTTTTTACCGGCCCATAAATATGCTAATAACACTGTTTAATTTCAGCAAGAAAGGAATCCGGTACTATAATCGGGAGTGATTGAAAGAGAAACAGAAAGCGGGGCAAAATGTTCATCTTAATGGAGGTAAATCTGGCAGCCCACGACAGGGACAGTTTTGACCATCTATTAATGTCATCCCTGACAGCCTTCCACAGGGGGACATAATTTGCCTCAAAGAGGTCTGCAAGGGACACAGTGATGTTTACCCCCAAGTACCTCACAGATTGGGATTGTATTCTAAAGCCCCAGCTCGCGTCCAGTGATTGGAGGAGGGTACCATCCTCTCTCAGCGGGACTGCTATGGTCTTCTGGAGGTTCGCACGGAAGCCGGATAAGGCTGTGTATCTGTACAGTTCCTGAAAGAGGGCTGTGATTGATTGTGCTGGTTGGGTGAGATACAGAAGAATATCATCGGCAAACATTGCCAGTTTGTATTCCTTGTTTCCCCAAGTAATACCGTGAATCAGGGGGTTTGACCTTCGTATTTGAGCAAAGGGCTCAATGACTATAACATAGATCAGGGGGGAGAGGGGACTTCCTTGCCTAGTACCTTGTGTGATGGCGATGGGGTCTGAGGAGACGCCATTGATGGAAACCTTAGCCTGTGCTGTGTGATATAGTGCGCTCACTCCTTGCATCCATGCTGTGCCCACCCTCACCCATTTCAATACTGCCTTCAAGAAGGGCCATTCCACGCGGTCGAACGCCTTCTCGGTATCAAGTGACAGTAACAGGTGGTCACCGTCAGCCTCCCGGATGCCTGCCATTAAATCTAGGGTTTTCCTGATGTTGTCTGCTCCCTGTCTTCCCCTCACATAACCCACCTGATCTGTATGTACCTGCTGGGGGAGAACCAGGGCGAGGCGAGATGCCAGGATGCTAGCATACATTTTTGCATCTACATCAATAAGGGAGATGGGGCAATATGATGTACACTGCAGGGGGTTCTTTCCCTCCTTGGGGATTACTATGATTATCAACTCTGTGAATGATTTAGGGGCTTGGCCTGTCATTAATATCGAATTAAACAATTTGGTTAGGAAGGGAGAGAGGGTACAGCTGTTCATTTTATAAAAAGCCGGGGTATAGCCATCCTTCCCGGGAGCCGAGCCCGCCTTCAGGTTAGAGATCGCTCTTTGAACCTCTATGGTGGTTATAGGTGCATTTAATTGTTCTACATGTTCTGGGTCTATGGGGGGCCGGGGGAGAGCTTCTAAGTATTCATCAATGGCGGATGGCGCACAATCACCTTCAGCTGTGTACAACTGCGAGTAGAACCCTCTCTTATATTTTATTGATATCCCTTTTTATTTCCTTTATTCCCTCAGCCAAGTCTTCCCTCAAGGTGTCCATCTGCCTCTGGCTTGCCACTGTGATCTTGTCCTTCAGCTCACCCATGAACTAGCCTCTGGCCCTCCCCTCCGTTTCTTCAGACATACACGGAGTGGGTTCTTTTCTCCGTACAAACATCTACATTAGTTTCTCTAAGTAAATTGCATATATACGCACGCGCACCTTCTTCACACGAACATGCGCTTCCCAAGCGTCTGTTTCCTTGGAGACATCCCCGCCCCAGGGCTCGCTCCCGGGGGTGGGGCGCGAGGCGTACGTGCTCCTGCTCAGCAATAGGGTTACAAGTCTTTATTTTTATTATAGATGTATCTGTGTACAGAAGTACATTTTCGAGAAACTGGCATGACTCAGGTAGGACATGCTTATTCAGATTTTGCAGATACACTTAGTAAACATTACACTATCAATTAACTAATTGACACTTCAATTTTGTTTTATTTCATCTACCTATGTAAACGATGTGGCTCGCTCACGGAATGGTATGTGTTTTTGTATTGATTTCACTAAAATGCATTGGTTTAAAGTGTTAAATATGTTGAACATCTACTAGAGATGAGTGAAATATCAGTCATGTGACATCAATTTTGCCTGAATACCGCCCTGATGAAGGTTTTATCCGAAATGCATTGGCACTAGAGTATTACGGGCAAACTGAGATGCGAACCCAGTGTGCGATTTGTAAAGACAAGTTATGTTAACGGACATTTCAGGAATGTGCATTAAACATTTCCTGTAATAAATCATTCTGTTTTGAATTTATCATTCACCAATGGCCAAGACTTTTTATGCAAAATTCACAGCAGATAAATTAGCAGCAACCAAATGGGGCCAACTGTGAAGCGCCTTTCCTAACAAAGTAGAGTTACTTTGTTTTCTGGATATCACACTTTGTTACTTTGACTACATTCCTCATAATGCAGCATGTGAGATTTCCTTTGCTTGCAAAATGTGTGTTTGGATGCTTTGTTACTTGAGCTACAATTCGTCGAATTTGATGTCTGAACTGTCCTCCTCTCAGAGTCTCTATGGGATGGTTAGCTAATTTGACTACTTTGCCCAACGTATGTATATGTATTTTTAGTTGAGTTCTCTTTCTCTTGAATGTGTCTTGATAATATTTGTTTATTCAGCCTCGGTTTTCCTAGCGGACTTCTAACGTCTGTGACTTCTCACAGCACACTTTTCTCCTCTTCCATATCGGTGACACCTCTCCAGGTCCACACAAGGATCTTGCAGCGCCATCATAACATTGTCTCCTGGATTCGATGCTGAATTTCTGCCACCATGTTGAGTTCTCTTGTGCTTCTCGAGCTTTTACACCGTTGGTGTGAAGTCACATGATATGCTCTCATTCACCCCCTTGGTCTACTAGTATTTATCTCTTCCTTATTGATTCATCAGATTTCTCTGTTGTTGATCGCTAGTCACATAGTCTAGGGTGGAAGGGTCGCATAGTTTAGGGTGGGGAGGTTATAAAACCTCAGAGGGCCATCTTGTATTTCATTGTCATTTCCCTGGTCTTTCACATTCAGGGTGCATTGTGCTTTCTGCTAGTATAACCAGATGTGTCGCTTGTTCTGTCCTCGTCCATCTGGGATTCCTCTAGCTTTGTCTTAGTGGGCAGAAGAGCTAGGTTCCAACACAAGTGGTGTGCCTGTTTGATGGTTTTCCTGGACGTTAAATCTCCTTCTAACGAAACCAGACTCACTGGGTTTGTTCAGTAAGCAAGTGTTGATCTCTGATCCTGGAGGACATTGTGAAAGTTTCCAGGGAGATTGGGAGGGGAAGTTGGGAGAATGGAAAAAAAAAATATTTCACGTTTATTGCCATTTTGATAACATACAAACCTTGTAACATACGACACAGCCAGATATTAAACGTAGTCCAAGAAATGTCCACTTATCATTGGACTGCCGCTACAGAACCCCTATAGATCCCACCCCCTCCCTCCAACCAATGCTCACACTTCCACATGACCCAAATAATACCATCAATACAAAGGTCTCTTCAAGTTCGTCCTCTATGCCCTCACGTTGAATATTTGCTTCCATGGACCCTTGATCAAGACAGCTGTTACCCCTTCCGAGTTGCACTCCCTTGATGATATCTTTCATCTCTAATTCACCTCCCCTTCCAGAGTCAGTGACTTTCTTCCACTGTTCCCACTGACATAACAGGACCAGAATTCCTCACATTCTACTTCAATGTTCACACCACTGTTATGTATAGCTGCTTTGATTCTCTCCATCATGTATACATTTTTCCCTGTGTTCATCCATGCCTGTTTCCCAGGGAGTAGCACCCTCTTCAACTGAATTGCCAGGCACGCTCTCCACGCCAGTAACAGAAAATGCAGTAAGTGCAGCAGTGTAGTGTATTCTCCTGCAATCCAAATAGGACCAGCATCAGTGTCTTAATCCTGAGAACCCCATCCAGGTCCTTAATCCACCCCAGGACTTCATCCCAATAAATCTGAACCCGCTCACAACTCCACCTCATATGCCAATAATCAGGCCGCTCCCCCACATTCAGACCAATAAAGAGGACTCTCCCCAGGAAACATCTTAGAGAGTTGCACTGGATCATATTGCCAACTGTGTAGCAACTTAATCGTGTGAAGCAACTGAGGCTCTGTGCACCCTGTACCCAAGTCCCCCTGACATTTGTTCCTGAGCTTTGCCGTGTTACCCTTTCCCACCTCGACCAATGCCCTATACAGGGCCAAAATCAATCCCTTCATTTCACTGCGTGAATCAAGGACCTTTTTCGAAGGGGTGAGGTCTCTCTGTAGCCCTACTACCTAGTGCGAAGCCATAATCACCCCCTTCAGTTGCATGTAGGAGAACACTGCCAGTTTTCTGATTCCCAGTGCCTCTTCCAGATCCACCAACAAAATAAATTGGCCCTCCCTCCATTAGGGGTGTCACTGTGTTAGTTTTTTGACGGTACAATAACCTTCTTGCCAAATGACGGTATATCATGGTTATCGCGGTATAGTAGGTAGAGTTAACTAATTTTAACAAATATTTTCTAAAGGGTCATAAATTGTCAGATTTATCATCACAAACAAAACCATACACCCAGGGCCAGAATTGGGCTTTTAAACATACTTTCCACTGAAATGCCACCCCTTGCTTCCACCAAACACAAACACACGTGTGGAGAGGAGGAGGAGGGGGGGGGAGCCCTGCTGCGATTGGCAAAGCAAACTGAATAGCGTTTCTTAAGTGGTTATTTAGGCTTTTAGCTCCCCCACTGGCTACTGGTGAAGATGAACATGTTGCCATCTTGATAACCTACATGCCACAGATCAATGGAGTTTGATGGTAGTATATTCTCTCTCTCTCTTTCTCTTTCTCTCTCTTTTCCGGGCCAAAAGGTGTTCAGTAATCACAGACATGTTACCCTTTGGTATGGCAGCAGGGAATACCCACATAGATTAGTACATTTCGCAGTGTGACTTATTATATGTAAATTCAATGATGGAACCAGGGACATTGTCATATGTTTAGAAAACATTATCCATTATAAATATATAAACCCCAAAGCCGCCAACCCAAAGTCCCGGGAGGATAGCTCAGTGGCAACGTGCGTGCCTTGGAAGCAAGACGGCACAAAGCAACACAGGTTCGATTTCCCTGGGTCAGCGCTTAGAAACCTCTGGGTGTTTAAGCGTGTTATAAATACACAAATTACACAACTAAAGAAACAATTTCTTTAACATCGCCTTGATGCCCGCAGGCTGTGTGAATGGCATTAAAAACTGCTTAAACTGAAACTTCTTGGCAAACGGCACATCCAACAGTGCAAGACCAAGACTGTGCAGCATTTGCTAACTGCAGCCTTTCCAAATCAGATTGAAAAGCACACTTAACGGTATGAACGGTATACCGGTATAAACAATGTGACGGTTATTATTGTTCAATTAAGTGGTTCACGGTATCTTTAACGGTATACCGTAATACCGTTACATCCCTACCCTCCATAGCTGTCCCACCCTCGTCAGGCCCGCCTTGAACCATGTCTGAAACATGTTCAGATTCGGGATCCGGTGCCACACCCCCGGGGCCCACAAATGGCTTAGGGGTGAGGGCCACATCGTCACACCCTCCATTCTCGGCCCTCTCTGCCAGATATACCAAATGACCCTCAAAATGGGGTGCTCCCTAATACTTCCCGGGATCCGGTCTCTTGGCACCCATATCCATTCCCCCACCGTTGCAGGCCAGAGATTGACGTTATCCAAGGCCACCCATTGACAGTCCCTCTGTTCCCGCAAATGTGGGACCAATACCCTCAAATGTGCCACCTTATAGTATAGGTGCATGTTCGGGAAGCCCATCACACCTCTTTCCTTCGGGAGCAGCCTGTTATGCCACCCTTGTTTTTTTCCCCTGCCACAGGAACTTCAAGAGGCATCCCTTAATCTCCCGAAAAACATAGAGCCTGGGATTTGGATCGGGAGCATCTGGAATAGATAAAGCACTCTTGGGAGAAAGTTAATCTTGATTGTGTTCAGCCGCCCCATCCATGATATTGTCAATTTGCCCCATTTTTCCAGATCCTTTAATACCGGAGCCAGAAGCAGTGGATAGTTTGCTTCATAAAGCCCTCCCACATCCCTTGTGACATTTATCCCCAAATACTGCAACTGGTCTGTTTTGATCTGCATCCCCAAATGAAGCCAACCTCTGAGCTTCTTCCTCTCCCATCTGGTCTTGAGGGAATAGAATAGATTTCCCCTTCTTCATTTTTCAGCCCGAAAAACACGCCATATTGTTCCACTAATTCAACCCCCACTGGGACCAAAGAAACTGGGTTCCTCAGATGTATTAAATATTGCCTGCGTATAAGGCCAGTTCGTACTCTTCTCCACCCCGCCCGGATACCTTCCACTAGCATGTTATCACGTAACCTCTGAGCCATTGGCTCCAAGGAGAGAGCAAAAAGAATCAGCGAGAAGGGGCAGCCTTTCCTCGTGCCCCGCTTCAGCCCGGACCATCTTGAGAAGCTCCCATTAGCTGCCACACAGGCCTTTGGGTCAGAGTACAGCGCCATGGTGCCCCAAAGGAACTCAACCCCTATCCCAAACTTGTTGAGGACTGCCCTTAGGAAGTCCCATTCCACTCTGTCGAACGCCTTTTCGACATCGACTGACAATAGTGTGGGGTTTCACCCTCTACTTCGGGCTGATTCAAACAGGTGCCGCGATTTGTGCATTCTGTCTGCTCACTGCCGACCTCTGATAAACCTTACCTGATCTGAGTGGACTAGCAGTGGCGTATGGGCCTCCAATCTGGACGCCAATACCCGGGTGAACAACTTTGCATCCGCATTGAGGAGTGAGATCAGTCGGTATGAGCTGCAACTCTGTAGGTCTCTATGTTCCTTAGGTATGACTGAGATAAACGCTCTCACAAACGACTTTGGTGCCCTTCCGGTCTCTAGGATTTAGTTAAACAGATTAACCAATTACGGGACCAGGACTCCCACTAATGACTTATTGAAACCCGTGGTGTACCCATCGTCCCCTGGTGCCTTCCCACTTTGGAGTGTTCTAATGGCTAGAGAAACCTCTTCCCCTGTAATAGGAGCGTCCAAATCTGAGGCCTCTTCCAACGTCAGCTTCAGAGTCTGCACTCCGCTCAAGCAAGTGTCCGTTACCCGCACATTCGGTTTGGCCGCCCCCTTGTATAGCCCTTCATAAAAGTCTGCAAAGTTTTCCAATATGTATTTATTAATTTATTTTATTTATTGCATTTGTTACACGCTCAGACCCTGAGGTATCACGGCGTAGTTACAGAAATCTTAGCATAGAAAGTCACGGGAAACATCCAGTCGATGTTTGCATATTAAGGATTAGATATAGTTACCCAGGGAAAGGCATAGTTAGATATCTTCAGTGAACACAAAGTAAAGCGAAACAGCACACATAATATTTACATTGGTTAGCTGGCACAAAGTAAGGCGAAACAGCACACATAATATTTACATTGGTCAGCTGCAGCACCCAGGAAGGTGATGTGTCTTGTGGACGGGAAGCTGGTACAAGCTGAGGAGGCTAACTTGAATTGGCTAGAATTTGTTAAATAACCAGTGTTAGGCAGAAACCTGTGCAGTTCCCTCTGGGACGACTGCAAAAGATTTAGGACTACAGGTGTTTGGCAGTAAACCCACTTGGTAGCAGTCTGTACCACACAAATTCACTTGGTAGCTGTGGCTGAGCAGTCAGACTTCTCTCAAAAAGAGTTAGGCAGTATACAGAGTATTCACAATAGGTGAAGAGAACACAATAGAACAAGTAAACACTGACCAGGGCTTGGTGTAAAAGAGATATAATTATTTATTTAAAACCACATCTAGAAAAAAACACAGGCACTAATAGTAAGCAATTCAAAAACACGGTCACTAAAAGATATACACTTCCTTAAAAGAATATTAGACAAGTCTTAAGTAAAGCCCCACTTATTTTCAGACAGCAGTGAGCCTTAATGTAGATGGCACTCTAATAATTTGTTTTAAAAGGGAGAGAAAAGAGAGAATAAATTGAAACAGATCCCAACACATTTTCACGAACACAACAAGGGAGGAAGGCAAAGTAACACTAGGAATTCAGAGTCGGTAGGCCAGATACGCTTAAGAGGATCCAAACGAAATGTGTCCAAGGTCACACGATTGCAATGCACAAAAGTCTTGTAACGGTTCAAAAAGGAGTTGGATCAAAGAGAGGGACCAGTTAGAGGGTCAAGGCGGCCAGCCCAGTCCAGATGGTTAAGGGGTTATTATTACCTTGTAGCAATCTTTAGAAAGGGAGGCCTGGTGGACATGGTACCTTAAAGTGGTGAGAACGCTTCAGCGGGGGCAGTTGTTCCTGGCAGCGGGTGCAAGTCGGTGCTTCGTCCGGGGGAAGAGAGGATCTCGTCGGGGAGGAAGACAGGAGTCCGTTGCACTGCCAGGGAAGAAACCAGCCGCAGAGTTTCTCAGGTACACGGAGTGGTCCGTTGATTCGCGGTTCAGTGGTGAGTGGCTAACCGGCCGCCAGGATGTTAGGCACGGGCAGTTCGACCACAAACCGGTCTGGGGTGCGAAGAAAGAAGGTAAACTGGTTGTGCCCACCAATCAGGGGAAGAAGCCTCTCCAGCCGGGAGATCTTCTCTGTCGTCAGGAAGTGGTGAGTCGGTTCCGAAGGGCTCCACTGGTGGTGTCGTCGTGGTAGGTCGGCTCAGCTTCTACCTCGTCGGATTCTCAGGTCCTGTGGCGACTTCTGAAGTTCCAGTCCCCAAAGCCCTGCTTTTATGCAGCATACCCCCATTCACTCAGCCTAGCTGTCAATCAAACATGCTAAGTGGTGAGCCGGCCGGGTCACCACTTGGGCCAATCACACAAGAGGGCGACTTGAGTTACCAAGGTAACTCAGTCCAGGGTGCCTAAAACCCCTCCCACACCTCCTGTGGTACCCAGACAGAACGCCACCACTTTTGGAGGCTTCTGTGGAGAATGCCGCCAAAAAGTGGAACAAAGGGCTCGACTTGGGTTGGAGTCACAGAAGAGAACACAAATGCCATTTTAGATTCGAGTCTTGGCAAAAAATACCAACCGGCGAATTAATATTAAATAAATAAACCGGCGTTATGTTCGAGGCTAGGAGAATTAAATAATTGAAGTTGGTAGCCTCGAACAATGGGAAAATCCCATAGGGAAATATTCACAGTCGAATATAAAAAGTAGTTTCCACTGCCACCAGCCAAAACTCGATCAGGGGGGACGGAGACGTGCCCCCTCGACTAACAGACCCCGGGGCAATCGAATTGCCCCGACCAGTACGTCCACAATATGATGGTTTGTACTGGTTTCTGTTCATAATTTGGGACTAGTAAAGCCAATGGTGACTTTACATGCCCTGGGAGACAGTAGTCAGTCCCAGGGTATGGAGTCTATGGTGGGGTGTCACTATGACACCCCTGTGTTACGGCACGGAGGGTGCTGTGTAACACACATAGTAAAAACACATGAGACCCTATGGAGTAAAGGACTCCATAGCCCATAAAACACAAACAGTCAAAGGAACACCATAAATCATGTCCAGGAGTGGGTGAAAAAGAGTGTCACTCTTGGCAGGAGAAAAAAACAAACTCCAGAAATCCAGCAAAGCTGCTGGGGGACTCACTAGGTTAGGAAATTCAGCCTAAAGAGAGAATTCTCCCTAACAACCAGGTTTTTAGGTTTTTTTTTAATTTCAGGATGGAGTCTTCCTTTTTGATGTAGATAGGGAGGGAGTTCCAGTGTTTTGGAGCAAGGACTTGAAAACGACTGCCTCTGGTTCTAGAGTATTTGTAACAGAGGATCTCCAGGAGGGCGTCATTATTAGATCTTAACATCCTGTTGTTCCCTTGATGGCGTTTTTGAAATAGGTAGGGGTTTCATTCTCTAGGCATTTGTAGGTGACACATAGTATTTTGAATAAAATTGTAGCCTTGATGGGGAGCCAGTAAGTTTCCCTCCTGATGTTGGAGATATGATCTGATTTTTTTTTAAATGTTTTATTCCTAGCGCTGCACGTAATGCTTTGTTCTGCATGAGTTGAAGTTGATTCAGGTTGGCGTTAGAGGTTCCTAGTAATAAGGCATTACAGTAATCTAGTTTTGAAAGTATTAGTGCTCTGGCTAAGGTGATACAGTTTGTGGATGTGAGGAATTGGCTCAACGCAATAAGTTTTGGCGTATATGAGGTGGAGGAGGATAATGCCGAGATGTGTTTAGCCATGGTATGGTTGGCATCCAAATAGACTCCAAGAGTTTTGGCTTGTTATGTACTGGGATCATGGTACAGTCAATATTGATTGCCGAGTAGTCAGAGTGAAGGGAGGCTATTTTTGATTGGGAGCCCACAATGAGAATCTCTGTCTTCTCGTCGTTTAGGCAGAGGCTGTTTAAGGCCATCCAGTTTTGGATGTGTCAATGTGTCTTGGTCATAGTTCCCCGAGATGGGGATGAAGATCTGGGTGTCATCTGCAAAGTTGGTGTAGATGACAACCATGTCGTCTAGAGCTGCGAAAAGGAGCTTGGTGTATGCGTTGTATAAGGTTGGAGACAGGCAGGATCCTTGCGGTACCCCTATGGGGACTGTTATGGGATCAGCTGCAACTTTGCTGAAGGGGATTCTGGCCGTGTGTTCAGCGAGGAAATATTTTACCCAGAGGGTAGCATTGTTTGAGAAGTTGAAGTCATTGGCTAATGTGGTGCAAAGTTTATCGTGGTCTACAAGATCGAATGCAGCGGATAAATCTAACAATAGTAATATGCAGAGTTTCCCTGAGCCCCTGATGGCGTCCATCTGGGAGTTCAAGTCGATGAGTGCAGTTTCTGGGCTGTGGTTTGGTCTGAAGCCAGATTGGCGAGCTCCCAGGAGCTCATGTTGTGCGATATGAGTTTGAATTTGTGAGTAAGCTATTTTGTCAATGATTTTAAGTAAAAATTGAACTGTGGTTATTGGTTGGTAGTTAGTGGATACAGTAGGGCCAAGGGTGTTTTTTTTCTTTTAGCAATGGGGTAACCCATTCTTCTTTGATACTGGCTGGGACTAGCTTAGTACGTACTGAATAAAGTATTGACGAAATTGGTAATGATGGGGGTGAGAGTAGATGCACAGCTTTTAACTAAGTGCTCAGGAAATGTATCCCCTTTACATTTTGATGCTTTCAACTTAGCGATAGTGGTGTTCACTTGTTCTTGGGTCACTGGAGTGAAGTAGAATAGCTGGGTGTTTTGATTGATGGAAGTTGTGAGGTCGTTGGGTGGGAAGTATTTTCCAGTTAGTATTGTTCTTTTAGTGATTGTTTTCTTTTGCAACAGTTGTATTTTATAGAAAATGTGCATCTTGGATGGTAGTGCACCATTTTTTGCTAATGTTGGTTGGGCTGGGTGCTGGGATGGGGTTTTTTAATTCTCTTAGAATAGAGAACAACTCTTTAGAATCCGAAGATGCATTGCAAATCAGGAGGTTGTATGCGTCTGCTTTATGAGAGAGGATTGCTGCTTTGTACACTTTATTGGCCGTATTGAAGGCATTGGCTGCTTCTATAGTGGGGGATTTATTGTAGAGGTGTTCAAATGCGCGTTTAGTTCGCCCTAGTGCTACCAGTTCGTCATTGAACAAAAAGGATGATTTTTTTGTCTACGCGTCACGTTTTAGTTGTGAGTGGGGCTAGAGAGTCTATTGCCTCTGTGAGGCATTTGTGGTAGCTATCTGCTAGAGAAGAGGGATTGTCACTGGTGACAGCCAAAGTTGTAAGGGCTTAAGATAGGGTTTAGGTTCTCAGCTGTGAGCTTACGACTATTTCTAGTTTCGTAAGGTTCCATGTGATAATATCCCCGCAAAAATATCGCCATACAAAAATGTTGCCATATTTTTACAGCAATATTACCCCATGGAACCTGCGGGGGACACCCCTGCATCCCCCATATATTTTTAAAGGGAGCGGGGACACCCCCGCAACCCCCCCACCCATTTACCCCATAAATTATCCCCACCAAAAATATCGCCTATGGCCGTTCCCGACAACCATATGTACGGCGATATTTTTGGTGGGGATATTATTACCTGATACCTTTCGTAAGTGTCCATTATTATGGTCTTGGGAGTGTAAATTTCATTACAATCAAGGGTGAAATTCACACTGTAATGGTCTGTCCAGACTTTGAATCAATGGTTATGGTGGTATTCAGAGAGAGAATCCAGTCCAGCGTCCTAGCCTTTTTGTGGGTAGGGGTGTTTACAAGCTGGCTGAAATGCATGTCTTTGAGAGCTAAGTGAAGGGCTTTTGCTTTATGGTCCAGGGGGTCATTTAAACCTAGGTTCAAGTCGCCGGGAGATAATACATTTGGTCTTGGGTTTGATGAACGGTGCTAGCAGTAGGGGTATGTCCATCTCTGCCTAGGTATTCGAGGCGGGTGATCTGTAAATCACTACAAAGTTGATGGTTATTTTATGATTGGTAGCGAGTTTGGCTTATAAGATTTCGTAACCTTCTGGGTTTTCAATAAGGCAAGTTCTTAATTGTAAGTTTGATTTAGCTATGATGGCTACATCACCTCCGATAGATTTTGACCTATCTGTTCAGAGAATGGTGAAATGTGGTGTTATAGCAATGGCAAGCTGATGCTTGGTGGAGCCAGGATTCTGTGACTATCAATAGATCTAGTTGCTGATCAATAATGAGGTCATGAATCTCACTAGCTTGAGCTCCTATTGAGCGGGCTTTGATGAGAATGCCACTAAGTTTAACAATGGGCTCAATTTTGGGCGCAGTTGTGGTAGCAAGGTTTTGGGCAACTAAGGGTATGATTGTTTGCTTAGTGCTGTCTATTGTGGGCTGCTGTGATTAGTTAGGGGAGTGATGTTGTCTGTGGTGTGCTTACAGTGAGTGGAGCTTGGATTGGTGAGTGACCCTCGGGGAAGAAGCCTGGTGGGGCCCTGGGTGGGGAGAGAGTTAGCTTGTGCGGCTATATTGGTGTCAGAATTATGGTAATGATAATGATAATGATGTTATTTATATAGCGCCTTAATCCAAAGCGCTTTACAGAGCACATATTTTACATACAATATCACCCAACCGAAATTGGTGGGGTTTAGTAACCTAGATACGAGATCTGAGTCGATAGTGTCAGATAGAGTCTGGTGATACCCAACGACGGGTGAGGCAGGGAGTCGACAGTAATCTTTTGTATATGTATTTGATCAGGCATAAGTAGAGAAGTGGAGGTTACTAGCTTGTTAGGGCTATTGGTACCATTGCTAGAGTTGGCATAGTTCTGGGTGGGCTGGATTGTGCTATAGTGGGTAGGAAAGGGGTATGGGGTGGTGTTGGGGACACCCTAGTCTGGTGAGGCCATTTAGGTGCCTGATAAATGGGCTTCCTGTGCATGGTATACAGTTTGGTACAAAACAAATCTGGACATAGCAAAGATTAAGCAATGTAACATGATTGGCATATTTATGTAAGGGCACATGGTAAAGTACAGCAGGACTATAACAGTTTGAGATAATTTTAGTGAGTGGTCAGTTACCCAATATTAGGAATTCATATATACTTCAATAACCTATTGTCTATTTCTTTATACTATGAGTGGTACTTGTAGCGCTGGTAATGAGGTAGATGAGTTGCTCAGTTAACAATAATTATGGTTAGCAAGTGTAGTACAGTGCTGAACACGGTATGATAGCGCAAGACGTGGAGACGGGGTAGAAAGCCACTTATTGTGGAGGGTAACTCGTATGGCGTTCTAGGGTCACCAGGGACTCTGATGCAGTCATAAGGCCCCCTTTATACAATCAACACAGTGCTGTCAATATATACAAATGGTTAGAGATATGCTGGGAGACGATATGCATGGTAGGCTGAGGATACATTTTTGACATGTTCAGCAGAAACAGAATTAAACAGGGCGTTACTGTAGAACACTTTTATGCCATATGTAATGTTTGCAGGCGATAGAGTGGCGCCTGTATAAGTTTTGTTCAGAAGGTTCTGATAGTGCGGTTTGGAACCGTGCTATCATGCGCGGGATGCGAAGAGTTCTGCTCTGTGAAAGAATGAGAGTGGCACCATAGGGAGAGGGGTGGGCGTGAGCCTCTAGGCTTGATACACACAATATTAACGAATAGGGTGGTCAATCAAAGCACGTCGGATGCGGGATTCAGGACACCAGCAGCAGGGACCCAGCTCTGTCCCTCACGCCCCCGAGTGCCCTCGCAGGACGAGCGAGGCCTCTGTGTCGCAAGTCCCAGGCGCGGGGCTTGCTGCACCTCTTCGGTACGGAGCCCCACCCCGGGAGGTTGCTTTCGTTTTCCCCTTGAAGGCTGGCGCACGGCGCAACCCTGCTTCTGATGCACAAAATCATCCCAGATTTCACATCCGTGTTGCCTGGATGGTCTGGCACTGAAGACCCCAAATTCGCTATCTGATGGGGGTCCAAAGTGGGGGCCTTTACCATTTTAGTGACCCAGCAATCGGGAGCAGCGCGCCTAGGCTATCACCATATGCGCGCCCCCGTTGGCCTCTACATGCGGTCCTTTATAATGCCATCCATGTGACACTTGTAAATCATTCCCTAGAAATTGTCCTTTCTCTTTAGAGTCACGTCTATTGCACCCAGTGGGAATGATGATCTGCATTCGAAGTGTTCTGTTTTTTTTGAGTACCTTCATAAATCTACATGTTTGTTTTCCACCGCCCAAACACCCTGCCCCCTTCCCCCTGCCCTGAGTCCTTTCCAATGGCTCCATCTGAGCAGGTTCTGTGGTGCCCCCAAATGGGACAGCTGTCTCACAGCTTTTGCTAAGGCATTCTGTTTCTATTCGGGCTTTGATTCCTTCTTTATCAGCAGAATCTGTGGGTTGTGCGTCTCTTAATGGTGCTGAGGTTGTGGCTTGGCATGAGGATGAAGCAAGAGGTTTAGATGAAGCTCTGGTTTGATTCACCACCAGATTTCTCGCCCTTCTCAATTACTGCTGGCTTGAATGTACTTTCTATCATGGAGTGTCCTCTAACTAGGAGGATATGGATTGCTGTGATTTTATATAAGGGCATTAGATCTGCTTCATCGAGCAGTGGTTTCTTAATCTAGTTGATGCTGAGGCGCGTGTGTGCAGTTTTATAGCAGTCACTAAGGGCCTATGGGACATGCTAAGGAGGGGTGGAGCTTGGTGTGCGTGCTCACTTTCCCACCTGTTAAGATTAGTGTGCTTGATTCGAATATCCCAAATATCCTTTTAATGCGACTTAGAGATTTTAAATTATGCCAGACTAATATAATGAAAGTGTGCAAGAAAGATGTCAAGCTGTCTGGGGAGTCCTTTGTGTTGAGGAAATATCTGTTCCTAACCAACCTTTGGAGGATGTGGAGGCATTGACCTCTCCCTCACAGATCATTGTAGTTAGCAATGTAAAAAGTGCATTTTCAATTGCGCTTTCTGCCTTCAAAGAATGCCTGGAGGAGGAGCTTGTATTGGTGTTCCAAATCTGATCATGGAGGTAGTTAAGTCCACGAAGGTTATCCAGAATCTCATTTAGGACCCACAGAATGGGGCCTCTCAATGGCCTTTTTCCATCCGATCTTCCTAGTAAACCTTCATTTCAATCACGTGGTTGTGCCAGCTTCCTAAATGACATAATCCTGCCTCTGATGACTGGGGTGGCGGGTTTGTCTGGTATTGTGCATTGATCCAAAGGCTGGAGAGCTACCAAATCGCATCGTAGAGTCAGTTCCCCGTTTATGATCGCAATCGTAAGTCACCTCTGCATTGGTGTCAACACAGCGTATCTAATTCTTGCCTTAAATTTGCTGTCAATTAGATGGACTAGTATAGACTTGCAGGTTTCTTTGTCACTCCTAATTTCCTGGTTTCTTTAAAACAAATCTTGAATCCTGCCATCCTATCCCAACATCTCCTCTTGCAGGAGTTTACCTCTCTTGTGTCAGATATCTAATTCTTATTTTTACCTCTAGATCCACAGCATAGTAATGCTTGATCTTGTTTGCATGGTTTGATGAGGAAATAGCTCAGGAATTATTTAGGATTTAATTCTCTCTTACTAAAACACTTCGAATATCATGATTTTAAATGCACAGGTTTCCCAGCTTAGTACATGTTACTGATATCTCTGTAAAGTACAGGATCAGGATGGGCTGTTGGTGGTGGTGAGAACAATGTCAGGAGATTCCAGACCTTCATGGTCATAGGCTTTGGTCCCTAATTTAAATTGCAATGCATAGGAGTGGTTGCTGCATTCCTCCAAGTTATATTAGCTCCAAGCTGAACCTTTAAGCTGCCGTCTTCTGTTTGTGACCGGTGGAACCACCACACTCTCTCTTTATGGGCAATGAGGTGCCCACACTCTCTGTGTTCTCCTTTCCCAAAGTACTATTTTGAATGGATTGTGTCCTCCCACGTATTCCTTATCCTTGATATTTCCGATATCCAGCTTTGCTGCTTCCGAAAAACAAATTCAGCAGGTGGCGCTGTGCGTGTTAGGCAGAATCCCGTGCAGTGCCCTTAGGGACCACTACACACAATTAAGACTACAAGTGGTAATACAAGTTCACCTTTGGTACAAGTCTGTACTACACTGTTAAAGTGGTAGCGGAGCAGGCAGACCTATCTCAAGAGCAAATGAGCAGTAGTAGAGATTACACAAAGGACCACAATTACTGTGACTCAAGCAAACACTGACTCAAGGTTTTTGGTTGAAAAGTAAAAGTACATTTATTTCTAGACCATCTGTTTGCAAAACACTTCACTTCTATTCAATTAAAACCACATGTAAAATACACTACACACAACCAATTCACTTTGTGCAGCACAATTCAATGTAAGTACCTTTGGTTTTGACAGACCGGTGTTGTGAAACAAAGACGTTACAGGAGAGACAGATGCGATCACTTTTTGACAGTAATGACAGTTCGGTCTCACTAAAGATACGCGTACCCACGGAAAGAAATGTCACCGGAGTTAAAACACACTTAGCATATGAATCAACACAAGAGAGTTGGGGATAAAAATCATAGGCAATACTTTTGTCAAGGCAGATAGACTCAGAGGACACTTTCCTACAAGTGAATAAACGTCAATAGGGCAGCACCAGTGTCAAGTGGAACAGGGTTCCTGTTGTCGAGGATCACACAGTTAGTACAGTTCACGATTCAAGATTGCCAGGAGAACTTGGATATTGTCACAAGAGGAAGCAAAAGTTATAAGAGGGAAGGAAGATAAGGACAAGCCTTTGGTGTAGAGAAAAGGGAATTACCCTTGTTCCTCAAGGTCGGAAACAGTACCTCATTCAAGTGAAGACGAGCTGGTGCCACAGCAGTTGTTTCTGGTAGTTCTTGCAGACTCACGGTTCCTGTGACTTCAGTCGTGGGGACAAGAAGGAGGACGTCTGTAGCGATCTGCACTACCCAGGGATGAGGCCAGCAGCAGCAAAAGCAACGGTGAATAAAAGGTGCGCTCCTTTAAAACAGGAGAGGCTCTTGAGATGGCTATCCGGACCACTACAGCTGTGTGCAGCGATTTCGACCAGGAAGAGGATCCTCTGCCTGTGGAAGATGAGCTGGTTAATCCCACCAAGCTCAAGGGAAGAAGACTCCGGACTGGATCATCTCTTGTCGTCGAAGGGTAGATAGCTCAGGACTGCAGCAGGGCTCCACCAGGACTCGGTAGTTGCAGCAGCCGTCTTCTTCTCCACTTCTCTTCAGGTCCTTGCAGTTCCAGTGGTGGCTATGACTTCCAGCCCAAGAGTCCTGCATTTTATGCAAAAATCCCCCATTCACACAGCCTGGCTGTCAATCACCCAGCTGGGGGGTTGTCCGGCCCGGACAACCACCTTAGCCAATCATGACAAAGTGCAACTTGGGTTTCCAAGGATACCCTGTGCAGGGGGTGGCTACACCCCTCCCTCACACACAGCCCACCTAGAACAAAGAAGGCAAACCGGGTTTGCCCCGCAAAGTAAAACAAGAAGGTCTTTAACAAAAAGAAATGGTGAATAAACCTAACCGGGGCCAAAAGAAAGAGTATTTGGTCAAGCGAGTTTATGTTCGAGGCTACTATGATAGCATGGAACACTACCACGTTTATATAATATAATCGCGGTAGAAAAGTTAGGGTAGATACCACTGCCACCAGCCAAGTCTAAATGTTAAAAGAGCAAAATAAAGCTCAGAGAGGCACAGACAAAAAGGGGTAGGAGTTACCCCTTTCCAGTACTCCATGTAAGATGGGGTGTACTGGGTCTGTAGTTTTAAATGACTATGTAAAGTAAATGGCAACTTTACCTTTTTTCTGGGGGACAGTAGTCAGCCCCAGAAAATGGAGTCAGGGGGTCTTCTCAAAGACAACCCTGTGTTACTGCATGGAAGGTGCTGTGTAACACACACAAAAAGTGGGGTTTATGGAGTGGTGTCCTCCAGAGCCCACTATTACACAAACAAAATACACATGGCAAAACACATGTAAGAGTGGGAAAAAGGCTCACACTCTTACCAAGTGGAAAAAATAAACTCCAGAAATCCAGCAAAGCTGCTGGGGGACTCACTAGGTGAGGGAAATTAGCCATAGAATGAGAATTCTCCCTAACAGTGCGTTGATGCCTGTCGCCTCGATGTCCTTCGGAGGCCTCTGTCTCGATGTCGACGTCACCGAAGGTATATGTAGCTTGCACAGCGCCTGTTGGCTTCGGAAGCCTCTGTCTCGATGTCGACGTCACCGAAGGTATATGTAGCATGCACAGCGCCTGTTGGCTTCAGTTCTGTTTTTCTGCGCTTACGCTTCGGATGCAGTACATTTCGTTCCTTGTGAGGAAAAACTTTGAGAATAATCTTTGAGTGAATCTTTAATCTTCGAGTGAATATCGATAGAAATGGCTTTGTCATCGGCGTCTTGCACTCCCAAGTCGGGTTTCAAGAAATGCTGTGACTACGGTGCAAAGATGTCCATTATGGTCCCCCATAGGATATGTCTATGGTGTCTGAGATCCACCCATTTGTCATCGGAGTGTGAGGACTGCCTGTCTATGACATCATAAGCCCTGAGAGAGCGCAGAGGGAAACTTGCAGCAGGTAGGACCCAAAAATCCCCTTCGACTCTGTCGAAAAAACTCATTTTTTCGGATGAGTTGAGAACTGTTTCTCCTCACCGCAAGAAGAACAAACGATCCTGATCACGGAGTGGTTCATACCACTGGTTCATACCACCTCGATAAAAAACATTTTAACAATACAAGTCACTCAAAACAATTCATTAAGAGCAGCCTTCAGTATCCTGAAAAGGGAACATATCTCCCATGCTAGAAAAGAGGCCCACTGGCTACTCATAAAAGAACGCATCCTCTTCACATCTATGGCCATTACTCACAGATGCCTCTCCGCTGAAGCCCCACCCTATCTATCAGATAGGATCACCCACAACGCAACCTCCAGACCCATCAGGTCACACTTGGCCAACCAGGCCTACGTACCCACCTTCAAAAGAAGTAAAGCCGGGGGCTCCAGCTTCCAGCACCTAGCTCCTAAAATCTGGAACGCTCTCCCCATGGCACTCGGGAATGAAAAATCCTACCAAACCTTCCGCAAACTTCTAAAAACAACTCTCTTCAACTAACTGTTTCTGCATAGTGATTGTATGTATCAGCTGTCCAATAACAACATGCATTCTTACGCTCTGTAACAGTATGTATCCTGTAACTATTGTATGTAACCTGTTCTAACCACCTACCTCTGTAAACTATGCATCTTGAAATGACATGCACTAAGTGAGACTACTTGACCAGCGCCTCGATGCCCCCAGGCAGAAAATAAAAATAGTCTAGGCATGGAAAGAAACGGCGCCATAGATCCCCATCTTACTCATCTTCCAATTCTTCACCAAAACGGGTAGTTTGCCCCACTAAATCTGTCTCACCAGCCCAGTGGGAAGCGTTTAGATTGAAAATGTTAAAGGTGTTCCAGAATGCGGCCTTGTCCCCCCTCGACTACACCTAAAAGCTATGCTGTGGTCAAAAGACCTCATAAGCATAAGGGCTAGTCGAGGAAAAGTCCCTTCGAGGACTGAGTTGTCGACGTCATTGACGCCTAAAGACTCAACATCAATACCATCAGGGTCGAAAGGTGCGTCATCGACGCCATCAGCGGTGAAAACTTATGAGAAGTCATCTACGCTTCGAGCGTCAAGCTCCTCAACGCCACAGGTGTCGAAGCCGTCGACGCAACCTTCGAAGCCCTTAACGTCGACAGCCTCAACGATTTCGGCTCCTTTGACCACTAACATTGACATCTACAATGGAGAAAACATATACTCCTTTGCCCAGGACTGAATATTTCAAGTCTCTCTCCTCTATTTATGAGGATGCAGAGGAATGGTCTGATGAATTTAGACCTTTTGGTCTACAGTATCGTACACCATCACTGCCTGAGGCATTAATTTCAGAGGATTCTAGAATTAAAAACATACAAGAATGCCTGCCTGATGCCAGTGGGTTAGACACCTCACCATAGGTTGAGTTCGGCTGGGCAGACCCCGATGACCATGCAGAAATTGCATATAGACTATTGATGTCAAGAGTTATGGAGTGTATGGGTTGGTGGTGACCGACTCCAGTCTTTGAACAAGACGATTTAACCGACATTTTGCATAGGGGACCCCAAGAGGACCCGATTGTGCCATTCCATCAAGCCTTACAAAGGCGTGTGGCTACCAACTGGGAGGCACCTGAGGTTATTCTGGCTGTTAACAAGAAGTTGACTTCAAAATACAGAGTTTCAAGCTCTGATCCATTTTACTTGTCAAAACCTCCAACACCAGAGAGTCTGGTGGTTTAACCTGCCACCTCAACCAGTAGACAGAATGCCTACCCTTCAATCCCTCCAGATAGGGATGATAAGTGTTATGGCGGTCTTTCGGCTGGGAGCATGGCCTTGAAATCGGCCAATGCAATGTGCACGTTGGCAAGGTTTACTCGTACCCTTTGGGGGTGCATTTCTATGGCGGCTAATCATTTCTCCAAAGGGGAACATCGAGACAGGTTTTTAAACATTTTTAGGGATGGGAAAGATGTGATGTGCGAATCCCTCCAGACCGGTCTCAACTCTGTTGACAGTATCAGCAGAGCTATGGCGGCAAGTACAGTTATGCACAGATTTGCCTGGTTGAGAAAGTCAGGATTTGCCCCAGACGTACAATCCAGATTTCTCAACATGCCCTTTGACCGCACTCATTTATTCGGAAGCAAAGCTGATGAGACTTTGGAGAAGCTGCAAACTTCTAAGGCAGCAGCCAAATCACTCGATGCTGCAATCGGACAACCTCCAAACCGCCCCACGGGTACACCCTGGAGGGGTAGGTCCTTTCATCACTACTCCACATTTGGAAGGGGCAGAGGACAGCCAGCCCAAAGAGGACAAAGAAGATTCCCCCGCAGTAAACAGGGAAGAAGTACTAAGACCGCAACAGCAGCGACTGCCTTACCTTTAGCCACTGCGTCTGCTGCCCCAAAACCTCTCTGAGGACTTGATTCACAAGACTGCAATGGGAATCAGACTGTCACAGCATCTGACAGAATGTTAGGCTATTACTTCAGATGCTTGGGCATTGGAAACAGTAGCCCAGAGTTACTGCCTACCCTTTCTGCAAAAGCCTCAGAGTCATCCACCGGGGGACTGCTCTTTGAACGTTCCAGATCCGCTACTAATACAGGAGATATTAACCCTGCTAGAGAATGGTGTTATAGAACTAGTACCTGTAGCGGAGAGGAACAAGGGTTGGTACTCTCTGTAATTTCTAATCACCAAGAAGGATGGAGGATTGAGACCCATCTTGGACTTAAGAGACTTGAACAAGTTCCTCAGGAAGGACAAGTTCAAGATGGTAGCCCTCTCTCAGATCCTTCAGGCCCTCCAGCTTCAGGATTGTATGGTATCATTGGAGCTTCAGGATGCTTACTTTCATGTGCTGATCCATCACAAGCACAGACAGTACCTGAGGTGCGCCGTTGGCGGTTCTCGTTATCAGTTTCGGGTTCTGCTATTTGAGCTGACCTCCGCCCCAAGGGGAATTCACCAAGCTGATGGCGGTTGTGGCAGCAAGTCTCAGGAGAGGAGGAATTCACACCTACCCCTGCCTAGCCAATTGGCTGATTAGGGCCAGTTCCCCAGAACAGGCCTTGGAACATCTCAGCTATACCTGTCACTCCCTTAACAGACTGTGCTTCTCCCTCAACTTTAAGAAGTCCCACATGATACTGTCTCAGAGGCTCCAGTTCATCGGAGCAGTCCTGGATGCATCCCTGGGAAAAGCCTTGCCACCAGAGGTGAGGGCTGAAGACATTCTGCAGATGGTGACCAAATTCCAAAATGCCCAGTATCTACTGGCCTTCGATTTTCAGAGGTTGCTCGACCTCATGGCACCCTGCATTTTTCTGGTGCCAAAGGCTCGCCTGAGAATGAGATCTCTCCAATGGGCTCTCAGGACTCAGTGGTCTCACTTCTCAGGAAAAATGACCGCCTACAAATCCTGAGCAGAGTGTCACAGGATCATCGGTGGTGGGCCTGTCGAGAGAACATTTTGAAAGGAGAACCGTTTTGGCAACCATGGCCAGAGATAACCGTAGTGATGGACGCCTCACTCATTGGGTAAGGAGCCCACACCAACGACCTGACAATCAACGGTCGCTGGTCTCCATCAGAGTCCAAACTACATATCAACCTGTTGGAGCTGAGGGCAATCAGATTAGAGCTGTAGGCCTTTCTGGCCTCTGTACGGGAAAATAATGACCTGATAATGACGGACAACACAGTGGCCATGTACTAACTCAACAAGCGAGGAGGTGGAGGCTCACTACCACTGTGCAGAGAGGCAATGCAGCTCTGGTTCTGTGCATTACAAGAAAGAATCCCTCTGTCAGCAGTTCACCTAGCTGGAGAGCGTAACACGATGGCAGAGCACAGCACTATCTCACGAAGTCCTTCAAGAGATCTTCACCCTTTGGGGAACCCCTCAAGTGGATCTGTTGGGGACCGGTGCCAACTGGAAGTGTGAGCTGTACTGCTCCAGGGAATTTCCCCCAAGAGGAACTCTAGGAGAAGTGTTTGTGGTGGACTGGCAATTTCCACTCCTATATGCGTTTCCTCCAGTCCCTGTCATTCCTCACGTAATCAGGAGATTGAGAAAGTTCAGGAAATCCATAATCCTAGTGACTCCATATTGGGCTAGGAGGACATGGTAACCGGACCTTCTCGATATGCCCATCTGCCCTCCGATACGTCTTCCACAAAGAGAGGACCTGCTCTCTGAGAGAGAGAGAGAGAGAGAGAGAGAGAGAGAGAGAGAGAGACAGAGAGAGAGAGAGAGAGAGAGAGAGAGAGAGAGAGAGAGAGAGATATATATATATATATATATTTCTGAGGCTTGTGGAATCTGCTTAGATCACATGCTGTGCATAGGCCGACATCTAGTGGAAGCTGCGGAGTATTACAGTTTGTTTTTCGAAAGTCGAAAATGGGCGTCGACACAGGCGTGCCAGTAATACTATCCCTAGTGTGACGTCCACTGTACCCAAGATCCCTCACGCGTGTAGGATCCTCAGATTGTTTTTTTCCGCCATACTGGTCGGAAGCATCTTGCGGAGTTCCCTGGCCTTAGCCATACTTTTGCTGTTATTATAATTTTAATTCTTATTCATTCCCTTCCCCACCCCAACGTCGACCCTCAACCTCGACGACGGCTGGAGAAGTCATCGACCGTCGACTGCTGCACGACGGATCTGGGCCTCGGTAGGCCGCTGGCCTCGGCCCGGGCCTAGTAGGCCGCTGGCCTCGGCCCTTACAAGTAGGGAGAGTGGGGGGTGGTACATACTCTTCACTCTTGATATATAGTTACATTTATATATATTCCTACACTTAGCAGCCCGCTGCCTTAAGGTGCGTATGGAGGGTACCCCTTTTCAATTCTGCCCCAAGTGCAATCGCAAATACCCTTGGGTCGACAGGCACGCCACGTGCAATCTCTGCTTGCCGAGGGATCACCCCGAAGCGAACTGCAGAGCGTGTAGTAGGTTTAAACCTAAGACACTTAAGGACCGTTCGACAAAGCGTTGGGCCCACCACGCCAGGCAGGAGGCCATGGCAGCGGAGGGCGCCTTCAGCGATGGCAGCGACGCCGTACTTTCGGACGGCGAGGGCATTACGGCGTCGAAAGACAGCCGACGAGCGCAGGTCCCCGACCTCGGAAGGTCGTCCGGCAAGGCGGCTATGGGGAAGACCCCCGGCGACGCAAGCGCTACACACCTAACACACACTAAACACACTAAGACCAACCGGACCTCGACGACGTCGACTTCCCGGAAAGAGGCACAAAAAGAACGGTCCGACTCGGTGTCCTCTGGGCGCTCTCGATCGAGATCGCCTCACGACGCAAGGCAATCATCCACTCTTGCCAAGAGTGCCTCGCTACACACACTAACGGAAGTTCGATCGTCGGGAGACGAAGACGACTTCCACCCCCAGGCCGCGCTCCAAGATACCGAGACCGCGGTTAACACCAGTGAGGCCCCACGCCCGAAGCACACAGATACCTTTCCAGACCCTCGACGCCAGGCGTCGAAAGTCTCTGGGGCCCCCAAGGGACAGGGAAAACATTTTTCCACGCACGGAGAAGGGGGGAAACAGCGGAAAGCACAGCCTTCCACCCCTGTAAAGCCTAAGCAGACAAGCAAACACAAGTCTACCCTTGAAAATAAATCACCTGCTAAAGTAATACCCTGTTCCAGGGGATGGTCCAGTGAAGACATAGACAGGGTTATGTCTAGGATGTCTTCCTTGGCTGATTTTTATGATAAGAACCCAGAACACTTTCTTTCATATAACCCTCAAGGGGCCACACCCTCAGGCTCCTCCGATCCTATCCCGCTAAGTAAAAAGCCCCGGGTCGAAAGACCTGAACCCTTCGAGGTTCAGCCTTACTCCACTCCATATTCTACTCCACTCCCCAGTTATCAGGGACAAGTTTTCCCTGAAGAGGACCAGGAGTTTGCAATTATGGAAGAACAAACCGGGACAGATTACTATGCAGAGGATGAGGACCTGGAGGAGGGAGAAGATGAGCAGGAAATTTACAGAGTAGATTCCCCAGTACAAAGCGAAGCCCCAGTTACTGACTCTCCAGTTGATAACCAGCCCCTCCTTAACGAGGTTCTCGCTCGAGCAGCGGAACACTTCCACATCGACACCCACGGTGTACAGGAGGAAAGGGACTTCGCGGAGGAGTTTGTAGGAGAGAGAAGACCGGTCGCTCAGACCATCCCTATCCTCAAATCCATCCAACGAAGAATAGATCCTTCCCTGGTGAATCCTAACCTCACCAGAGCTGTCAACCCCAGAATTGAAAAGATTTTCCGGGCAGCCCAGTCTGACCCTCTGTATATAAAGGGACATCTTAGACCAGATTCCCTAGTGGTGACCAACACTAGAAAGAGGGCTGGCACGCCCTTATCTTCATCAGAAGCTCCTCCCGACAAGGAGAGCAAAAAACTTTACGGGTTTGGCAGGAAGGTAGCCTCAACGTCCGCCTACCAAGCAAGGATTGCGAATTCCACCACCCTGTTGGCTAGTTACAATTGCCATCAATGGGAAGAGGTCGCGGCGCTCATTGCCTCTGCTCCAGAACCATTAAAGGGCCAGCTGGCTCGGATCTCGGCAGAAGGGAGAGCCGTGTCTGGTTGCATTTTAAAAGCAACTTTCGACGCCGCTGACAACGCAGGGAGATTGATAGCAGAAGGTACTGTTATCAAAAGACATGCGTGGTTACGGCAGTCGGGATTCAAGACAGAAACCCAGGCTTCTTTAATAGACAAGCCAGTGGAACCCGACCTATTGTTTGGGAAAGCGGTCGAAGACGCACTTAAAAATGCCAAAGATGAATATGAGACTCTCAAATCCCTTGGCCAGCTTACCAACAAACCCCCTAACCAGAGGGGGAACAGTAATTTTCGTCGCCCACGCGGACAAAATTCACAAAGAGGCAACTATGCCCAGGGACAGGGTACACAATGGAATAACAACCAGCAGTCTACCCAGAGTTACGGCAGGGGTAACAAGAGAGGTCGTGGAAGAGGCAGAGGCAGCCCCAACAAGGGAGGTGGCACGCCTCCACCAAAACAGTGACGCTCAGTTCAGGGTCCCTTGCCACGCAACCCCAGTAGGGGGACGCATTTCCACCTTCACCCAGGCTTGGGAAGGGATCACCTCAGACAGATGGGTGCTGTCAACAGTATCCGCAGGATATTGTATAGAACTACTGCAGCGTCCCCGGAACCATCCTCCACGACAAAGAGTGCACTCCCTAGAGCATCAAAGGATCCTTCTCGAGGAGATCGCCATTCTGCTAGAAAAGGACGCGATAGAACTCGTCCCAGGACACCAGGTAAACAAGGGTATCTATTCAACTTACTTCCTTGTGCCAAAGAAAGATTTGACAATGCGCCCAGTATTAGACTTGCGGCCTGCCAACAAGTATGTCAAGCCCCAAAAATTCCGTATGACCACGCTACAAGAGGTAATCCCCCTCCTAAAAAAGGGGGATTACATGGCAACCTTGGATATGAAAGATGCTTATTTTCATATTTCCATGCTCCCAGCGCACAGAAAGTACTTACGCTTCAAGGTAGACAGTCGCCACTACCAATTCAAGGTACTGCCCTTCGGGATAGCTTCTGCACCAAGGGTATTCACCAAGGTACTGGCGGTGGCGGCTGCACACCTACGCAGGGAAGCAATCCCGGTGTACCCTTATCTGGACGACTGGCTCATAACGGGGGAGACCCCAGGAATTTGCAGGTCAAACATTCAGAGGACTATCGACCTCCTCCACGAATTAGGCTTCTCTATCAACGAGAAAAAGTCAAGTCTGGTGCCAAGCACCTCAAAACAATTTCTAGGAGCTATCCTAGATACTCAGAAAGGATTGACCTTCCCTTCGGAAGAGAGAATTCGGAATATACTTCTGCAAATTCCGCATTATCAGTCAGGTCAACAGATAACAGTACGCAAAGCTATGCGGTTACTGGGCATGATGGCGTCATGCATTTACCTGGTCCCCCACGCGCGTCTGCGCATGCGTCCCATGCAGGAATGGTTGGCGAAACAGTGGTCTCAGGCAAGTGGTCATTGGGACGATCTAGTGGTCGTTTCGCCAACACTCTTACAGAGCCTACACTGGTGGACAAGAGAGAATCTCGCAAAGGGGAAACCCTTTTACAATCCCGAAGTACAAGCCGTGGTAACTACAGATGCATGCCTGACTGGGTGGGGAGCTCACCATCTCCACCACACAGCTCAGGGTCTCTGGTCTCACTCAGTAGCCAAGAACCACATCAATCTGCTAGAGCTTCTGGCAGTGTTCCGAGCGCTAAAGACGTTCGAGCCCCATCTACTGAACTTGTCGGTGCAGATCAGGACGGACAGCACGACAGCCATGTTCTATCTGAACAAGCAAGGGGGGACTCGTTCACCAAATCTGTCCAAGCTTGCCCAGAAAATCTGGATATGGGCACTCAGACGGAACATCTTCCTGTCATCGCAACATGTTCCAGGGGAGCTCAATTCCCTAGCGGATGCTCTAAGCAGAGACTCCCTCCCAGAAGAACACGAATGGGTCCTTCACAGAGACGTGGTAGAAGATCTCTTCTCTCAGTGGGGTTTCCCCACTATAGACCTATTCGCCACAAGCGAAAACAAACAATGCCCAGGATTTGCATCCAGGTTCCCCCAACCGGACTCCCAAGGGAATGCCCTGTGGATGAACTGGTCAGGGATGTTTGCGTACGCTTTTCCACCAACTCCTCTCATCAGGAAGGTGGTGTACAAGATGAACAAGGAATCGATGACGCTCATCCTAGTTGCTCCCATGTGGGCGAGACAACCATGGTTTCCACACCTACACAGGATGGCGGTGTGCGAACCCATCAGACTCCCAGCTTGGTACAACCTACTGTCCCAGCAACAGGGTCAAACAGTGCATCAGGAACCCAACTCTATGAACCTAGCAGCATGGCTCCTGAAGTCATAGAGTTTGGACATCTCAAATTACCACAGAGGTGTATGGACATTCTAAAGGAGTCCAGGAAACCAAATACAAGGCACTGTTACTTTGATAAGTGGAAAAGATTCGTTATCTGGTGCCAGAATAAACAAATCAACCCGGTTGATTGCACTCCTTCCAACGTTGTGACATACATGCTCCACCTGCTGGATGCAGGGTTGGTTTTTAACTCACTGAAAGTACACCTGGCAGCCCTCTCGGCTTACACCACATCCCATAACAAGGTCTCGTGGTGGAAAGTGCCAGTGGTTAAAGCCTTCATGGAAGGAGTAAAGAGACTTCACCCTCCTATTTCGAACCCACCGCCAGGATGGGACCTCAACGTGGTGCTAGCTAAGCTCATGGGACCCCCATTCGAACCCATGCATAAAAGTAGTCTCAAACACCTGACTTATAAAACGGCCTTCTTAGTAGCCATTACCTCCATAAGAAGGGTCAGTGAGATTCAGGCTCTGTCAGTGCAAGATCCTTTCTTTACTATCCACAAGGACAAACTGGTTTTACGCACACACCCTAGGTTCTCACCTAAATTCATATCCAAGTTCCATGTAAACCAGTCCATCGAGCTTCCGGCTTTCTTCCAGAACCCGCAAAGCTCGGCTGAGGTGAAACTACACACCCTAGATGTGCGTAGGGCGGTCCTATACTATGTAAATAAAACCAGACCGCTAAGGAAAACAGATCAACTGTTTGTCTCCGTAGCTACAGGCAGAGAGGGGGATCGCGTCTCTAAGGGCGCTATCTCGAAGTGGATTATCAACTGTATACAGCTGTGTTACTCTCTTTCTGACAAGACTCTGCCTTTTACGCCAAGGGCCCACTCTACTAGAGGCATTGGTGCCACTCTGGCTTTCATTGCAAATGTTCCCCTCGACACCATTTGCAAAGCGGCTACTTGGAGCTCTATTCACACTTTTACTCAGCATTACTGCATTGACACTCATTCCAAGACAGATACACAAGTGGGACAAGCGGTTCTAAGACACCTGTTTGCTCATGACCCTTCTCACATCCCACCTCCTTCTTCTGGTACTGCTCGCTAATCTATGCACAGCATGTGATCTAAGCAGATTCCACAAGCCTCAGAAGGGATACATTACTCACCGTAATCGTATTTCTGATGCTTGTATCTGCTTAGATTCACATGCGACCCACCCTTCCTCCCCTCCGAGAGAAGGCGCATGATTGCTTGTAGTCTTACCTTTTCTGTCTATCTGCTTGGATTATCTGTACTCACGCTACTCCTCATGCTTCCTCATGTCAGAAAAAATACAATCTGAGGATCCTACACGCGTGAGGGATCTTGGGTACAGTGGACGTCACACTAGGGATAGTATTACTGGCACGCCTGTGTCGACGCCCATTTTCGACTTTCGAAAAACAAACTGTAATACTCCGCAGCTTCCACTAGATGTCGGCCTATGCACAGCATGTGAATCTAAGCAGATACAAGCATCAGAAATACGATTACGGTGAGTAATGTATCCCATATATATATATATATATATATGTCCGGTTCTCCATCCGGATATTAGGATGCTCAGCCTTCACACATGGCTTCTGAGAGGCTGAGATAAAAGGATTGGGACCTCCCGGATGATGTAATGGAGATTTTGCTTTCAACTAAATCTTTGTACCGCTGCTGTTGTAATACATTTTGCAGATGGTGTAGAGATAAGAATGTTGACCCATTTACATGTAATACACTGATGGTGTTATCCTTTTTGTTACATCTGGCTAATCTGGGGCTCCAGATTGGTACCATCAAGGGATATTTGGTGGCGCTTTCTATTTTTAAGCGCCCTTCACAAGAAGTGTCTTACTTTAAGATACCTCTAGTAGTACAATTTTTAAAGTGACTGACAAATGTTTTCCCTCCAATCCCTTTTCAAGTCTCAATCTGGTATCTCAATTTAGTGTTGAAGTTTATGATGGTGGCTCCTTTCGAGCCATTACACGCCTGTCATTTGAGGCTACTAACCCTAATAACCATCTTTTTAGTAGCGATTTCATCTGTCCGAGGGGTGGGTGAGCTTCAGGCTTTATCCTGCAAGCCTCCTTGTACTGTCTTTTACAAGAATAAAGTGG
This sequence comes from Ambystoma mexicanum, assembly GCF_040938575.1. Classification (NCBI taxonomy): domain Eukaryota; kingdom Metazoa; phylum Chordata; class Amphibia; order Caudata; family Ambystomatidae; genus Ambystoma; species Ambystoma mexicanum. Next base: position 597,956,754 of record NC_090925.1, read on the forward strand.
TGCTGAAGGTAAAACCAACTTTTCTACCCAAAATTGTCTCTGAGTTTCATCTCACGCAAAAGATAACTTTACCATCCTTTTACCCTCCTCCACATCCTGGAAAGGAAGAGGAGAGGCTTCACAGGCTTGACTCCAAACATGCACTGAGCTTTTATATATTTAGAATGACAAAGTTAAGACAGGATGACCAATTATTCGTGGGCTATTCAGGCCACAAATTGGGTATGGCTATTACCAAACAAACACTATCCAGATGGATTATATTGACAATATCAGAATGCTGTAGACTGGTGGGAAAAGATCCTGCAGAAGGTCTACGGTCTCATTCAATCAGAGGTATGGCAACTTCCTCTGCTTTACAGAGGGGAATACCATTAAAGGACTTACAGAGGGGAATACCATTAAAGGATGTCTGTGCGGCTGCCACATGGTCCTCTGCACACACCTTCATTAAACATTATAGTTCAGACTCTTCCTCAGGTCATTATACTGTATTTGGCAAAGCAGTGTTGCATACCGTGCACACACCCATGAAAACTATTCAAGTGTCTTATACAATTGTGACTCCCTCCTCCAAAAACTATAAACTACTTTGGGAGTTTATCAAAGAGGAGGAATACGTGGGAGGACACAATCCATTTGAAGAACAAGTTACTTACCCCTGGTAATGTTCTTTCGACTGGATGTTCCTCTTACGTATTCCTTATCAGCCCCTCCCAACCTACCATGCAGTAGAATTTCCCTTGCGATTACAGTCTACTATCTCTCAGGAGGAGTAACCGTCCGGTACAAGATAGATCCTTCACTCGTAAAAACAGAACTGAAGTCAACGAGCGCTGCGCATGCTCCATATACCTTTGGTGACATCAACATCGAGACAGAGGCCTCCAAGGGACATGGAGTCGTCATGCATGGACGCACTGCGCCCCCTGCAGAATGCTTTTTTACCGAAGCAGCAAAGCTGGATATTGGAAATATAAAAGATAAGAAATACGTAAGTAGCTTGGTCTTCTCACTTGGTGCCCGGAAAAGGAACATATATATGGGCATTTACACTTTTCCAGGAACGCAGTGAAAAAGTGACCAATAAAGGTGATTTTGCATGTTTTACTCTTAACTTTTCCGCTGTGTGGTGGAAAAGTAAAAAAGTGCACAGAAGGGAATCTTTGGACTTAAGTGCAAATGCTAGTGTACGCTCGTGCAGTTTACTCCTAAATTGAACATGTCCCCCTTCCCTACATTTGAATTCTTTTCTAACATAACCTGAGCAAATCTGATTATTCATATTAGTAGCTTTTCTTCCCCTTGAAGTAAAGCAGTTGAGCAACCCTGCCATTGACTAGATGTTGTGATGAATTGCGGGATTCGGTCACTTCTCCCCAGGGCGGATGCTTTCCTTGTGAGGCTACTGAGGTGAGGCCGCTATGCAATAATCCCACTAGGGGTGGCAGTAAGCGGGACCTCACAGGGAGAGACTACCCCCTGAGGGACAGCGACTCCCGATTCGTAGAGGAACTCCCTAAAGCCCCTTTCTCTACCAAGTCAGACCTCTGTGTGCTACTGTAATACAGAATTTAATTTTCCTCTTGAAAAACAACCCATCACGAATACTATGAAGAAGAGGAATGGTGGAACAGCAATAATGATTGCTCCCAATACTGTGACGAAGAAGACTGAACTGAGGTTGCAGAACATTCATCAGACACAGAGGAGGGACTACGACCCTCTGCTGGGGAGGATACAATGACCTGTTAACAAAAAAAACCTGAGGAACGACTTCTCTTAGCGTCAGACAGTAAAGAAGCCCAGAAGCTTCAAACCCTTCAAGTTGTGGCTGGGACCACAAGACCTCACAAGCCTCTGTTGGGAGGAAGGAAGAAGGTGCTGCTGGCCAGAGACCTTGAAGAAGGCCGACGAGCAGAGGGGAAGGAGACCCCATAATGAAAAAAGCAGGCAGAGGAGTCGCTGGACCCTGGAAGGGTGGACTAGTAGATCTGACAACTGCGCAGAGGCCGTGAAGCCTGGAAGCCGCAGAAAGATGCAGAACGCTTACGGAACGAGAAAGCAAGTCGTCTGGACATCATGTGAAGTCCTGCCCCTGAGGAAATGCCTGGCGATGCCAACCCCTGTGAAACAAGGTAACGGGTGGGATCACGGCACTTGAGAGTGCTGCCATCATACTTGGTGCAGTACTTGTCCCGAAATTAAGAGGAGTAACGAATAGTCTGGGACTCGGCTACTCATCCCAGTAGTCAGAAAGAAGTTCGGAAGAGTAATGCATACTCCAGGACTCAGTCTACTCGTCCCAGCGAGTGGCTTGTCAATAAGAAGGTCCAACAGAAGACAGTGAGTGTGAAGAAGTACTCATTATCTGATACACACAGAGCTGAAGACATTAAGAGTAAGGAGAATATGAAGAGATTCATTCTCCCTTTTATAACTAAGAAGAGAAGCACTTTCAGAGACACCGAAGAGAGACTTTTGCCCATCATTCTTAAAACACAAAAGGCTAAAGAGGAAAGGCCTAACAGGAAAGCAAGCAGGGGAAGGAGAGACTGGGTGAAGTCCTCTACAGGAACAACATCAGTTACTTAGAGATAATGATGAATTACATCAGAGGATTGCATATTAAAAGCAAGAAAGGAAGTCTATGAGAATGGATTGATATTCCTAGACTTTGGTTGTTCGGAAGCTGAAGAAGCTTATTCAGGAGTAGGAGAATATTCTCCTGAACTTTTTGTTATTTGAAAGTGGACGAAATAGATCCAGGAGAAAGGAGTCATTATCTGGGTCTTTTGTTTGAAACTTTACAAAATCTATCCAGGACCAGGAGAATGGAGTTATTCTCCTGGTCTTTTGTTGTTTGGAACTGTTCGAAACCTATTCAGGAAAAGGGAGTCCTTCTCCTGGACATTTGTTTGTTTTCTTATAGTGGTAGGCATAGACTAGCTTAACAGACCATTTTGTTTTTGGACTTCCCTAAAGATGACGAGGCCCCTAATTAGTTGGTAAGGTAGGGAACCCCATAGGTTAGGGATAGGTGGGCATTTTTTCTCTGATTATTTAAATAAAATACCCTAAACCAACAAGAACCAACAAGTAGCACATGCTACTATGGATGATGTCTATACTCTGTTGTGTGCCCTATTGGGCTAGGAACTGAGGACTCGTACAAAAGTAAAGTTCCTGCCAATTTGCATTCATTGTTTTAATTTAAAAAACATTCATCAGACCAACATACTCTTATGTATACACATTACATAAGGCATAGATAAAATCACAAACTCATATAAATCACATCATACATTAAGTGTAACAACATTAAGATGAAGTGCTTGTGCATATCAATTAAAACTAACATATGATTACAAATCAGACAATATAACTCATCCCTATCTAAACATACCAATACAAATGATCACACCTTGAAACAACAATATTTCTACTTAAATTCAATTTTATGGGGGCATTACAAGGCCCCTGGTCTTAGGTGAACCAGAAAAGAATCTTTGTCCATACTCTTGACTGAGAAAAACATTTGTTGGACAAAGGTTTAGTTTTGGCGCACTATATTCAAAGTGCTTTCATCAGGATCTCTCTACATTGCTATATCGGGGGGACCTCTAACCATTTGTCTCTTCTTTCGATGTATAACAACGTTACAGCATTCTATAATTTCCAATGCCTTCTCCAAGACTTCTCTATAGTGCTATGTAAAGGGGACCATGTGTCTCCTCCATCCATCATTCCTTGCAGGCATTCAATGCCTGTCAATAATGAAATGACATACATTTTAGTTACTAATTAATCATCCCTTTTACCTATATTTCAATTATTCTTATGCCTCAGGAATTCTACTACTCGCCCCAAAATCCTTTTTATGATGAAACATATATATTCAAAGGCTGTTGTTAGCCATGCACCCACTTGCACCTCTGGCAAGGAAGCGGAGCCGGAGGCCACTCCTCCTGCATAAAAACTGTAGCAGCTACCCTTACCGGCAAAGCCCTCTGGCTGGCAAAGGGCTCGGCTGTTGTTAGCCGTGGCTGTTTGAAGACGTTAGGTGAGAATACTTGCTGTTCGCTTACAATTCATTTGCCCGGAGGGCCTGACTCACTGGTTGCACAGCTGTAAATCTGACTAAAGCTATTTTAGCTTTTCCTGTAGAACCCATTGAGAGCCTTGCTGGCCATTTTAGCTGTTTGAATTAATCTAGCAGCTTTGAGCCTTAAGCTCATTGTAGCCTCAGAATTCTTATTTTAAGCATCTTTCACGTGGCGGCTGCAGATTGAAGTTCGGGCTGATTGTTTTCTATATGTACTGACCTCATATCCCTATTCATGCCCATAAAATTATTGGGAGCCAGCTGCGAGCCTGCTGCTGACTTCACTCACCTGCTACATAAGCACGGTAAGCGGAAGTGGGAGTTTGGGGGAGGAGACAGACTCTGCCAGCTTCTCAAGTAATTCAGACTTTTTCTGCTCTTGTTGAGTAGTGTACACTTTAGTAGTAATAACTTGTTTTAGCTTGTGACAGTTTCTTTGATTTCCTTCTATTTGGATGTGACTAGAACCTTTTGCATCGCTTATTTTTTCTGTTATGTCTTTGCTGACTTACAGACCAAAGAAGCTTGTTAATAGTTATCTGCCATTTGTTGACTGCCTTATTTTGCGTGGTGGGACGTCCAATGAGTTGTGTTATTGTTGTGTTGGCATTGTCTAAGTGCTTCTAACTTATTGAAAAGCAGCACTGCCAGCATTGGGTTTACCAACTCAGCTCAATATAGCCTGGGAGCTATGTGCTGCGGTTTGTTTGGAAACATTCTTATGCAGCCTTTTTTTTCTTCTATTGTTTATGCAGCTCTTTTGAGCTTGGTGCTGAGATTGCCCAAGTGTGCTGTGTCTTGTATTCCCTTGTCATTTGCTGTTGTGTTTGCCCTCTCGTGAAGAATGTCAAAAAGGAAAGAAATATCTTCTATTTCACCGAAGGTGCAGCAAAACAATGTGTAGGCCAATTGAAGAAATGAATGTACTAATCATTAGAGACTTGATACAAGATATTCATAGCCTAGAAAATAAAAGCCTTTAGGGTGGGAAAGGGAGAATAAGGTTATGCACAAGAAAACAAAACCTAGTGTTGGGGCTAGTGCTAACTGTGTGGTTGGGGGACGGGGATGTGGCTTCATGGTCATGAGCAAGGACATGGATCCCGTTTGCTACCGCGGTTCGTAAGTGATCGGACAACGAAAAGGCATGACAACACTGGCGGATACTTTCGCACGTGGAACCAAAGCAATATGAATATGTGGAGCAGGCATCAGTGCGTACACTGATGGGAATCGGGCGTACATCCTGAAGAAACAGAACGGAATAGAGTGCAGACTTGGACAATGGACAGCAAGATGGCGCCCACTCAACGCTAGGACAGGCACAAAGGCAGCGAGTGGCAGGGGTGGCACGGAACGGACACCCGACGGTATCAGGAAGACTTGAGTTGCAAGCGGTGAAGTGCCGCACATGAAGACACAGTGTAGTTGCAAAGGTGACCCCGGGGGCTGAGAGAAGGTGACACTGCAGCACAACATGGTTGCACGTAGCCGAACCCTGAAGGAGGAAATAGAACGAGGCATGCAAGCTGGCTGGCTGGAGCTGGCCGGGGCTTCAGATAAAGTATGCGGCCGTACCAACAATGACAGCCAAGACGCATTGCAGTTAACACTGAAGATAAGCACCCACACCGGAGGGGGCCGGCGACTCAGGGTTCCATAGGCTCCTGCACACACATATCGGAGGAGACAGGGGATGCCTAATAATATATCAGCTGGATGTGCAGAGTGCAAGCGGACATGGGACCACAATAAAAGCAAAGGAAAATGTGGAAGCGACACTTGAACGTTATGCTTATACGAATTTAGGTGCACTGTAAGAGAAAATGGCGACGGTCGCGAGGCAGAATGAAGACCCATCTTAGGCGAGCCAACAGGAAGAACTGAAACCCGGCGCCCCTAGTGGCAAAGGATTACCACGCGGCAACCCACAACAAAGGACAAGGCAGGTGGGATGCAGAGTTACAAGGGTGGGATGTACAAACATAGGAGGCAGTAGTGAATGGACAGACACTATGAGGCACTAAGCTGGGACTACACCCCAGGCACTGGCGAGGGGGAGGAGCAAGAAGAATAACCATAGCCCTCTGTGCACTGGGACTAATGGGCTACATTTGGCCCTACGTCCTGCGCCCACCCACATCGAGAGGCTACCGTGGATGGCGTTGTCAGGCACGCAGCATAAGTGGCACAGGGCTGCTTGTGGAGAGCTCAGGTGCTGAAGTACTGTTTGGCCAACATAGACCCACGATACAGCAGGAATCAGAGCAACACCGGGAAGTTCCTGTGACAACCACCCCAACTATGAGTAGAGGAGCCGCAGAGTTGGGACACCACGCGGGATTGTGACTCAGAAGTTTGGGGATGGCAGTGAATCGGTGACCCATCAACAGTGGCCAGAGCAGCTGGACTACGAGGGTGGAAATGGCGTCCAAAGTGGGTAAACCTAAGGGGAAGCAACCAACGTTGGAGGACTTTGCTAAAGCATCCCCGACAGCAGAAGTGGTGAGACCCAAGAAGCAAGACGCATCGGGACAAGTATCCCCGTCACGAAATGACCAACAGATCCTGGACACCACAGCGGAACTGAAGACATCATGGGCATGCAAAATAGACACAGCCATTGCAGAATAAAAAACTTCTCTGGAGCAAAAAATAGACGCTATTAGTGTGGATGTAAACCTCCAAAGGTAAGATGTTAGGAAGCTAGTGGAGCGCACGGGCGTGCTGGAAAAGGATGTGAAAGCCAAAATGAACACCTGCACCGCGAACGCCAAGAAAATCTCGTTGCTACAACAACAGGTGCGCAATCTTGAGAACAGAGCCGAGGAGGCGGAAGGGAGGGGGCGCAGAAATAATATTCGCATCATAGGTCTTCCGGAAGGAGCAGAGGGCTCAGACCCGACCAACTACGTTGAAACTATGCTGCTACAAGAGATAGATGTGGGTACTCGCTTGGGGATTCGCTGTGGAAAGGGCGCATAGAGCCTTGACCAGACGGCCGCAGCACACCCCCCGACCAATCATTGCTAAAATATTGAACTACAAAGACAGAGAAAAGATACTAAAACACTTCCGTAAGGGAGGGACGATAAACAGAGAATCCGTGACCATCACGCTGTACCCGGATTACACCTTTTTGGTGCAGAGACAGCAGATGAGTTATGTATCCGTCAAAAGGAGACTGCGTGAGGCGGGATACAAATATATGTTGCTATATCCAGCAAAGCTGAAAGTGATGCACAACAACAAGGCACATTTCTTCGAAACTCCGGAGGAGGTGACAGCATGGATGGAGACACGGAACAGCCCAGCAGGAGCAGAAGGCCGGATGGAGAGCAGAGCGGATAAGTGAATTTGGGTATTTTCGGAAACATTGTAAGCTAAGCATGGGAGGGGAGGGGTTATATGCAGCAATGACATTGGCTTTGGACTGGAAAAGAGAAATATGAGGTGTAATTTGGAGCAAACTGAACACCTATGGGCCTTGAGTTGTAAAATATTATAGGTTAAGTTTAATGCGGGAGACCCAGACGGAACATGTTAGGTTGGTGTCCCCCCGCGGTGCCCGGAATATTGGCTAGGTCTGAGAAAAGGTCTAGATGCGGGGTAGCCTGAGATCCTGGGCAACAGTTTGGGGGGGAGAGGAGAGAGGGGAGGGCAGTTGGGGAGCTGCAAGGGAGAGTTGGGGAGGGAGGTCATGAAGGTTATGGGAGGGCGAGCCTAAAATCACATGCCACATAAGAAAATGAGAAGAGTGGGGTCAGTGACGGGTGGAGTGGGAAACGGATAAGATGGGTGACATGAGAATAGTAGCCTGGAATGTGAGGGGACTGAATAATTATATTTAGTGAAACAAGGTCATGATGTATCTGAGGAGACAGTAAATAGATATTGCGTTACTACAGTAAATTCACCTGAACGAAGAGAAGTAGGCGGTGGTAGCGTGGAAATGGAAAGGCACGACCCTGGGAGCGTTGTACTCGGTGTATGCCAGAGGAGTTATTACGTGGATAGCGCCACAGGTACCGTTCAAGCTAGTGCAGTCTACTGTAGATAAGGATCAGAGAATGGTGCTAGTAAAAGGGATGGTAGAAAACAAGGAAGTGAAAATCATCAATGTTTATGCCCGAACCAGGATACCACAGCCTATTTTAAGACTTTGTATGCCAAGATAAGCCCTTACATGGCTGGTGCGGATATATGGGGGGGGACTTTAACTGCACCTTGGACCCGAAACTAGATAGGTCTGATTATAAGATTGGTAAACCGGCCACAGCGGCGAAAAACGTGCGCACCCTGTTGAATGACTTTTTCGGTTAGAAGATGTGTGGAGAATGCATCACCCACAGGATAGAGGGTACTGACACTATTCCGCCCCCCAGAATCGGCACACCAGACTAGATTACATATTCATAGGACCGGAGTTGGCAAAGGAAGTGACACAGGCAGACTACAGAGCCATGGTTCTCTCGGACCATGCACCGTTGATGGTAACATGGCAATACTTACCCCCCAGAGCGAGAATTCCGACATGGCGACTCAGAGCCGAGGCACTGAAAGACACAGCGTTTAAGGAAGATCTTAGAGGGGACATAAAGGAGTACTTTGAACACAATAGCGGCAGTGTAGATTTGGCTGGGACTCTGTGGAGGCATTTAAGGTGGCGTTGAGGGGAGCAGCGATATCGAAATCACAAGGGTTACAAAGCATCATAGTACGAGACCTACGTAATGCGGAGAGGAAGCTGGAAACAGAAATGCGGGATGGTTTGGGGTCCCTTGGGGTTACCGACACTATAAATCACTTGCAGCAGGAATGTAGGGACCACTGGGATAGGCTTAGTAACCTAAACTATAATAAATATGTGGAGAGGCAGCACACGGAAGGTGATAAGCCAGGCAGGTTATTGACCTGGCTATACAAGAGTGAGACCCCCAGACAAGCAATAAGGGTGACACAAGCAACAGATGGGCAGATGCGGGATACCCAGGATGGGGTGAATGAGTGTTTTCGTGAATACTACCAGAGACTGTATTCAGACACCAGCGAGAGGGAGGACACAGATGTACACTAAGCTTTGACAGAGATCGCTTTGCTCAAGCTTGAGATGGCGGACAGAGATAACCTAGAAGCCCCAATAATGCTAGAAGAACTCGAACATGTGATCAAGATGCTACCTACCAATAAGGTCCCAGGGGCAGATGGACTCCCGAGTGAGTTCTATAAGGCATATAGTACGGAATTGCTCACCCCGATGCTGGCAATGTTTAACAAAGCGTTTGATACGGGTACACTGCCAGTCTCTACGGGAAGCAATTATCATTCGGCTCCTTAAAACCCACAAACCAGATGTGGATTGCGGGTCTTATAGACCGCTTTCGCTGCTTAACCAGGACAGCAAAATACTCACAGCGGTGATGGCAAACAGAATGAGACCAGTAATAAATAAACGTATACACCCAGAACAAACACGTTATGTTCCGCGTAGGAACATATCCAACAACCTTAGAAGACTTCATCATGTCATTGAGTAGACAGAGGGAAGCCCCCAGGAGGTGGCGATAATCTCTTTGGACGCGGTTAAAGCCTTTGATTCAGTCAAATGGCCATGGCAACTGGCCGTTTTAGAAGAATATGGTATGGGACCAATATATTTGAAGTGGGTCTGGTTGTTATACAACAAACCATTGGCATGGGTTAGAATGGGAGCGACCATATTGGAACAGTGGCAATTGAATAGAGGTATTAGACAGGGATGCCCGTTGTCCCTGATGCTGTTCATTTTGAGAATGGGAGCGACCATATTGGAACAGTGGCAATTGAATAGAGGTATTAGACAGGGATGCCCGTTGTCCCTGATGCTGTTCATTTTGGCACTGGAACCTCTAGTGGCGTACTTGAGGCAGCAATATGGAGAAGTTGGGATTAGCACTAGGGGGGGGGGGGGCAACATTTGATATTGCTGTATGCGGATGACCTGCTGCTGTACCTGAGGTACCCTGAGGAGAATCTACAGTACATTTTGGAGGTTATGGAGCACTATGCAATGCTGTCTGGAATAACAGTAAACACAAAGAAATCTAGCATCTTCCCCCTGGGTAGATATGTGGGACTACCAAGGCACAAATTACTGGTGTTACAGATAAAGTGGGAAACCGAGAAGTTTAGATACCTTGGAATAGAGGTGTAGCACAAGGTTGAGGTCGAACACAAGCAGAACACAGAGAAGGCAGTGACCAAAATAGCCAACAGCATGGCATTTTGGGCCAAGCTGCCATTGACCATGTTGGGGAGAGTGGCACTACTAAAGATGGTGGTGTTACCCAGGTTACTACACTATTTTGCGAACATCCCGTACATGATTTATTTTGGAATGTTTTTATTGGCATTTGCATAGTTACAATCGTGCATTTCAGTTTTCATATCACATGCCTGCATTTGTCAACAACAACAAATAACCTTTAACAACAACTTCTTACACGTGCTTGTGTTCCGCAGGACCTTCATTGGGGCAAGCGCTTCAATGTTCGGGGCGATAGCTTCCTAACCCTTATCTCAGTTGGGGGATGTCGCTTATCACCGGGGTGTGGTTAAATGGGCACTTCTCAGGTGTTATTTGCTTCAATGAGAGCGTTCATGGGGGCTTGTCGTCAGACGGGTGAAACATGTCCCAGAGCAGTGCTTTCCATGCTACACATTTGTCCAGGCCATCTGCTTCTGATCTGTTCGCTCCCTCCAACCACGCCTTGGTCTCCGCCTCTGCACACCTTTCAAATTCTTTGAGCCACTTTCCATATTGCAGCCCGGTAGGTGTTTTCCAGGAAATGGCTATAGTTCTTTTGGCTAGTATACATGCCAGGTCCATGAACCTGGCCACATGTTTGTGCTTGCTGATCCGGGGATAGGCGCCAAGCAGATATTCTTTCAGTGACCACTCATACCTCTATATTCCCGCCTCTCTGCATGCTCACTCTATTCGTGCCCAGAAATTTCGCACCCGTACATACTCCCAGAACATGTGTAGCATGTCAGCATCCTCACCCTTACACCACTGGCATTGGGAACTCGCTTCATTTTTAAACATGACTATTCTTTGTGGTGTCATGTATGTGCGGTACAGCACATTCAATTGTATTAGTTTGAAGCATTGTTTCCTGGATACAGCCTTAGGAAAGCCCAGTATTCTCTCCCATTCTTTCTCTGTTATGGTTGCGCCTAGGTCTTTTTCCCATTGCTCTTTCAGCACTGTGCCTTTGGGGTTGGGTGTGCCTATCAGTATACACTACAGCCTAGATGTCGGTCTCCAGCCGTCATTCAAATTATACATCAGGGTCAGTAACAGGCTCTCTTGTGGTTCCTCTGGCCAATGCTCCCATTTTACATTGGCTGTTTCCCGGACTCTGCGATACCAGAGGAATTGCCTGCTCGGTAGCCCCTCTTTTTCCTGTAATGAATCAAATTCCCGAAAGACCCAGTCTTCGTATATGTCACCCCATGTGTATATCCCCATCTCTTCCCATTTTCTCGCTACTGCCTTGTCTGAGCTGTCCCTGCATGTGTCAGCTGCTATCGGCACCTCTGGTGAGTAGGGGTTTACCAGTTTCAGTAGGTTGTGTGCTCTATTCCAGACCTACCTGCCAAGTGTTATCAGTGGCGGTGTGTGTTGTGCGCCCTCTTGTTTTACCCATAGTATTTCTTTCAGTTGGATGGGAGCCACTAGGTGTTGTAGTAGGTCTGTTTCCGAGGTGTATTCGTCTTCTAGCCATTTAATTACATGGCTAAATTGTGCTGCCAGGTAGTACCTTTCTAGATTTGGTAGTTTCACCCCGCCTTTATCGAATGATAAATACAAAATTGCTAATGAAAGTCTGTTCTGAGCAGTGTCCCACAAGAAGTCTCGGTGCAGTCCCTCCGCATGTAGCAGTGCACGTTGTTTAATAAGTACAGGAACCTCGGGAGAATTATCATTTTGGTGATGGCTACCCTGCCTAACAGTGACAGTGGCAGCTTCGACCAGAATTTCAATCCCCGTACCACCTTAGCCGTATTGTCTTCGTGCATTTGTTCCGTTGTGTGTCTAATGTTCACCCCCAGGTACTTAAAAGTGTCCACCTCCCAGTTGAGTCCCACCGCAGGTAGCTCCTCAACTTTCTTCCCTTTCAGCCCCGCCAGTGGAAATATGCAGGATTTGGTCCTGCTGAAGTGGATCCCCGACACCTTCGCATAGTTATCGAGTACGTCGAGGATCACTGGTACATTCAGGTGCGGGTCTCTCACGTACAGTAGCACGTCGTCCGCATAAAGCGACAGTAGGTGTCCCTTCCCCCCAACCCAGATGCCAGCATCCAGGTGTTGCTTCCTAAAATACACTGCTATGGGCTCGAGACTCAGTACATACAGCATCGGGGACAGTGGGCACCCCTGTCTTGACCCCCTCCTGATGTCCCAGATAGCTGACACCAACCTCCCTGTTTTAACCCTGGCCTTTGGGTTTGTGTACAATATTTGCACCCATCGGATGAATCCTTCCCCAAAACCGAATTCCCTCGGTGTCGCCACCAGCCATTCCCAAAATATTGAGTCGAATGCCTTTGTTGCGTCCAGGGAGAGTATAGCATACTATTCTTGGGATGCTGCTGTTTGCTCGAGTATGTGTTGTAATCAGCATAAATTCAGTGCTGTGCTACGCCCTGGTATGAAGCCGTTCTGATCACTGTGTATCAAGCCCCCCATTATTTTATTCAGGCGCTTGGCTAATATGGTGGTTAGGATTTTGACGTCATAATTTAGCATCGCTAGTGGGTGATATGAGTCGCATTCATTCATTGGTTTCCCGGGTTTAGGTATTGGTATGATTAGGGTCTCCCTCATGGATTCCGGCAGTTCCCCGTTGGTGTATGCTTCCCGGAAGACCTCAAGCAGCACCGGGGTGGGGGCTGTCTCGTATGTTTTATAGAACTCTTTTACTAGAGGCGAGTGATCGTATTGCCTCTGTGATATCTTCCCCTGTTATTTCAGCCTCTAGATTCCTTTTGTGCCGGGTCTATTTTGGGGAGGCCTATTTCGTTCAGTGTGTCTAGTATATCAATTTGCAGCACCTGGTGATCGTGACTGTATAGGCGGGAGTAGAATTCCCGGAAAGTGTCCTTGACTTCCTTCTGCGTTTTGCGTGTTGTGCCCTTCGCGTCTTTGATCTCCGTAGTCTGAGATTGTGGGTGCTCTCTCCTACACAGGCACGCCAGCAATCTGCCTGGTTTGTCTCCCTCAGCGTGTGTTATCGCAGTTTTCACTGAGTAGTCAAATTTGGCGAGCCTTCCCAATCCGTCTTGGCAGTCCCCTCGTATCTTTGCTAGTTCCACCTGCTCTTCTTTTGTCCCCCTGTGTCTGACTCTTTGTATTTTATCTCCTCCTCCTGTTCAATTCTCAGTGTTCTCTGAATGCCCCCCGCTCCCGCGATAGCCTTGCCCTCACCACTACCTTCATTGCTTTCCAGACTGTGCCTCATCTTTCAACGCTACCTATGTTTTTTCCACATATTCCTCTATTTTGTCCCGCAGCCCGTCCGTAAAAGCCGGGTCTGTTAGGGCGTCTGCTGCCATGCACCATAGTGGTATGGGCGGTCTAGGTCCCGTGTTTTCCAGTTGATCAGCAGTGGCGAGTGGTCTGATATTGACCTGCCTAGGTATTGTGCTGATTCAGTTTGCTTTTGGTGCCCCTTGGCCACAAATATATAATCTATTCTTATCTGAAGTGAGTGCGGTAATGAGTAGTAAGAATAACCTTTGTCTGTGGGGTGCAGCTCTCTCCACACATCTACTAGATCTAGGACGTCTACTATTGTGTTTAGTGCCCCAGTTGCGGCATCATTTTTACTTGCCGCTGGTTTCGACCTGTCTAGTTTCCAGTCCCTGACACAGTTGAGGTCCCCTCCCCATATGAAGAAAATCTCTCGCCATTGGGTTAATTTGGCCCCCAGCATGTCTAGGTGTTTTGCTATCCCATGGTTGGGGAAATATGAGTTTATTATGCAGACCTCCACCAGCTCAATGCATCCTCTCACTATTATGTACCTGCCTTCCGGATCTGCCTCCCAGCCCAATAGTTTAAACGGAATTGAAGGGTTTATCCAGATGAGCACCCCTCTGGCGTATTTTGAGTAGTGGGCACCATAGCATTGCCCGTCCCAGTGTTCAGCTGTTGTGGCCATAGTTTTCGTAGTCAGGTGGGTCTCCTGTAGCAATGCAATGGCCACCCTCTTTCTGTTGAGGAAGTATTTCACCCTATTTCTACGCATGTACGTCCCCAAACCCAGACATTCCACGTTATCACTCTGAGTTTGTTGGCCATTGTAATGTTTGGGTTCCCCCCTCCCGCCCCCATGGTCTCTAGCTGCTCTCCCTGATTTTACCAGTTGTTTCATTCCCCGGGTGGCCCCAACCCCCGCCCCACCGTGTAAATCTACATTCACGCAGTTTTTGACACATAAGTCGCTCCGTGTAGGATTCCAACCGTCATAACTTCCAAACCAAACTAAAACTAACAAACTGCACTCAGCTGCCACTTTCCAACCGTGGCTCTCGATCGCCCCTGCATCTTCTCGGCCCATCCGGGCTTCGGCATGCGGGCTTTGGTGCATCAGCAACTGGCCGACACCTACCAGTTCGTGGAGTGTGTCTGTTCGCTCCGTTCGAGAGTCGGGTCTTGCTCCTGCCGTTTGGTGACACAAAAATGTCTCATTGTTCTGCGTCGCTCACCCCTGGATTTGCTGTTGACAAGTCCGACCTGCACCCATTCTGCTCATGGACCGGCTGTTATTCATGTGTTCGCCTCTTGACCATCGTCCAGGTTGTTGTGTTCTAGCCACATTGGGGCCACCGCCAGCGTTTCCAGGAAAACGGCCCGTCCTTTGTAGAGTACTTTAAGCCTGGCCGGATACATTAGCATGTATTTGAGATTCAGTTTCCTGAGTTTACACTTGGTAGGAACAAATGAATTCCTTGCCCTTTGCACTGCAGGTGTGTAGACGGATCTCCCCTCCTTCTCTGGAGAACTTCAGTATAGTCTATCTGTCGCGAAAGTTCAGTATCTTTGCTATCATAGGGCATGGATGTGATCCCGGTGGTGGTCTCTTTTGCAGGGATCTGTGTGCCCTTTCTACCACAAACCCTTGTGACAGTGATTCTGCCCCAATTTCTTTCAGGATCAAGTTTTCCACGAAGTCCGTCGGGTTGGGTCCCTCCATTCCTTCCGGAATCCCCAACAGGCGTATGTTGTTGCGCCGCTCACGCCCTTCTGGATCTTCCGCCCGGGCCTCTAGTGCCGCGTTCTTCCTTTCTAGCTCTGTCAGCTGCTTTTCTAGGTCTCTTGTAGTTTCTGTTGTTTCTCCAGCATGGGGTCTGGCATGGATTCACATGCTCATGAATATTCCCCGTCGTCAGGCTGGGAATCCTCGGTAAAGAAAAAACCAGTATCAGTTTCGTTTCTGATCTGTCTTTCGTAGTAATAACCAATCACTGGTCTCTGCGTCATACTGACCACAGCCAATGACTGCCCTCTACCTAAGCACCGCCTCTGGCAGCCATCTTCAGATTTTTACCGCACGTTCATGTGTTGGGATCCTCGTGCTATTGCTCTCGAGCGTTAGTGCTATTTTTTCGCGCTTTTTACAAAAACTTCGATTCTTTCGGTCAAAAGAGCCTCAAGCTCCACCGATCCTACATCCGATCAACGGGGACCCGTGTCGGATTCATCTGTGCCCCTCAAGGGTGAAGATTTCGTCGAGCTACACTTCGGAGGACTCCAGAAGCTTCTCAGGCCCTGTCTCGGAGATGGCCCAGGAGAAGGGAAGCTCGATGCCCGGAAAGCTGTTCAGGGTCTGCCCTGGATGCCAGCTGCAGAACGTCTTCAAGGAGGACGAACACTCTTTCTGCCTTTACTGCCTTCATGAGGACAAGACGCACGTGGAGAAGGACTGTGCGTTTTGCGGCAACATGTCGGAACGGACCATGAAGGACCGCCATCAACGTCTCGCCAACTGGCTGGAGGGTAAGAGCCCGTCTGGCGAGAAGAAGAAGAAACCCGAGCGGTCTTCTAAGACCTTTGAGGGCGCCCCGGCGACGGGGGCCCAACATAAGGCCAAGCACCGCGAGTCCGCTGGCACCGGGAGCGCTGAACGGTCGGGCTCTGCGGGCGCCAGGCAGGGCGCACCCTCCCCGGCACCATCAACCACGAGCCAACGCTCTGGGTCGGGTAAGAGGAAGGCCGAGCACCCGGCGAAGCTCCTGGAGAGGCCCCGGTCGAGCTCTAAGGCAGAGGAGGAGCGTGGCAGTGCCCCCTCCCTCAAGGATAAGGCGGTGAGCGCACCTAAGGTGGTGAAGGCCTTGATCCATCCGACCAAGCCCTCTATCGAAACGGTCGCGGCGGCCCTGGCTCAGCCTGTGGTGGCTGCACCAGTGGTGGCGGCCTCAGGGCCCAGAATCTCCCTGCCTCCTCGGAGGGAGTCTTCCTTTGTGCCCATCGATAGGACCCCCGTGAAACCCTCCGTGGGGAAGAAGAAGGGGGGGCAGGGCGTCGTCGTAGAGTCGGCCTCAACCTCAGAAGAAGAACTGATCGAGGTCTTAAGCCACGGCCTAGGCGTGGAAGAAGGCCAGCCCGTCGGAATGGACCCCGACGCAGGTGACGACGACGACATCGTCGAGGATACCGACGGGGCCCCTGCTCGCCCGTCGGATTCCCCTCTGCCAGCGCCGCAAGACAACTCGGCGGCCATTTTGTTGGCCATACAGTCCTTATGCTCCGAGATAAGGACGAGGCTACCGTTACCGACGGAGGAACCTCTCCCGTCGGGGGATCCAGAACCGGGACCTTCTGGTGTTCCCCCTACCAAGAAAAGAAGGATCCATCCACCACCTCCTTTTCAACCGTCGCGCCCCTTCCAGCCCTCCTCCCCGTCCACCCGAGGGGATGATACGGGGACTGACACGGCAGCGACGGGTACGGACGACGAGGCATACGACGAGGATTTTCCGTCGTCGCCTCCCACCAGGGCCTCTCCGCCCGACGAGATCGGATCTTTCCACTCCATGATCTCCAGGGCTTCCGAGCTTTTCCAACTCTGCCCTGAGGAGAAGAAAAAGGAAGGCTTCCTTTATCAGCGGCGCGAGGCCAAGAGGAAGACGGTCCTCGCAGTGCCTCTGTTGGACGACATTTGGGATGAGGGCCTTTCCCTCCTCAAGAACCCTTCCACGACGCCAGCTAGAAGAGACCGGTACGAGAAAAAGTACCGGGTCCCGGACACGGCCCCCCTATGCCTCCGGGCGCAGCCTACCCCGGACTCCGTCGTCTCCGCGGCAGCCAGGAAGAAAGCGGGGGGGGGTGCGGCCTCCACATCGACTTCCCCGCCGGACGGCGAGGGAAAGAAATTGGATACTATGGGGCGTAGAGTCATCTCGTCGGCAGCGACGACGATTAAAGCGGCCAACGCCTTGGCTATCGTGGCCCGCTACGACAGGGAGCTCTGGTACAAGATGGCTCCTCTGCTGGATTTTCTGCCGGACGACAAGAGGGCGGAGGCCCTTGAGATCCTGCAGGAAGGTGAGGTGGCCTCGGACCACGCCATCACCGTGGCGACGGACATCGCCGACACTGGATTCCGCCAGCTGGGCAACGGTGTTTGCCTTCGACGTCGTGGATGGCTCAAAGCTACGGACTTCCGGCAGGACGTCCAGACCAGAGTCCTGGACATGCCCTTCGACGGGAACAACCTGTTTGGGAAGACAGTGGACGATTCCCTTCAGGCCATCAAGGCGGATACTGAGACGGCCCGGGCCCTTGGAGTCCTGCAACGACGGACGCCCTTTCGGAGCGGCGGAGGCAAGGGCGCCTCCAAAGGTTCCGGCGGCGGTTTCGCTTCCTACCGTCAAGCGGCCCGCTCGTCGTCGCAAGAGGCCTACAGAGGACGAGGCAAGTCTAGCGGACCCCGCCGTCGTCGCCAAGGAGGTCAAGGCGGCAAGGCCGCGTCCAAGCAGGATTGAACCGGCCTTGGGGTCGGGCCCCCACCGAAGCACCCCGGTGGGAGGCCGGCTGGCGGGCTTCGTCAGCGTGTGGGAGTCCATCTCCACCGACCGTTGGGTGCTGGACGCCCTGGCCCGGGGCCACGCGCTCGAGTTTCAAAGAAGGTGCCCGCGCGTCCCCCCCGTGGCCAGAAAAGAACTTCACGTCCCTCAACTTCTCCTGGAGGTAAAGGCGATGCTCAGAAAGGGCGCCATCGAACTCGTCCCAAAGAGGCTTCGGGGCTCCGGAGTCTACTCGAGATACTTCCTCGTGAAGAAGAAGACGGGAGGATGGCGCCCCATCCTGGACCTGCGACGTCTGAACAAGTTCATCAAGGCGCAGAAGTTCCGGATGGTCACCCTCCAGCACGTCCTGGGTCAGCTGGAGGAAGGAGACTTCCTATCGTCATTGGATTTGGAGGATGCCTACTTCCACATTCCCATCCTAAAGGGGCACCGAAAATTCCTCAGATTCGTGGTCCAAGGGCGTCATTACCAGTTCAAAGCCCTTCCCTTCGGACTACGGTCGGCACCCAGGGTATTCACCAAGTGCCTCGCACCGGTGGCGGCGCAGCTGCGCCGCGAGGGGATTCACGTCTACCCCTACCTGGACGACTGGCTCATCCGCGCCAAGACGAGGGAGCTCGCCGTGGTCCACACGGCAAGGACCCTCCAACTCCTCACGGACCTGGGATTCTCCGTGAACTACGCCAAATCCCACCTGGTGCCCGCGCAAGTCGCACTGTTTCTGGGAGCGAGGCTCGACACAGTGTCTCTTCTGGCCTCCCCGTCGGAGGAGAGGACCAGGACCATCTTGGGCAAGGTGCAACGGATGTTGGTGGCCGACGCGGCCAAAGTGAGGTCCATCAAGTCCCTCCTCGGGATGATGTCTTCCTGCATCTACCTCATTCCCATGTGCAGGCTCCGGATGCGCCCGTTGCAAGAATTCCTGGATGCGCGCTGGATCCAGACGACGGGCAGCTTCGAGGAAAGGATCAAGCTCGACGAGA
The DNA here is from genome assembly GCF_040938575.1 of Ambystoma mexicanum. Lineage (NCBI taxonomy): Eukaryota > Metazoa > Chordata > Amphibia > Caudata > Ambystomatidae > Ambystoma > Ambystoma mexicanum. Next base: position 597,975,923 of record NC_090925.1, read on the forward strand.
GTTTCCGACGAGCGATACAGTGGTGGGGCACCCGCGCGCATCTGACGGCGGGCATGGACTTCCAGACCCCAGCCCACCAGGAGACTGTGACCACGGATGCCTCCCTGGAAGGGTGGGGAGCGCACACCGAAAATTTGCACGCAAGGGGACTATGGCTCCCGACGGAGAAGTCCCTGCATATCAACGTCCTGGAGCTCCGTGCAGTGTTTTGGGCCCTCAGGTCCTTCCTTCCGTCCCTCAAGGGCAAGGTGGTGAGGATCTTCACCGACAACACCACCACCATGTTTTACATCAGGAAACAGGGCGGAACCAGGTCCCCAGCGCTGTCCAAGGAGGCTCAGGACCTGTGGCATTGGGCCGTCGCCCAAGGGATTTTTCTGGTGCCGTTTCATCTGGCAGGGATAAAAAACACCATCGCCGACTCACTCAGCAGGGAGCTACGCTCGTGCCACGAGTGGGAACTACGGCAGGATCTGGTGGATCGCCTCTTCCGACGGTGGGGCACACCCCAGATCGACCTGTTCGCGACGGCGACGAACACCAAGTGCCGGAGGTTCGCCAGCAGGTTTCCCCAGACGAGGAGCATGGGCGATGCTTTCTCGTTCCCCTGGGAGGGCCTGTTCCTCTACGCGTTCCCTCCATTGCCTCTGCTAATCCGGCTCGTCAACCAGCTCAAGAGGTCACGGTGCAGGATGATCCTCGTCGCACCTGCGTGGCCGAGGCAGATATGGTTCCCGGACCTTCTGGACTTGTCAGCGTCCCCGCCGATCAAGCTGCCGGCGGACGCGGATCTACTCTCCAGGGTAGGAGGCGCCATCCTCCACCACGACCCGAAGTCGCTGAACTTGCAGGCCTGGCTCCTGCAGCGCTAGAGTTTGGAGGATACGACATACCGGCCGATTGCAGAGAGGTTCTTGCAAAGGCCAGGGCGTCCTCGACTCTTAAATGCTACGGACACAAATGGAAGAGGTTCTCTGTCTGGTGCCACGCACAGAAGATTAACCCTCTACGGATTACGGCTCCCCAAGTACTGCCGTACCTGCTGACGCTGGCCAAGGCTGGTCTGGCACACGCGTCCATCAAGATTCATCTTGCTGCGATCTCCCGATACACCAGAACCACGGGGCGGACGTCCTTGTGGTCTCATCGTCTGGTGAAAGAGTTCATGAAGGGACTGTTCAGATCGTTCCCGCCGGTGAAGGCTCCGGCCCCGGCGTGGGAGCTCAACGTGGTGCTGACCAAGCTCATGGGACCTCCGTTCGAGCCTCTGCACTCGGCCCCGTTGAAGTTTCTATCGTGGAAAACAGCTTTTCTTGTGGCCATCACCTCCGCACGACGAGTGGGAGAGATCCAGGCCCTTTCCTGCAAGGCCCCGTACTTGACTTTCCACGACACGAGGGTAGTGCTCAGGACACACCCCTCCTTCATGCCCAAGGTACCGTCGGACTTCCATCTCAACGAACCCTTGGTGTTACCTGTGTTCTTCCCGTCGCCTTCGTCGCCGGCTGAGAGGACTTTGCACTCGCTGGATGTAGCTAGAGCGCTGAAGTTCTACGTGGACCGCACGAAGGGTTTTCGGAAGACGTCACAACTCTTTGTGAACTTTGGACCTGTCAATCAGGGGAAGGCTCTCTCGAAGGCTTCCATCTCCAGATGGCTCTCCGGCTGTATCATGTACTGTCACCGGTTGGCAAACCGACCGCTGCCTGGCCGTCCGAGAGCCCATTCCACCAGAGCGATCGCAGCTACCACGGCGTTCCTATCTGGTGTGCCCCTGCTGGACATATGCAGGGCTGCTACGTGGAGGTCGACGCACACCTTCACGAAGTTCTACTGCGTCGACCGGGATTCCAGGGAGGAGTCCAGGGTCGGCCAAGCAGTGCTGTGCAACCTGTTCGCCTGAGGTGAGCCTGGTGAGGAGGTAAGATGCTTAATGTTGAGTTGATGTGATGCTTAATGTTGAGCCTTTGCCACCTCCCGTGGTTGTGCATGTGTGTACTGCTATGTATTCTTTATTCATGAGCATGTGAATCCATGCCAGACCCCATGCTGGAGAAGGAACAAGTTACTTACCTGTAACTGTTGTTCTCCAGCATGGGTCTGGCATGGATTCACATGCGAACCCTCCCGCCTACCCCTCTGCGGCTCTTCACTTGGTCATACTGCCACTTCACGTGCTTCCAAATCTGAAGATGGCTGCCAGAGGCGGTGCTTAGGTAGAGGGCAGTCATTGGCTGTGGTCAGTATGACGCAGAGACCAGTGATTGGTTATTACTACGAAAGACAGATCAGAAACGAAACTGATACTGGTTTTTTCTTTACCGAGGATTCCCAGCCTGACGACGGGGAATATTCATGAGCATGTGAATCCATGCCAGACCCATGCTGGAGAACAACAGTTACAGGTAAGTAACTTGTTCCTTCCTTCAGTTCCGTTTCGGCATTTGTAACCCTTTCCGTGAGGTTGCGGACGTCTTGCCGCATCAGCTGTACATCATATTTAACCTCCTCTATCTTGGTGTCTATGAAAGCTCTTAGTGCCGCAATTGCTTCCTGCACTTGGCCATCGCTAGTGGTGGTTTCCTTATTCGGTTGAGTTGTTGGTGCTTCGTGGTTGCTGTGCAGTTGACCTTTCTGTTTGGCGGCATTAAAGGAGTCCATGATCGTGGCATCTTTCTTGTTCTTAGTTGTGGGCATAATTTCGCTGTCACCTTGTAGTATTTAGGTTGTAGTATTGGCGATGCACTCGCTTCCACATCGTGCTGCTATCGCTCTGTTGCGGGTTCCCTTAGATCTGTCTGGTGCCTGTTTATGAAATATGTTGATTGTGTTCTCTTGCGCTTTGTGTTTTGGGGGGTTCTAATTTCAGGCTTCAGGATCTCCGTCTTGTTTCGCTGTGTCGCTGCTCACCTTATCTGCGTTGCATGCGCTTCCTATTGTCCTAGGTTGTTGCTGCGTCGCAGGCGTCCTATTGTTCAGGGCCCCCGGCACCCAGTTGTTTACTTGGGGTGTCCTCAGGTCTGGGTACCCAATTTTTTGGCCGCGGGTTGCGGTGGTGCAGCTCTGTTCCGCGTGGTTGAAACGCTCTGTGTGGCTTTATGCGCCTCTCGTACAGCCCAATGTGATTGTTGCCCTTTGTGTCGCTCGTTAGTTATTCAGCATCCCTCCTGTGTGGGGGTCCCTCAGTTATTTGTGCCCAGGCACTGGGTTGCCAATTTGCTCTGTTATTGCGTTCACTAGGTTTAAGCCTTACTTTATGAGGGTGCAGTTCTGGTGTGTTGGATTGGAACTTGCTTAGAACTGCCCCACATTGTATGTGTCTTGGGTTGGGGGTTCGGGGTTGCCTTCTTTCTAGGCTAATTCGCTTTTCCCATGCGTCCCCCTCTGGCAGCAGGGTAATTTTCTTGCTCCCGCTTGTGCTCGCAGTTAAATGCAGGCCCACGCTTTCCCTCTACTCACGGTCCCCGGGGTCAGCTTGGGGCTCTCGCTGCTTGCTGTCCTCCACTGGTGCGGCAGTCCAACTGCTGATTTCTTAAGGCTCAGTGGTGCAGTCTGGCCCTGTAGTTCCGGGCCCCAGCCAGATCGGTGTGTGGGGAAGCCCTTATTGCGGTCAGCCACTGTGGTCTGCCTGGGGCAGGGCCCCCCTTATTTCCTTCAGGGACTTTAGGATGGTTTCGGGTTCTCCCTTTCGTAGCCTTGATGCTTTGCTGCGCGGTTAGTTTTCAGCCCGTGCAGCGGCAGGTACCCACTTCGCGCTCCTGTTTGCAGCCGCCTTTCCCTTTTTGCGGGTTGGCCCCCGTCTGGTTCGGCCTGCAGGGTATCTGGTTTTGGGTCCTTTGGGCACTGCTGCACACGCGTCTCCAGTATGGGGGCCTTGTGTGCATGTTCCGGCTTGCTCCCGCACCGCTCCTTTCCTCGCCCAATGGCTTTTATTCCGGGGCTGCTGCTGTGACGGGTGCCTTCTGCCTGGATTCGCTTGCTGCATCAGCTGTTCCTCAGCTCCGGCGTGACGCAGCCCGCCTGAGCCGCGTTCCGTGGACTGTTGGATTCTCAGTCGCCCTGTATCTTGCGGCGTGCAGAGTCACTCCTCTTGTCTCGGGCAGGCCACTGTGTTTGGGCACCTTCCTCGCCTCTCGTCTCCGTGTCCGCTGGTGGCTCCTTCTCCTTAGCTCCAGCGCACCACGCCTGCCATCTTGTGGTTCCAGGGGGCTCTTTTCTCTGTCAGTTCCCACCGCAATCTCCTTGCCGATTTTCGACCAAATTGCGGTCGGGAGTTGGGGAAGTGGCTGTAGTTTCAGTGGGTGTACTCGTGGGTGTTTGGATTTTTGTTTTTTCGTGTCTCTTCAAGGATCATGGAGCATCTCGGCAGGAGCTCCTCTTAAACGTGGCCTCACTCCATGAGCCCAGGCCACGCCCCGTCCAACATCCTGTACATGATACCCAGACGATTCTTCACCAAAGTACAGAGCATATGTAGAGGGTTCATATGGCAGAACTCCAGGAATAGAATAGCGTTATGGAAACTACAGAACCCCTAGGAACTAGGTGGCATTAGACTACCCAACTTTGAAGTATATTACTTAACTATGTTACCAAATATTGGAGTTGACTTGCTATCAGAAGACCCTACTTCTGAGTTTCAGTTGCTGAGGACCGAGTGTACCGCCTTCTTCCTGAATGAATGGATGTGACTGCCCAAATGAGAGCGGGTCGCGATTGTTAGATTCGGGTGAGGAAATGTGAACGGAGAGCCTGCCAGGTAATGGAGATCCCGTCTCTGTGCTCCCCACAGATACCGCTGGTGGCACCAATTGGGATTGATGAACTACTGAGGAAGACCATTAGCAAGCAATGGGAACCAATGGGAGTGGCAACCTAGTGAGACATATGGCAGGGATGGCAAGGTGATAGAGTTTGATACACTGGTGGAGGATGCAGGGGTACATCGGGGACAATACATCACATACACGAGGCTGGTAAGGATTATAAAAGGTGCGTGGCCCGAGGCAGTGCTGGCCCAACAACCTGTATCAGTTATAGAAACTTTTCACGACGTGTCAGAGTTGTCAGACGGGGGCCATGAGGTCTCCCAAATATACGAGTTACTGATGTTCAAGGTGGGGAGGGAGGTAAGCCAGACGAGACGAGACTGGGAAGAAGAGGTAGGGGAATCAATGGGAGATGGGCTTTGGATCAGGGCACAGGGATACTATAAAAAGGTATCCAGGAACGTGAGATTGCAACAGATCCAGTTGTATGTCACCCACAGGGCATACCTGACCCCTATAAGGATAGCCAAGTTTAAAAACGCGGGGGTGCAGGCATGTCCGAAATGTGGGGAGGTGGAGGCGGGGATGGTACACATGTTCTGGGCATGCCCCGAAATAAAGGGATTCTGGGGGGAGGTGGCCCATCTCATGGCAAACAAGAAGATTAACCTGGATGTGGACTCCCCATGGGCATGCATGCTGGGAGGGTTCCTTAGACCGCGCAGACTCAAGCATGTGAGTAAGCTCAAAGACCTAGTATATTTACTGGGTAAATGCAGGATAGCAATGGGTTGGAAGGCAAGCAGGAGAACCTCAAGTCGGAGCCTGGTGGTACGACTTACAGAAATGGTCGAATGCCAAAACTGTGGTGTGGAATGAAGCAGCGAATAGGGGGCGGGGAGGAAGAAGCAGATACGCTGACTGCCTGGAAACAAATTGTAGCGACTCTGACTGGGTACGACCGGGTAAGCCCGGAAGCGGATGCCCCGTCACGTGAGGAAGGTTGAGAGACGCCCGCAGAAAGCGACTGAAGGCGATGGTGGGGTGTGGTAGCCTTGGGTGGGGGCTGGTGGAGAGGGGAGTAAAACGGTGCGGAAATAGCATGAGTACCGATGTGCATATTTGTTGATTGTATTTGTCCAGGGTTGGAAAATAATTTTTAAAAAACGGTGGTTGGAGGGAATATTTGTGATTTTATTGCACCTGTAGTGGACAAGCAGGTGACAGTAGTTCGACCTAAAGTAGGCGACTCTACTGGCTGTTTGAAACAAACCAAGGATCCTCTTAATGTGTATGAGGTGGGAAAACGCTTGGATCAAGAGGAAGGGAGAAATGTTTTATTCCCAGTGAGTATGGTGGGTCTGACTGCTCTTAGTTCCGTTACTAATGCCCTCAATCATGGTGGTATTATAGAGGTTCACTCTGATAATGGAAGGGGGAGTCATGAAGTTCACACAATACATACACCCCAAGATGCTTTTGTAACAGAAGATTTAATTGAGGAGCATACTGTGTGTTCATAACTGAGGAAGGTAAGGAGAGGGAGGAGCTGGAGACTTCTTTGGTCTGTGAGTTAGGGGATCTAGAGAGATCGGTGGTTAACCCCTGTGTACCCCTTAGGAACAGGTTTTCCCCTTTGGGTAAGCAGGGCCAGGGGTAAAACAGGCTGAGGGTCAGAGGAAGGCGGCACAGGGTTCTCAGAAAAAGAAAGGCACTGTTATGAAGTGCCAAAAGAAGTCCAAAGCGTGGTGGGGGGGGGGGGGGAAATGTGATATACAGAACCTGGGTGAACCGGGTACATTGGAATCGGCTATCAAATGTCCTGTAACCAATGGCCGGCTTGATATTATATTATGTGAGCTAAAGGAATGAAATGGTCTCCTTAAGTTACAGCAATTTGCTGGTGTTTTTCAAGAGTTGACAAGTGAGATTAGATCGTTGAAAAGCACAATACAAACCCTAGTATCTAAAATTGACTCCTGGGAGAAGTCAAAGCAGGCCACATTGGTCACTCAAGTAGGGGGAGCCCATGGGTTCCTTCAGAATGGGAATGCCAGTGTTAACCAGCAGGGGAAGCCAGGACCAATCAGCACAGGAGTGCCAGCCATTTTGGCTATACCCTATAGCTCAGTGGTATTGAATCTAGTTTCCTCTAGGGCAGATTGCCTCCCGAGACAACATGGGCCCTATTATTAAAGTTAACAACACTCATATGAGCAAAAATAATGAGGACATAGCTAGTCAGAAGCTTGTACACAGCTGATCAGGGGGAAATGTAAATGTGCGGGCCAGCAAAAATGGGAGTTGAGGGCTATCGAGGGATGAACCTCTATCAGTAGTCATGTATGGTGTCCCGAGGTTCTCCCAAGGTGCATTTGAGTCCCAAACCTCTCTGATAAATATATGCACCCACTGGATTAGACATGTGAAGGGTTGCATTTCAGCTATCAAAGGTGGATATTGTAAAGCTGTGTAGGCATCGGATCATCCGATAGCCCGTTCGATTCCATTCAGGTTTTTCTTACTAATGGCAAGTTGGTGAAAGGCCTTTCGGCCATTGATGTTCCTCCCCAAGGTACTGCTATAATCTTGCGAGCATTTAACAGCCCCCAGGAGTTTCATTTGGGGTATGGCCTGCTATTCCCCCACCTCCTGCATCAAAATGAGGGCTTTTATATCCCCTTCTAGTTCCTCCTTGTTCTTGCCCGGAGTTTTAGCCACAGCCATGGTCCCGGGGAGTCAAATACGGGGTGCAGGTCTCTGGTATTCACTGCCCATCCCAGGACTGAGACCTGGAATCCTCATGCAGAGAGGGACACTGACCGTACCAGCTAGCCCACTAATCTCTTTGGAGCTCGGGCCACCAAGGCCATTGTGAGGGGTCAGTAATGTGAGACTCACAACTGATTTGCCATTTTATTACACACAAAATAATAACAGAAATCCCAACTAAACCTACTCTACCAGGGGATTCCCTACCTATTCTAAGATCTATGGAAAAGCCTCTGAGCATTCATAAAACTAACCCACACACTGCATAAACATTCAAAATAGCATAAATACAATGTAAATACAAAGGTTTCCAAACACACAATGTCTTGGATGACTTCTCGTGATCGTGGACAGATCTCACTCCCCCAGGAATGTCCCAAAGTCAGTTTCCTCCAAGGAACAAAAAGTCTTAACCAAAGTATTCAAACGTTCCTATGAAAGAAAAAGTTCACACAAATAAAAATCCACTGGCCCAAAGTCTTTGTTGTTTGGTGAAAGGCTTCCTTCTTTACAATTCCACAAAGAAAAGAAAAGCACCAATGGAGTTTCCTGGATGACTTCCTTCCAAGAAAGAATTGATGAAGTTGGCAAAAGTACCCCTCACACGTTAACAGCGTCTCCACTGTCAGCTTCTGCAGTGTCTTATGTATAAACTGTCAGGGTGTTCCTGCTGGTGATGTCCTCTCTCAGCAACTTCCTTCTGCGATGCAACTGTGAGAGCAGGTTCATTTGCCCACAGTTAGCTTAAGCAGTTCTGATAAATATTGATAGCCCCAGTCCTTCTATTGCTAATACAACTTCTACTTGCCTGTAATTTGCTGCTACAACCGCAACTTCAAGGATGGGCAATTCTACAAGACATCTTCTACCTCCACAGGTTGGCAAATAACTCTTCTTTCTATACCATAAGAAAGGGCAGCCTCTTCGCCTGTTTGCCTGTCTTGCAGCTACCATAGAATCTGCTTAGTTTTCTAGACCACTTCTTATTCTTCCAAACAGTCTTTGCCATGCAGATATAGAAACACATTTGGTGAACAAGTACCCAGCTCCCTTCCCCAGTATTGTATACACTTTGCCTTCAATGGTTACCCCAAAGCAGTTGTTCCACTGTCCCAGCTTTGAACGAAGACTCTTGGGTAACAATACATTCTTCAACTTCAGAACACTGGTGTACAGTTCTTATATGTGTGGGATTTACTTTCATAGAAGTGTCTCTATTGGGTAATGCTTGTTCTGGCTTCAACGTCTACTGCTTCTACAATCTCCTATTTACTTCAGCCGTTGATGTGTTGCAAGATATGTATCTTCTATTGAAAACAAAATTAGGCACATGCAATTGCTTTTCAGTATTGAACTGCGACTTCAAAGAGACGCGTTCCCACCTTTTGGTCAGCACTCAGCCCCCAAGGTATCGGGAAACATTGTCTCATGCACACAATCCCTTTAAAGAATACTTGCAACTCTTCATGAAAGTCTGTTTCACTTCAATTATGCTACCAGCAGAGTTCTCTGTGTTAACCGGAGCCACGCAACCGGTCGGCAACACAGTATTGCTGATGTTAGGGAAAGAAAGGCTTTTTATCACAAGTGAGCGTTTCAGGTAAGCATGTGTTACTTTCCCATTGATAAAGAATTCCCTCTTCTGCACTTAAGTTCTACTTGCTCATACTACAGAGCAAGTGCGATTTAAAAGCTAGCCACAGTACAGAACTGCCGCGGCTTCCCAACTTTATTTCTTCCCCTACTACTACTGCAAGCCCTTTTGGGATTCACACCCCTCTGCTGCACGGGTGTCTCTGATCCGGCCTCATTAAGGGAGAGTCTCATACTCTCCAGTTTCCCTCGGCTTGGATCAACATACCAGCCTTAGGAACAACTGCAACTTCAGCTCTGCATTCACAGCAAGGAGGCGCACCTGGCGGGACTGCCTGTTGCTTACTTTTCCGTCCAGTGCTTCTACAGCTATTCAAGGTTTGTGAGCATAGGACAAACTCAGAGTTTACAATTTAAAGTTGCCTCTCTACTCCGGAGTACCTGTTGTGGTCACACTTCCTTGTGATCTGCTGGCTAAGTGGTCTGTTTCTTCTGCTACTGCTGGCCTTCCAGCTCCTGTACCAGCTTCTAGTGCTTCTCTCTCAGGCAGCCTTTTATGCCCCTCAGGTGGGCTGATTAGGTTCAGGTGCAGGCCCGTACGATTAATTGCCTGACCTTGTCTAAAGTCATTAGGCTTGCCTGCCTGACCTAGACTCCTACCTGCCTCTATAGCCCTCTTCTTCTTCACACTCCCTAAGGGATTCTGGGACTAATTTCTCTAATTCTGCAAAGGATGTTAAAATGGATTTTCTTCCCCAGATTTTATTAAGGGAAGAATTGTAGTGTTGAACCCTTTTAGTGACGTAAGGGTCAGAAAAGGTTACATGCTCATCGCTCCGGTTGGGATACCTTTCATCTTGTGGAGGATATGGGATCCTAGGTGTATAAAAGATTAGTTTCTTGGGTTCAACACAAAGTGGAGTCACTCTTTCAGGTTTGATCTTTTTACCCTTAGTAGAGGATTGAGGTGTAAGCCCGAATCACACTTAATGGGTGTCCACGGGGGGTCCCTGCAGACTTTGATCTGCAATTCCCCCGTGTCCACCGACATTAAGCACGTATGGTAATCATGTGTGACTTTATGCAGGAATCACCCACCATTTATACCTTTGAGTTAATACCTGTGCTCATATCATAAGCCCAGACATAGTTGTACCTCTTGTGATTCTCTTAATGATTTTGTGTCATACTTAAATTCCAACACATGGGGTATTAAATTTACACATACTTCTAGCTTTACTAGTATTGATTTTTTGGACCTTTCGATCAGCATTTCTGACAACAAATTTGTTACAAAGACCTATCGCAAATCCACATCAGTTAATGCAGTACTACATGCAAGAGCTGTCATAAGAACTCCGTTTCACAAAATATCCCTAAAGGGGAATTCGTACGTGCCAGACGCAACTGCTCTCTAAACAAGGATTTTAACACGGAATGTGCGTTAATTCGCAACCGGTTCCTGGCTAGAGGCTACATCAGCAGCCTCCTAGACAAAGCTCAACGTGAGGTTAAATCCATGAAGAGAGAGGATTTGCTTACTCCTAAAGTACGCTCTCAAAGTACGTATAGTAACAAACTGAAATTCATTACAAGATATAATGCAGATAGTTCTAATCTGTATAAAATTGTCAATAAACATTGGCATATCCTTCAGCTTGACAGCGATATCGGCTCCTGGGTAGATGACTCGCCCAACTTCATCTACACTAGGGCCAATAATCTTAAGGGCATCCTCTCACCCTCCTTTATGTCGAACCCACAACATATAACTACTTGGTTACACCAACCAGATAACAAAGGTTTTCGCAAGTGTGGGGGATGCTCTATGTGTGCTTATGCATACGAAACCAGCACAATTGAATTTGGCCAACTGGGCACTCATAGAATCCAATATTTCATTAATTGTAACACTACATTTTGTGTATATTGTATTATGTGTGTTTGTGGACAGTGCTATATAGGCAGTACCATTTGACCATTAAAAATTAGGATAAGGGAACATCTTGCATCCATCTCCCAGGTTGACTCAAAAGTACCCATTTTCGGTACACTGGCAACTAGCCCATCAAATGGACAATAAGGCACAAATTAAATTCACTGGCATGGTGAAAGTGACCCTGCCACAACGTGGGGGTAATCTTGTCCTTAAATTGAGACAATTAGAAGCTCGCCTCATTTGTCAATACCACACTGTCACACAAGGTCTCAATACAGACCATGAATTATCTGTATTTTTATGAGAAATTGCCCTCATCATTGTAACATTGTAACTTTGTCGTTAGACGGACAACCTTGACTCATCGGTGGCCATCCATTTAGTACTCATTCCATATATACTTATCCATTTCGTTACCAGCCTAACCGAGGCGGGAACCCCTGAGGCAGACGTATGGGGCTTAACTCGCCCCCACCCACCGCCATAGGTGATTTTTGAAACTTAACCCCTAACATTGGCTATCCTTAATACTAATTTCTATTCCCACCATCTTCCCCATTCGATGATGACATGTGTAGAAACCTGGTTTCTCCACTCCAGGTCAGTCCCTTCTTTTCACTCCCTCCCTTTCTTTTCGTTTCAAGTTGGTCTCCTCCCTTAATTCCCTTCCCCTTTCGTAATTCATTCTCACTAATTGTAATTATCACTAATTCAGCATATTGATTTATTAGAGTTCGCCACATCCAGTGTGTTTTAGTTGATCCTTACATTTCGGCAATTTGACCCTTGCATTACCAAGCATTACCGCTTAGTAACCAGTCCTCACTCAAGATGGCGTCCTTTTTTCGCCACCCGCGCCATCAATCGGCAGTCGGGCTACGTATTTAATTACTCGCAGGAGCCGCGCACGCCTGGCTCCTGTTCACTGTTACAGCCGAGACGCTGGTAAAACCAGCTACTTCGCACAGACCCCTAACCTGACAGTGGGGCTACGCGTACATCCAATCTGTGGCCAGACGCGCACCGCCGCTCAATCACTAATTATGTTGTTCTGTCTGCTTCTCTCCCTTTCTGTCCGCGACCTGGCTCTCTGTTCCGTGTGTTTCTCCACTCACCGCCGCATCTGCAGTTTCACGCGATTAAGCTTTCAATTGACCTTGCAACTGCATCTTAAGGTATGCAGGCTTGTGCCTTTTCACTTCTATCAAATCTGTGTAATTACACAATTCACCATTAACATGGTGTATGTTATGCTATTTTTACAGTGGAGCCCACGATCCTTCTATTTTTTGTTGTTTACCACACACATTGGTAAGTTAAACTTTTCTTGTTTCCTCCAATTACCATGTCCTCAACTGAGCCATCATTTTTCACACGCTCTTTTTCCCTTCCATTTTTTTGTCTTGTTCAGTGTTATTAATAAAGACTTCCCACTACTCAGGTAAATTGCTTCAACCTTTCGGAAATATATCAACTAACTGGATGGCCAACCCAGATGAAATATGCTAATGTATATTTTTTGTTATTTTTGTGTTTCTCTACCCCCATTCCTTCTTCGGCGTGCTAATCTATTTGCCATCTCTTGAATTGTTTTTTGTTCTTTTTGGCTCCATATGCACTGGCACATTTTATTTGGCAATCAGATTAGCTTTTTATGTTTTTGATTGCTTCTGTGTGTTTAATATGATTGCTTTTGATCTCATATGCCTGATGTGCAATTGTATGGTGACTTGCCACTCTCTTTTTTTCTTTGTTGTTTGGGTCGTTTTCATGTATAATACATTACTCTGTAATTCTATGCATTGGCCTATTTTGCATGTACATTAACCTGTAGCCTCAGTAGAAGAGCAAGTGCTCGAAACACGTGTCAGGCTACCTTTTTGGGAAATAAACACATACCAACTGTAATTTATTTTGTGTGTGCGCGCAGTGTGTCTGTAAAATCAACTTGGTGCTGTCTTATTGGTGGTGGACTTGGCAAGTCCCCACACCTACACTCATCCGCAGCGCTCCTCACACCAATCTTTATTATTCTGGTCCTTGCGCTGAGCCTCGCTGTCCTTGTTTGCCAACCTCGTTTACTTATAGTTGTACCTTGTCCTTGTAAAGGAACTGCACGTCCTGAACAATGTAATAGAACTGAGTTGCCCATACTAACATGGCGCTCCAAGGACTTTGGGCGCATGCGTGAAATTGCCTTGGAAACCATAATAAACATTGGAAAGCTAGCCCCGCGCGTTGGCGTCGGATAGCTGCTCTCCGTTTTTGAAATACGAGGTGAGTGATTCTTTCGTCCTGGTTCACTCGCGTTTACTGGGAATTGAACAGGCACCTTAATTTGCAAGTCAGGGACACGGCACAAACCCATTTTGTACCGAGGTTGATGTTTTTTAGAACACACAAAAAAGTGCCGGCTATGCTGCACCCGATAAGTTATGAGCGCTACTTTAGGATTTATAAGTGCTACAAGTACTGCGCCTGACTAATCAGGACCCATAGACATATAGATATGTGTATGGCGACACGCGTATTCTGTGCCCATATCTAAAATTGTGCAATTTAACGTTCAAAATGCACGGGTTCGAATTGGTACTTTACATGTATAGGTACCGTGTGCGCTAATCACACAGTGCACGGCTGTACACCGAAGATGCCTTGCAATTGCATGTCTATCCTCCCTCCAGGAGCTGAACCTCCTGTAATCCTCATGACTGAATGTCTCTCCTCCCTTTAAGGCACCGCAGTTTTCCCTGTCTGACCCGTATCTGCACCAGGGACACAGCGTAATACTGAAGTCCAGTGAAATTGTTGATACCTCTTATATATGGACCACAATGTTGGTGTTTTCTCCAATAGTTAAGTGTTTAAGTCGAAATTGTTAGTCCAAGCCCTTAGTGATGATTTTTTCTGTCACCCTTTAGGTTTCCACATTGTGGCAAATTGAAATTAATTTTGAACCGAAAGCAACCATAGCCCTGAAGATGGATTACATATTAATCCGAAACGCATTGGCAACAGAATAGACCTGTTGGTGTCTTTTGGGACTCTTTAAATTGATCTAGAAGTTCAGATGTACTAGTGTGGATGTTGTAAACACTAGTCACTGGATGGTTTCTTATTTATCATTTTCAATGAGTCAGGTTGACTTTAAGATTTATGTTTAAGTACACAAGTCTGTTGATACTCTTTCCAATGAACATGCTTTTATGTTTTATACACACATTTCTGCAATAAAAACCCTTGCAATATATTTGGTTACTTTTTTTAAGTGCTTTTTGTAAACGATATATACTTAAGTGACTGGCAAGCACCAGTGTATCATAGAAATATACCCACTCTCTACCTGAGAGTCACAATTGTTCCTAATTGGATTAATCTTATGTTAATGAGCGTAACATAGTCTGTTCCCCTTTGTACATCCAGCTTAGGGGATTTTTCAGTGGCCAGACTGTCAAGAGGTTAATTTGGGACTCTGTCCCACTGGGAGTGCATATGGGACTACCGTGTGGTAACGCACATTTTTTTTTCTCTGATCCAGAGGATTCTCCACACCAGTCTCTGCTGCCTGTACTACTGTCCTTTCCACAATCCTGCTGCTCCACCCCACAGGCAGCGAGCTGAGAGCACTCGGCTCTCCCATCCGCCTCACGCTCAGCCCCTGCCCTCATCTCCATCCCGTCCTCTCCTTCAGCAAGGCCCTGCTTTATGTGTAAGCCAGTATCCTCCTCACTGCGTAGCATGCAAACTGCACACCTTGTTAGCCGTCCCTGGTTCAAGGGCTCCTCACCGGGCGGCTTTGCTGTCTCTGCAGCATGGGATGGCTGCACTCTGCACCAGACAAGGCCCCCTTCATCCGCTTCACTATGTGCCGGCCGTATCTCCCTGCTGGCTGGCTCACAGTTGCAGCTGCGGCACTCACGAAGCAGACCAGAAGCCCCTCCACGCTGCAGGATCTGTTGCGGGATCCAGGAAGTAGAATTTAATCCTCTGGGTCACATAAATCCTCAACTTATCCAAACACTACGCTGCCAGATTGGGGTCTTCCCAAGGTGCTCCGGTCACCTCCCTCCTCACCCACTCACAGTGCAGCGGATGCCATATTGTCACACCATGACGTGATTCATGCGATGGGTCTCAGACTGCTTTCCACATCCCAGGTGGACTTGTACTTGCAACAGGTGGGTCACAAGCATAGGGGGTACTGTTCCATCTATTTAATTTATCGATTGTGCCGGGACGAATGGCCCCAGGCAGCAGTTGTCTACACAGCTCCCAGGAGTGTGCCTGCCATGCTTCACCGCTTGGCCACGCCCCTTGTTTGCTTTTTATAATGAATGGGCAACAACAACTAGCACGCTCATTCAAGTTCTCCTGAGGACTCTTCGTCGCTTTGCACTTCCTCCTCCTTGTCCCAGTACTTACTGAGGAAGCTCCTGTCAGGTCATCCCTACTCTTCCTCGTCTCAGTAGGTGTGTAGCTCTCTCACACACACATACATGGAGGTGGGATATAAGGGATATGGCGATACACAGGAGGTGGTTGTGGGGGTCCAAATACTGCGTTATCCAAAGATGTTCTCCCTGATCCCCCAGAGGGGGAATCTCTCCCATTGAGATCCTCCAGCTGAGTACCAACCCCTGGGGGACTATCGGGTAGCAGCCTCACCTTCCTGGCCTCATCGGAAGGGGTTACATCTCGGGAAGAAGTGACGACATCTCCGGATTTGTCACATACCATTCCCCTAATGGTGCTGGCTTCCTCGTCTCCTAAAGGAAAACGGGTCAGGAAATCCATGTTTCCTTGCTCCTTTTCCTTTCTGTGTTCGACACTAAAACAGAAGGGTTGAAGATCAAGGAACCGGCGCATTACTCTTGGGTTGGTGTCCTTTCTAAGTCTGAGCCATTTAAGGGGTGAATGGTCCGTGATAAGTTAACATTTTCTACCCGTGAGGTATTTAATGTATCTGTAAGGGTGCAGAAGTAGAAACAGGAAAACAAAGGAGGTGGCGTGCTTGTTGGTACAAACCTTTATTTTACAGAAAGTTAGAAAAAATCACTGTCCTTATAACTAAGAGGGGGTTCCCTGCCTCAAACAAAATTAAGTATGATGTCAGAATGTCCATCATAAGAAAACTAGTCCACCGTCCGATGTCCCAAACCTATTTCCGTCCCTTTGAGAAAACTATATAACTAGTTTCACAGTGACTCCAGAAAAGTGGCTCCTTCCTTCTGGAAGATTTTAGGCAGTTTGTGACTGTTGGCGGAATATCCCTCTTTCCCTGGCCGCCACTAGGCCTTTCAATAATAGTTCCACACAGAAGGAGGGGGCCAGCGTCTCCCTTCCCCAGGCCTCCTTAGGCAACTCTTTACAGTTCAATAAAGTGGGGGGGGGAATGTCTCCCTTCCCCAAGCCTTTCTTAGGCTCGCTTTCAATATTCCCAATGATGTCTGTGGTTTTGATAGAGGATATAACCTTCCTTCCCCTGGTCTTCTCTTGACTTTTGCCAAAGGATATCTTTCTCTTCCGCTCGTCTTCTCTTCCAGTTGTGTGGGTCTCAGACCCCTTTCTCAGGGTGATAATGTCTCTCACTCAGGCCCAGTTCACTATCCTGCCAGGCCTTGTTTCGCATACACAGTTCTTCAATCCTTTCAACATTCGGTTCCCAGACCCCCATCTCAGGTTGATAATGTATCTTAATCAGGCCCAGTGCACTATCCTGCCAGGCACTGTTTTGCTTCTGGCACTCTGGTTTCTTCCAAGTACTGTAACGAGGAAGATGATGATTATTGTTCTCAATAACTTGTTTTACCACTTGGATTTCTCTTTGGCCCGACTTAGTTCAACTCTGCCCCTCATGGTCTCAAGAGGGTCTTTGCTCTGCCCCCTGCTTTGTAGAGCAATTCCCAGTTCATTAACACAGTTTCTCTCAACCCCAGGGGCATGCTCCTTACCCCTGCTCGGCAGGTAGCCACTCTCTCCAGCTCCCAGCTTCTCCGGGCTTCTCTCGCCTATTTCTCCCGCAGTGGTCCTCATGTCTCAGCGGCGTGCTCTGCTGGGACGCGTCTGCCATCTGGACTGCATCCTGGTCTCCTTCAGTCCCTGTTCTCTGCACGGCAGCTCCCTTCAGCTCGCGTTTCCTCCAGTGAGGATCAGACAATGAGAACAGTCCTTCCTCTCTCTTTACCTTTGGCGAACTGGTGTGGTTGAGAGCTAATATGTTTATTTTGGTTCCGTGAAGGTGCTCTTCTATCCTCTTTTCTTCTTCCTCGTGACAGTACCCATAGAGCCATAGCTTTTTAGGTTTTCCTTACTCTTCCTTGTCACAGTATGGTTTTTCTCATAATCATAGACAGGTCTACTCTGCATGAAGTAACTATTAGTAGAAAGAGGAGGTAAAGAGGACCAGTCTTTTGACCCTAACAGTGTGTGGGGGGGGGTGTTTTTGGGGTTAGAGTGGTAGTTGTACCACGTTCGCCCTTGACAATCTTCCCTTCCTTCACAGAGGGGGTCCCTGCCCATGGGATCCTCCCACGGAGTACCTGTCAAGCTGTGCCCCCCCAACCTCTGGGATCCCTTGTACCTGTACTCTTTGGTCTTTGGCGGTCCAGGTTCTCTGATGTCCCGATGCTCTGTCAAGGGCACAGCACAGTATGGTTAGGGAAAGTGCCCCATGTCCCCGATCTGCGATACTGCACAGAGACGGAAACAGGGAACTCTCTTCCAGCACCACAGAGAGAAAAAACATCCACAGGTTTTACATGAGGCTGGAATAACGCATATTGCTGATGTGGAATGTTCTGAGAGAGGGAGTGTAAGGCAGGTGGGCAGAGGCCAGGGGGATTCAGAGGAAACAGAGAAGCAGTAAGATCAGGGTAAAGTGGGAGAAGATGCCCTAAGGCAGACTGGAGGTCAGAATGGAGCAAGACTTCTGACAGGCTGGAACAGGCGAGAAATGGCACAGAGAGAAACCAAGAGCGTCAACCTCTTAACGCACAGAAGAGATTACGACACGTAGAGTGAAGCGTTGCAGTGGCAGATATAGTATTGCAAGATCGAGGCTCATCCCATAGAATGGGCAACATAACAACCGTTCACAAACATGTAGTTTGCGCATTTGCGTGAAACCCGGCAGCTGGTTTCCCGCGCATGCGCTCAGAGTCTAGCATGGCGGCACCCATTGGGGACTGGCACTGTGCTGTGACAGGCCAGGGGAGAACCGAACATGGAGACGCCAGCGAGCTATCCATGGCAGGTAGGCATGACGCCGTAATGCAAGCAGTGTCGTGACACGCTGCCCACCCCAAAGGCCGGACGGAGATACGATGGATAATGCAAAAAGGTCCAACAAAACGAGAGGCCAGCTTCAGGGGGACATTAAGCAAGGGTACGTTCTTCGTGGAAGTCCATACCTTATCCCTGGGCTGATATGCCGGTTCACAGGATCGATATTTGTCTGCAGAGTTCTTCATAGATAGTTTGACAGAACGAAGGTGGTAAATTGCTATGCAGTGGGTGTCCTGCAGGCATAGCACCAGACCATTGCTGAACGTCAACCTCTGGATGAAAACCCATGCAGCAGTACTAAGGACTCATTCCCATAGCAGAATGAACCGAGTTGTTGTAGGCAACCTCTGCTGTAACAATGTATTCCTTCCAGTCAGATTGCTTACCACTTGTGAAGCATCGTAGTTATTGCTCTAGTGTTTGGTTGATATGCTCAGTTTGCCCATTCGTCTGGGGATGTTTTCCAGAACTGAAGGCGGCAGTAACTCCAATAAGTTTACACAAGAAAGACCAGAAACAAGAAGTGAACTAGCAGCAGCGATCAGTAATGATCTTCAGTGGAAGAGCTGCCCACAACCCATGATGACCAGCCAGTCTGCCGTTGTAGATCCAATGTCGGAACAAACAGATGACCTGAAGGAAATAACAGTCCATCACGTAAGACGTAAGACGTTGTTCTTCGATTGCAGAAGATGATACAGGAATTGCAGGCAATAGCGACCCTGACTCTAAACAACACACAACATCTCTGCCATCAGAATGCAGCTAAATCCCATGACAAAAATTCGGTCTAGCTGGGCATACAACAAGTTCTTGTGCACTCTCCCGACCACCTATCAGTACCCATCTATGTGCCTGATCTACATAGAAAGGTAACTGGAGCATTGCCGTCCCACCCAACTTCCTTTTTGGCCAACTGCACACACGCATTCCAACCTCCTGGACTTTGGTATCCCGAGGGCGTTCATCCACAAGTGCTTTGAGGCCATACGAATGGGATAAAGGTACTTTACAAATGAAAAACTACTACTATTACATATCTTTACAGTTTATTGAACTAAGACACGTACCAAGTTTTGGGGCCACTGAATGATTTGAGGGGCACCCTTAGTCCGACCTCCCCCTTCGCCTATAGCACTGGCAAAACTAGAGATGGCCGGAAGAAAAGCAGGCTGTCTGTTAACCCGCATGAACTTAAACTAAAATTGATTCCTTCCCAGGTACTAGCTGGCCTTCTAGTGTACTGGTACGCCCGATGGCTTGAGGGGGTACCCTTAGTCCGACTGCCCTCCCCAGATCACTCGTTAGATCCCAAAAATAAGCACATTTGGTGTGCTGGCTTAAAGCCGTGTGAAATGAGCACTCAGTTCAAAAATTGAGGCGCGCTATAAGACTTCAGTTTTCCACCAACTGCCAAGCGAAAGTGGGAAAAGAATTACATATTTTACGGGTTCAGTCTCTCCTATTACCTTTAAGAGGGAAATCGATACCTATTTGTCTTCCAGCCTTGCCTTTAGCGGTAAGTAAGGAGGGTGTTAGGGGTTGAGTTGTCTTAACACAGGAAAGGTGTAGATGGCACCAGTGTTAAACGATGCAAAAAAGGTTGCGCCAAAAAGCTGCAAACAGCAGCGCTGCGCCCATTGTCATGGCGGGCTTAGCCCCAAGAGCGGTCTGTCACCCTCTTTACCTTTCGTCTCTCCCCCTAGGCCTGGTGGGCAGAGCTTCCTGGCCGCATCCAAAACAGCAGTAACGTCACAGCAGTGGGAAATTCAGTAGAGCAGTGCCAAATAGCAGCACAGTACCCTTTGTCGCGGCAGACTTTTTGTGTTTCTTTAAGGCTGCTTCCGGTTCTGTTGTAAAACTGTGTTCATGTTGCAATTAGTAGGTATTAATCCACTTGTGTCAGTTGACCAGTACATCTTATAATACAGTTACATATAAATGAGTTACAAAGTAAGGAGCTAAAGATGGGAGAGAGATGATGGGGGAGAACGGCGGTTTAGAGGATATGAAGCCACAAGAGGCATGTGGAGATTGTAGGGTCAATAGAGGGTGAACATTGGGAAATTCAAGTAAGGAGGAAAATACTGCTTTGTGGTATGTGGCCTCAGCTCTCCACACCCCTGTTATTCTGAATAGAACTTAGCTCTATATTAAACTGTTACAGATGTTTTCAATGCACCCTATTGTATGTTTAAAGCATATTATTACTTTGAGGTTAGGTTATGTGAAATGAATATTGATATCTGCTGTTCAACCATCGTACTTTGCTTGCTAGCCTTCCATTTAGCTATGTGAATCTTAATGCTATCGCACAGTTTCATCTGATTTCTATCCCGTGTTCTGCGATGCAGATTTATCCATGGGTGAAGGGCTTTATTGGACCGCATCGCCTGCATAAAGGGGACAGACATGGCAGGACTTTTTTTCCCACCTAGTAGGTGCTTTGCCCACATTGTGTTAATTAATTCCCAGGGGAAGCAACAGGCAAATCCTAGAATGTTAGCTTTGTGTTACATCAATTCTTTAATTCACCTCCATATAATCAGGTTATTGGTCTTAAAACTGTGTATGGTTTGACAATATCTCATCCTAAGAATAGCCTACCACAAACTGGATGTGTAGGTTGTCTCTCCATGCTCACTACAATCTCTTCCAGGCAGATTGAATACTGACTTCTACATACTAGCACTGAGACCTCAGTGTTATTATAATCATCTTCATCATACAAAACAGAAGAATATGTCTTTACAAGGATCACTCAGTTCCCTCCTCCGAATGTACATGCAGACCAAACACCTTTTCTTACATCTTCTCCACTGGCCAGCCTGGTTTGTCTCGGGATGGATTACATTCTTCCCCTTCCTATGTTAACCCTCCTTTTGTATTGAGTCTGCACAAGGTCAACTCTTGGCTCTGACACTTTTGTCAATGTGCTTGGCACCACCAGATCCCTCTCGCTTTGTGGCAGGTGGAAATCCATTACGATTATCTGGCACAGAAGTACTCACAACATTTAGGCACTCGTGAGCACATGCCAAGGTATCACCCAACTGTAGCATGATTTAAATTAGTACCATTATAGCTTTATACAAGTATCTGCTTCTAGGCAAGTGTGTCTGTAAATAATGGGCAGCTATCCTTCCTTTCTAGATCACATTTATTTCAGATCAAAACATCTGATTAATTTAAATGCATCCTGGCAATCATTAACATACATCCCTGTGTTGCATTTCCCGACTTACTTAAGCATATACCTGTGTGACCAGTCTTTTGCCTTAACGCTGTTGCTCTCCAACTTCCCAAATAGTCCCATATCTCCTTACTTTACTCATTTTCCTACTATCTGGCAAAGCTCAGCGATGTTTGCTGCGTGTGTCCATGCAGAACCCCTCCCTGATTGCTTATCTTGAACACTCCCATGTCTAACCGTTGTGCCTGAAGTCTGTTGTCTAAGAGAGAATTTGCTTTATCCCCTTTTCTGTTAGAAACTTTGTTTTAAAAAGCACAACTTGCAAGCCACTCATCCCTATTCCCATCAACAGGACTTGGAGTGGCTGCCTTTTCTATTTGAGGTGATCTCATTCATCTGCCTTGCCTACAAGAGGTTTATCTTGCAGATTGTGGATCTCCCTGTAAATCTTTATCTCTTCAAATCCCTTTTTCTTAGACCCTTCTGCAATTGGAACCCTTCTCAAAGTATTATTAGCTGCATCCCATACAGTACTCAGGGAAAGGATTCTCAACCCCTATATCATTGGATTCGAAAAGGTGCTCAATTTCCACTTTCATAAGTTCCTAAATGGTGCATCACATAGAAGAGTGTCATTGCATTGCTATCACCCTGCCCCAAACCCCAAGGGGTTCTCCTATATTCAGTGACAGTAAGCCCACATCATGGTTCTACCAACCAATCGTCTGTATGTTATGAGGTCGCTAAAATTGCTTACCCGGGTGTAAGGAGTCTATTTTTATCCAAGTGTGATGTAGCAGTGAATAAAATATAAACCCCCTTATAGAGGCAATCATTACAAAACAGCAATAAAAAAAATTGTGAGCACAGTGTCATCTTATGTTCTTTGCCTACTTATCACTCAACATTGGAGCATCTTTCCTAAAGGACTGTATTGTGCCTTGCACAAAGCAGGAAAGACTGGCTAATTTACCAGACATTAGGCTGGACGACAGTACTGAGAAAACACATGGTGCCTCATTACAAGTATGGGGGTGCAAGGAAAAAATGGCTGTAATGCAGAGGTAACTCCATTTCCACTGCATTACTGCCACATTACCGCATCACCGTCCTACAACTTTGGTGGTGGTGCAGAGTCAAAACCTCCAGCAACATGCTGGAGGTAATTCTGCCACCATACCGGCGGAATTACTGCTAGCAGAATTGCTGCCAGTGATAATTCTGTGAAATCCCCATGGAGTCCTGTGGACTCCATATATGGGGACTAACGCCACTATACCACCATGTGTAATCCGGCGGTAATTCCGCCAGAACAAGTGGTAGTAATGGTATTTCCATTTGGTGGTATTCCAGCGGATTTGCCACCAGAATACTGGCAAACTTGTAACGAGGCTCATAAAGTTCCACTTATTCTTTCAAGTATATTACAAGGAGCACATCACTAGTCCGGTTCAAATATCAATTCACATTCACTGAACCATAGACTCATCACAGTCACCCAACATTCTCTGAGCTCTCATTTATCACCATGCACCTTCATTCTACTACAATGCTGTAAGAAAATGTGTACTGCTCTGCAGGAGTACAGGGAAGAGTAAATGTAGTAAATAAAACTCCTGCTCGGCCCCACACTACTACTAAATCAGTAGTGAACTGAGTCATACAGGTGAAACAGGCACAGACTTTTTACTGTAGCCTGGGCCGGCTATACTATTCATGAGGGATGTTTTTTTATACAGAAGCAGACCAAACGACAGTTGGGTGCCAAAATTAAAGAAGATCCAACCAAGGTTCTGTAAATATAGGATACCTTTATTAATCTCTAACAATATAACCACACTAATCAAAAACACTACAATCCACTGCTCTAAAGCAAACACAGAAAATCCAGTTTTGGGAATAAAACGGGAACTCTGGGTTTGAAGTTGTGCATAGGCAATTATTCCAGCTGTGAGTGGGGTCTTGATCATCCCTAGTGCCTGGGGGCTTAGGTAGGCAATATTCCATAGTGGATTGGTCCCCTTCTAGTCTTCTATAAGGGGTCCAATCCTGAATGCTGTTTCACATCTTCTGCCTGGTGATGTCATACCCAGAGTGATGTGTCTGCAGGAAGTGGGGCAAGGAATACCTTCTCTTATAAAGAGTTTCTGTTAATTACCACCCTGGCGTGATTTCATTCAGCTGGCAGAGCACTAGACCTCTCCCTGCCCCTGCGGGCAGTACCTGGCATCCTGGAAGGTGACAACCCTTTCCCATGAAAGCAAAGGGTTTTGCTGGGACAGCGCCTAAATGCTCTGTTTTGGGTGAAACGCATTCCCAAACATTGAATACACAGTAGGTCTTGACATTAAGGTCCATTTAAACCAATAAAATGATCCAAAAATGTTTTGTGGAGTCAGAGACCACAATATCAGTATCACTTATATTTAGATTTTTCACCTGCCCCGAGCCCATAATTATATAATTTAATTTAGATGCATGATTGCCCACTGTTAAAGCCATATCCTGGCTGCTGAACGTTTGGTCCCGGCAACTGCTGGCAGGAATGCACACATCACTGTGTTACTGCCATGTTGCCAATCTACAAGGCAGCTACTGAGAATTATCAGAGGTACATGTGTGCACTATTCTTTTTAGCAGGGAGCATTATGAAAGAGGCGTCTGATTAGCAGACGTTGCTTTAAGAGACTGAGCTACCTGCATCATTTTATACTGACAATCACAAAAGCTCAGGCTATTCTAACCGCACAGGTGGCATTCTGTTATACATGCATAGAGGACCAGCAGGACAAAGACATTAGATCACTCACCATGCATTACACACAAACGCAAGACCCAACATATCTCCCACATTGCCACAATACAAAGATGGGTGTCTCAAGTATAATACACACACACTCCATACATCTCATTCACCAACCAATCAAGTCTGTACATGTATACAGCAAAAGGAACTGCAACATTGATGCCACAATGTCCCACACTCGCACCATCAACTGGGTGCCTTTTAGGTACATGCATCTGCTATGCAGACCTCTGGATCTACGAGCTCGGAGGAACACAGAGATGAGTGATAGCAGTAAACACAGACTCACTCATCTGGACACAACTGAGTCATACTATGTCAAATGCAATCTAAAATCCTTATTAGCATTGATTGTTGGGTAAATTACCAATGAATGAAAGCATTACTGCAGGTCACTAAATTAACTACCATTCACCTAACTAGCATGGGAGAGTGAAACACATCATCTTATTCCCCAAAATCTGTTCAAATGTAATGACCACCTCCATTAGAATTGGAAGTGTGCTAAGGTTTGAAACAGAGATTGTCCATTGTGATGTGCAATGGTGAGCGTCTTTATCGGGTTAAAGATATTGCCGAATCACCTTTTGTATAGGTAACTGGAGTTTTCGAATAGGTCTTACATTTTCGGAATTAGGATTAGTTTGAATTTCTTGTAAAACAGAGCAATTAGCCCTTTGGGAGGGTGGGAGGTCTTATTAAGCTTTCGTGTTTGTATTTCTGAAGCAATCTTCCACTGCTTTTCCTCCTTCTCAGATTGAATTCACTCATCTCACTTGACCTGTCTTCTTTCTATCCAATCTTGGATGTCTTCACTTTTTTTTACACCTTAATCCATCTAAAACTGAGGTTCTTTTCTTTCCTGCCTCTACTTTTCCTCCCCCTTAAGCCACCCTCTATTTCCTTTCCCCTTGCTTCCCTCCCTCTTTCCACTTCTGCCTGCGATTAAGTTGTCCATTTTGAGCCTGCACTGTCCTGCTCACGTATCATTAATTCGCGCTCCTGTCGTTTTCAACTCTTTAATATTCGTAAGGCTTGACACTTTGTGACTTTCCATGCTTCTGAACTTCTTATCACCTCTTTAGTGTTTTCTCACCTTTTTTTACTGTTCCTGCTTACTCTTGCGTGTCCCTGCCACTAGACTTGTAGCTCTTCGTTCCATCTACTTTTTTGTTCGTTTTCTCTGTTCTCTCTCTCCTAGGTACTCTTTCCCCACTGCTTTGAGCCATCTTCATTGGTTATCTTTTAATGTCTGCCTCCTTTTCAACTTTTGATGTCTCGTCTTTAAATGCTTGCATGGTTTAGTGTAGGGATTTGGTATTATCCTGCATCCTAATGGAACCTTGGTCAGTGTATTGATTGACAATGGAGTGTTAAGGGTTACAATGTTTATGTGTGACTGGGGTTCTATGTGGTCAGTTGGGAGATGTAAGCCTACCTGGGAGGATGCAGGTGTATGTTGCCCTGAACCCAGATGTACCTGACACTATATGACCATCATAATGTACTGGAACTAAATAAAGAAGTTACTGGAACTTCACCTGAGGTCATGGTCATCTGTGGGGAACAAGGAGTTCTACATTGGCGACGAGGATGCTGGCTGTGCTGGGGGGACAGCATTGAAGATGGCACATACACCTCCCCCCAACCCAAGAAGAAGACCTCCCAGGTAGGGCGAGCGCTTAAAACTGTAGGCGCAGAAGGGCCCAGCGCATGGAGCTCAGGGGCAGAAAGTAAGGGGCTGCGCCAGAGCCAGGGGCCAGCTGGCCTGTCACTAGAAGGACAGGTCAGGGAAAGAGGAAAGCAAGAGACTGAGGAGGGGCTGAGGGCCCAGAGACTGATTGCTTAAGGGGTCTGGGACCACTAGCTGCAGCATGGAGGGCTTGGTGCCCATGGCAGTAGCAATTTGAAGAGGCCTGGGGTCTAGTTACGCCTGGAAATCATGAGGAAGCCATGCTGGGCAGCTGAGGGATATAGCCAAGGCAGTAGCAACAGGAGAGGCTTGGAGCCTAAGCTGCGCCTGGAAATTAAGCAATGAGGAGGCATGCTGTGCAACTGAGGACTATAAGCCCAAGGCAGTAGAAACAGGAGAGGCTTGGAGCCTAAGCTGCGCCGGGAAAAGAAACAATGAGGAGTGATGTTGTACAGCTTGAGGCCTGGAGTTGGGGCAGCAGCAATAGAAGAGATTGGGAACCTAAGCTGCGCCTATATGTTAAATAGAAGATTGGTGGCGAAGGTGAAAAGCGCCTGGAGCAGAGGAGGGTCCTGGGGGGCCATTCCAGCGTTTGAGGGGGCTTGGAGCCCATACCTGCACCTAAGAGACTTGTAGCCCGTGGCTGCACCTTAGGGGCTTAGAGCCCATGTGCAGAGATGAAAGAATATTGCCCAAGACAACATGTGTAGTGCCTGGAGGGGCAAGGGCCCATTTGCAGCAGCGCTAAGGAGGTGCATGTAGGAGCTATCACTTATATGAGGTGATGAGGATCTTTGAGGGCATGTTGTCAGTAGTTCCTGAGGGGCTTGGAGCCTACTTAAGAACTGAGAGATGCGGTAGGAGGCAAAGGGAGTACAATTTTTATAGCAGGCGGCTGGCAGCAATGAAAAGCAGCATTATGAACATACCAGGAAAGGAACGCTTCGGGAGGTGATATTTACAAAAGGAAGTGTGGCAGATGGATTGGTAAATCCATTTCTGTTGCGGGCGGCTGCATTTCCACCCGTTGGAATTTTTTTTTCAAAAAGCTTAAGTTGTGAATGATCTTAATTGCCGGAATGAATAACAGAGGTACTTTTGAGTTAAGAGATGATGCTTTCACGAGCATAAGTAAAGGAAGCAATTTGGTCTTGCCTTCATTGAATTGGTTAAGTAGTTATAATTAGTTATTGATTCAGAATCTGTTGTCATGTGAGGCCTGAATGGCATTTGGACAGCGTGAGTGCATGAGAGCGTGAACCTGTATGTTGTCAGGTGTATTTTCTTGTGGGATAGGTTGTCCTGTAATAGGGGTACTTCATGGAAGTTGTTGAAGCTTAAGAGCAGAGAACAAAGTTTATAGTTTTTAGATTGGATGTAGGTCTCAAGGGTGTTTGTAATTAGTCAACCAAGGGATTAAGTGATCCAAATGTGAGGTTTTATTAAGTAGGTTAAAATTGCATATTAGTAGAAAGAGATTGAGATATGCGTAGTAATAGTGTTTTCTGGAATGCTATTTGGTATTTATGTTGTAGGTACATTGGTATGAGAGGTATCTTGCAAGTGGTAGTAAGCATGTTTGATAGGTGTGCACGGGGGGTGTGTAAAAGTCGTGGCCTCTGTTACCTCTGTCAACAAATACTTGGTAATGTTATGATGCAAAGGCAAAAAATTGTGGTACGGTCATGTTTAACTAACACGCTTTTCCTTCCACAGATGGACATTTAATGAAATATAGGTTGCATTGACAACATTGCTAGAGTTTGGTATGTGGAATCTGAAGTATAGTTATGTAGTTATGTGCACTAATGTTTTATTTCCACAGGTGGGACTTTTGTAATGCAGATATATTAAGACCTTATTTAATGCTAACGTTTAAAGTGCTAAGTGTCAAACAACGTTTTTGTTTGGTTGTTTGGTTTAGAAACCATTCAGAGTTTCATGATGATACAGCAAAGACTATAGTAGAGTCATTTATGTTGGTATGATGCTGGTGTGAATGTAGTGTGGTTTTCCCTAATAGGAGCTGTATTGTATTTAGGAATACTTTCAACATGGGCAATTTAGGGGTATTGGTGTCACAAGAAGTGAAGTATTTACCCGGGTATCTGGGATACTCAGTCTAGTTGGAGGTGGTGTGTATTTAGGTACATACCGATTTGCATTGTTGGGTGTGAGGGAGATGTGTGTGTGTTCTTTTGTGGGACGATGAAGTCAAGTTTAGGAAGAGAGGTATGGGTGCCTCTATTTGTAAAAGTTTTAGTAAGGATGTTTGAGCAGTTGGGTGCCTTTTCCTCACTTGGTAGAAAGAGGAAGGGGCATTGATTGTAATTGTGTCCCACGGCTGTGTGGACTATTTTGGAATATGTAATGAGACTAGCAGAATGTTCTCAGTTAGGAGTGATGAGGCAAGTGCATTGAACGTGGGGTTGTTTGTGTGCGTGTTGTTATTAGCCATTATGGTTAAGTTATCTACTTGTGTTTTTATGTCCCTAAGGAAGGGAGATATGTAGGGATTTGGTATTATCCTGCATCCTAATGGAACCTTTGGTCAGTGTATTGATTGACAATGGAGTGTTAAGGGTTAGAATGTTTATGTGTGACTGGGGTTCTATGTGGTCAGTTGGGAGATGTAAGCCTACCTGGGAGGATGCAGGTGTATGTTGCCCTGAACCCAGATGTACCTGACACTATATGACCATCATAATGTACTGGAACTAAATAAAGAAGTTACTGGAACTTCACCTGAGGTCATGGTCATCTGTGGGGAACAAGGAGTTCTACAGCCTCCTTTTCAACTTTTGATGTCTCGTCTTTAAATGCTTGTATGGTTTAGCTCCCCCTAATTTGTATCCTGTTTTATTTCTTTCTACTCTCCACAGGGTGCTCTTCGCTCACAATCTCTCTTCCTCCTTGTTGTTCATCGTCCTTCCTGTGCTCCATCTCGTTTCCACTCTTTCTCCATTTTGGCTCCTAAGCACTGGAATGCTCTCCTTTTGCCTCTATGATCTCGGTCTAGTGTCTCTCTCTCTCTCTCTTTAAATCTAAACTGAAAGATCACCTGCTTTCCTTGTTGTTCTTTTAACTGAACCACCCATTTTGTACCTATTGTTCCATATAAAGCGCTTAGGCAATAGGCGCTATATAAATAAATACATTCATTTCCTTTCTAGATATGTTTGCTTCAAGGGAGTGATGGATAGTTTTGAAATTCTCGAAAGAACCATCTCTTGTCGCTGTGAATGTGATGACTCTCCAGAGAAAAGGGATGAAAAATACCTAGCTACTACTATATTAATTAACTCGCCTTCCTGCAATAATGTGTCAGTTCCTGAGATTTTGTGACTGAAGGGTTAGTCCATGGCAGGGACAAATGCAAGGAACCAGAGGAGAGACGGGACCCCTGAATCCCTAATGAGATACTGTCGGGGTTACAGTCTCTAGTCTGGTCCACAACTACGGAGACAGCTGGAGGTTCTGCCAATCAGATTGTTCTATGTGAGAGCAGTCTTCCAAGTCTGGAAAATACCAAAGAAACAGATTAGTCAATTTAACCGACAGGGGTATGTACCTCCCACTTCTACCTTCCCTAAAATAGCAACTACTTACTAGTTAGATAATGTGGACCAAGCGTCAAAATACATGGAGAATAGCAGTATGGATCACCAGTGTAGCTTGGTGTGCAGTCATAATGTCGGAAATAAAAAGTCAAATGACAAAAATGTTGAAAAAAAAAGTTGAATCTATTATTTTTTTATTTATATGTATTTTTTGGGTTTGGTAAGTATAAAAAATGGGTAAAATAAAAAAAATTTAAAAAGGGGGTTTGGGGGGGAACCCCCCCATTTCGAAAAAAAAGTATTGAAAAAAAAAACTCGACTTTTTTTTTTCTGACATTTTTTTTTCGACATTATGACGTTCGACATTTTTGTTTTTGACCAAATGACTGTAAACCGTGTCGCTTATTTTGCCTTAAGGAGTGAGGATGGGGTTGGTTACAACCTTGGTTAAGGTGCCTGGATGAGATTGAGCTTCTCAATTAAACATGATTGATACTCTCTATGAGATGAGTCCTGGCAGAATGATGTTGCTCAGACCTGGCTCCGTGCGCGCAGTCGCCCTTTGGCACTTTCGTCCCGTTAGTGCTCTAAAATGTGCTTCCAGGTGCCCAGAAATGCCATCTTGGGTACAGGCACCAGGTCACGACCTGCTTGGCGGAAGCAGTTGGTCCCCTTCTCGGTCTCCCGCGACCAGCAGTCCAGCTTTCCAGTTTTTGCAGTCCAGCAGTCCATGGCACGCCTGGAGCAATTCAGGGGACTGTAAGTTAAAGGACAGTTCCCCGTGTGGTCTTCAGGACCATACCCTTTTGAATTCTAAAAGGTTATATAGCTTTTTCTTTTGCTACCGGGAATCTGATTTGAGAGACTCAATATTTTTCCTCAGCCTTCACTAGTAACAGTGGATGATGTAGGTGATGAGGTAAGATGTGTTTTTAGATGGATTTGCAAGAGTCACACATGAAATACAGAGTGGATCTTGAAGGAGGAAGGACAAATTAATTTTACGGCTCTTGGATTGATGACCTTAGTGATAGTATAGGGGTCTATGAAAGGAGGTTTTAATTTGTTCAATATTTCTGGAATCTTAACTTTTTGGTGGATAACCATATCTTTTGTCCAACAGTGTAGACCGATTCTTTGAGTCAATTACAGCATATTTGTGGCCATGATTCTGACTTTGGTGAAGATTACCTTGGATTGCTTTTTGTTCGTGTTGTAGGTTTTGTATCTAGTCATCAGCTGAAGGAACAGTAGAGGACTCAACCGATACAAGAGGAATGATTTTCAGATGCTGTGCAGTGTATCCATAAAAGGGTGAGACCACTGAAGCAGTATGAAGGGAATTGTTATATGTGAATTTAGCTAATGGGAGATATTTTTCCCAGTCTTGCTCTCTTTGGCCACAATAGTAGTTTGGCCGTCACTCTACCGATGGTATCCTGTAGAAAGGTGGCGACTAACTCCTAGATGTTGATGCAGCTTTTTCCAGAATTGTAATATGAGTTGGGATCCTCGATCTGTAACAATGACGTCTGGTAGTCCATAATATCTGAATATGGTCTGAAAGAAGGTTTGAGCTACAGTAATCCTGGCATAGGTTTGAAAGGGCCCATTTTCGTGAAAGAATCAACCACTTTCCAGGCGTTGAACCCTTGGGAATCAGAAGTCAATGCTGATGAAGTGCCAAGGACACAGTGGTATAGGGAGAGGACATAGCAACACACTGGTTTTTGACGTGAGCATTTGGCTCTAACGCAGATTTCGCATTGAGTGACATATTCCTTAAAGTCTTCAACCATGTTTTCCCACCATGTGTATCTTTTTTACTAGACAGTTTTCCGTTGTCCATAATGGCCCGCAAGAGGGCTGTCATGACACCATTCAAGGATTTGTTGTTGTTGTTCAGTACAGTTGAGACCCCAGAGTTGTTTGTTATGGTACAACATCTCCTCCATGTCGTAGTGATGGTCTTCTTGGAGAAACTGTAGAATGTCTTTCTTGATACGAGTCTGAGAACATCTAAAAACTTGGACACTGGTTGCGATAGGGTGCATATTATTTTTTCACATAGGATGAACGGTAACTCTTGATTTTCAAGTGTCTCAGGGGTGGGAAAACTTGAGACAAGGCATCTCTTTAGTGTTTTGCACTCCAGGTAACGATGAAATCAAATCGGCTAAAGACATGCACTTAGCAGGACTGTCTCTGGTTGGTGCTTTGGGCAGTTTTAAGGAAGCCCAAGTTTCGGAGGTCGGTTAATATAGTAATAGAAAACTCGGCTCCTTTCAGGTAATGCTTCCAGGTAATAAATGCATTCCGTATAGCTAACAATTCTTTATCAATAATAGTGTAGTTCAGCTCTTATGAGGTGAGTTTTCGGGAATGGTAAGTTACTGGATGTAGTTCATTGGTGGTTTCTTGTTTTTGATACAGGATAGCTCCTATGGTATTATTGGACACATTAGTTTCCACTAAAAATGGATTGTCGGCTCTAGGTAATCGCAGAACTGGGGCTGAGCAAAACGCTTTTTTCAAACTAAGGAATGCCTCATCGGCCGGGGAATCCCATTTATAAGCCATGCTTCTCTTTAGATGATGGGCTAGGGAGTAGGCTATTTGAGAATAGCCCATAATAAATCTTCTATAATAAAAATCCTAAGAACCTTTGCAGGTCTTTAATGTTTTGGGGGTATCACCCAATTTAGAACTGACTTCACCTTCTCCTGATCCATGCCGACTCGTGTTGGAGAAAGAACGTGTCCCAAAAAACGTCACTGTCTCTTGATGGAAGGCACATTTGCCAAGTTTCACATACAATCTTTGTTGTCGAAGCCAGTTTATTACATGTTGCACATGTTGATAATAGGCATCTGATTACACAAGAATGTCGTCTAAGAAATTACTACAGACAGATCCAGAATGTCCTTAAAGACGTCATTTAGGAAAAACTATAGAGCTACAGGGCATTGCCCAGCCTGAAGGTAATCACTGAGTATTCATAATGTCCTTTCCTAGTTCGGAATGCTGTCTTACATTCATCTCTGTGATGGATACCTACTGAGTTGTATGCTCCCCTTAGATCCAGTTTTCTGTATAGCTGGGTCCATTGCACTTGATCTATAAACACCAGTATGATGGGTAAGGGACATCTGTTTTTAAATGGTGATATTGTTCATCTGTCTGTAGTCCATACACTGTCTTAATTCAGCACAATCCTTCTTTAGGATAAAGAATATAGGCATTCCTGCGGGTGACGTTGAGGGTCTTATAAATCCTTTGGTCAAGTTCTCAGTAACCTATTCTTCCAGCATCGTGGTCTCTTTGGGGGTGAGAGCATAGGTCTTCCCGTAAGGTATGGAAGTTCCTGGTATAAAATGGATTGACAATCGTAAGGTCGATGAAGTGGTAGTTTTTCGCTTCCTTCGGGGTCAAAAACATCTCAATAGTCAAGGTATTCTGAGGGTAAGTTAAGTGCTAATGTGATTACTTGATGGTGGCACTCACGGTTTTGATTCAAAACCATGTTATTGCTTGGGTTCATCAATGATTCCAAGTGGCAAAATTCAGCACAATAAGGTGATTGGATTTTCACTACTCCTTTACTCAAGTCTATGAAGGGGTTATGTTAAGCCAATCAAGGCATGCCCAAGATGATCTAGAAGTAGGGGGCATCAATGAAGTCAAATGCAATATATTCATGGTGGTATACCTCACATGCCATTCTAAGGACCCCCGTTTGTTGTGTAATGGGTCCTGAGGTTAATAACGAGCCATCAATTAAATGTATGAGTTCGGCATTCTCTTTGCTCATCTACAAGGGCTGGCCAGACATGACAAAGTGGGTGTCTATGAAATTACCAGTAGCCCCACAATCAATGACTTCTCTGGTTTTCTATAGTGGCCCTTCCTTCTTGTGTTGGTGTGATACCGACCTAAATATGGCTCACTTCTGGCGTAGGAGGGACTCTGTGTTTTTATTTTTTTATTTATTTATTGGCATTTCTGTTATAGCATACAACAAACCAAACATTCCCACCCACCCCAGACTACCCCGTAAACTTTCCCTCCCATACCACAATCACAGCCTATCACAACCCATTATAAAGAAAGAAGCTTCAACAGTAACAACTGAGTCTCAAATCCTAATACAGTGGTAGTAGCTGTTTTAGGTAATTCCCAATAAGTAGTTTCTGCAGGCAGTATGCAACATTATAGTCTTTATGTAAAAAGTCAAGCACTACTTTCCAGTCTTTAGAGAAGGTAGATTGGTCTCCATGTATTCAATATGTCATCCATTGCGAGAAAGTTCCAGATTTTGCGGAACCATTCTGTGGGGATGAGGGGGCTCCTTCGCTTTCCATTTTTGGGCGATCGTAAGTAATGCCGCCACTTGCAATATAGCGTGTGCCTTTTCTATTGGCTTTGGTTGCTTTCTAAAGTCGTTCTCTGACATCAGCAAAACGCAAGGGTGTAAAAATCTTGTCCTTTGCATGGGAAACATTTCGCTTGTAGGCTTGTTTACTGTTTCCCAATAGTCCTTCACTACAGGACAACTCCACCAGACATGTACCCAATTCCCCACCCCACCACATTCCCTCCAACATTTATCCGACAACGATGAATTCATTTTCTTCAAGCACACTGGAGTATAATGCCATTGCACCATTATTTTGATCCAACACTCTCTAATTTGGATTGGTTTTGTAAGTTTGGGGATTGTTGTCCACAGTTTTCCGAGTCTAATATCACTTCCCCCAACGGTATTTGCCATTGTCGCCTGTTGCTAATTGACCCATTAGTTTCCAGTTCCCCCATCAGTTTATGTAAATTCAAAAGAAGGGCTCTGTCCCCTGGATCGGATGTTATACATTGTTCTAGGGGTGTTCGTTCTCTTATCGCTGCGGCTTGTACCGGTTGGGCGAGGATTCAGTGTCTCATCTGAAAGTACTGGAATCTAGCTTTTTCAGTTAAACTCATCTCTTGCTTACATTGTATAAATGTTTTAGCCTCTGCCCCCTGAAACATATCTCTAAATTTTACACATCCTGACTGCTTCCATTCTTTGAATGCATTGGGCTCTAGGCCAGGGGTGAACTGTGAGTTGAAAAACATAGGAGTGAGTGGGGAGGGATATGTAGTCCAATTATGCTTATTAACTGCTGTGTCCCAATTTTCTTCCACAACTTTCGTGATGTCCCTTGCATGTATATTAGATGTGCAATCTTTTTTTGGCAACCATAGTACCTCCGATAATCGGGATCCCCCACACAGCCTTCTCCATCTGAATCCATCTTTTTTCAGTTTCACCCATGGACCATTTTTTAATCACCCTAACTTGGTCTGCTCGATAATATTTCAATAAGTTAGAAAGGCCATCCCACCCCTTTTAATTGGAAGCATTAGCGTGCTTAACGCCACTCGCAGGGATTTGTTCTGCCCTATAAATATAGAAATAGCTCTCTGTAATCTGCGAAAAAACATAGCAGGCACCCTCACTGGTAATGCTTGAAAGATATACAAAGCCTTAGGAAGAGTGACCATTTCTATGGAATGTATTCTGCCCAATCATTATATAGTGAGGGGGGTTCCACCTCTTTAATTGAGTTTCCAACTCGTTTAGCATTGTGTTAGCTGCAAACAATCCTTGTAGGGTAGGGGTTATTACCACTCCCAATAATTTTGTTCCCGCCCATGCCCACCCCAATTGGGTAGTTTCCTGTAAATCTTGCATATCGAATGGTGAAAGGGACACATTTAAAATCTCAGACTTAGCTGGATTAATCTTTAAGCCTGCCACCCTCCAAAGAGTTCCAATTCCCAAGTAGCGGTCTGTAAGGAATTAACCGGAACCATTACCATCAGTAATATATCATCGGCATATGCCATTATTTTGAGGGAGATGCCTCCAAAGTGTTTCCCCTTTATTCCCTCTGTTTGTCGAACCTTCGCCAGCAGAGGCTCCAAATGAAGTGCATACAACAATAGTGAAAATGGACACCCTTGTTTAGCTCCCCGTTGTAGCTCAATTAGGGGTGATAAATGGGCATGTATCTCTAATCTCGCTGACAGGTTTTTATAGTTAGATTTGATTAATCCCATACATTTTGTGCCAAATTCCATCTTGGTTAAGGTAAAAAAAAGAAATAACTATTCCACGTGGTCAAACGTTTTTTCAGCGTCAATGGAGACTAACATCACTGGGATCTGCTTTTTTTCCACTTTCTCCAGAATATGGCACCCTCTACGAATATTATCATGTGGTCCTGTTTTTTTATAAAAACCGTTTGATCTGGATGAATAAGGTCAGGCATAAGATCTACTAACCTATTGGCCAAAACCTTGGTAACAATGTTTGCGTGTATATTAATCAAGGCTATTGGCTGATACGACCCGCAGTTTGTTAGATCTTTACGAGGTTTAGGGAAAATAATTATTTCGAAGGGATTGTGTCCTCCGACGTATTCCTCATCTTAGATATATCCTTCCAGCTCTGCTGGCCTCGGAATTTTTTTTTCTCCAGAGGGCGCTGCGCGTCGACGTCCCTCGAGTCGATGACCCTCGACAGCCGCCGTATCGACGCTCGACGTCATCCTGCCTATAAAGGCCGCACGCAGCGTCCGTTGCTCAGTTCCGTTTTTCCGCGCTACTCGGTGCCTCGGAATACCGTTGCTCAGTTCTTAGTAATATTTACTTCAAGTTATTCGAATCGTACTCGATGGCTTCCTCGTCGGAACCGACAACCCCTCGATCCGGCTTCAAAAAATGTCGAGATTGTGGGAAAAAGATGTCGTTGACCGATCCTCACAGAAATTGTCTGTGGTGCTTGGGAGCCGAACACCATTGTTCGGAGTGCGAGGACTGTATGTCCATGACAGCTAAGGCCCTGAAGGAGCGTAGGGGGAAGCTGGAGAAAGGTAAGACTTTTAAAGCTTCTTCTTCTTCGACGAAGTCGAGACATTCGTCTCCTCGTCACCATTCACGCTCCAGATCTCGGAGTGGGTCTCATCACTCCTCGAGATCGAAACACTCGAAGAGGAAACGTCGAAGATCCCCTTCTCCGTCTTCCTCTTCCTCTGTTTCGCCAAAAAGAATCCCTTGCCCCACGAAACTTAGTTCCCGGGCTGAATGGGAGGAATTCAGAAAAAACATGATGAGCGTCTTCGAGAAAGCGGCCTCGACCCCCTCGAAGACTGCCGAGAGCGATGCTCTGGTCGAAAGACCCAAAGGTCAAAAACGCTGCGAGTCGCAGTACCCGGCGAAAGAAACCTCTCGAGCGCGTCTCGAACCCTCGAGTAGGACTATGACCTCCAAACCTTCCTCGAAGGTTCCGTCGACGCCGTCGACGAAGGTTCCGTCGACGTCAAGGTCTTCGACGCCGTTGTCGAAGGGACCTTCGACACACAGGTCTGTCGACTCGACGCCGGCCTCGACACCGGCGTCGACGCCGAGAAAAGTCACGATGACCACACATCCAGTGACGATTCCCAGGCCCTCGACGTCGATGGCGTCGATATTGTCGAGTAAAATTCCAATTCTGTCGAGGTCCTCGAGGCCTCCACCTCTGTTTTCGACGCCACGCTCGAAGCATTCGACGTCGGCGTCGACGACATCGACGTTTTCGAGGCCAATAATGACAAGTTCAGCACCCTCTGCTTGGAAATGGGATTTACTCCCTTTATTAATTCAGAACAATTGAGAACTATATCCTCAATTTTAGAAGAGGGTAATTTGTCAGAACAAGATGAGTTACAGGGACCTGTAACCCCAGTTAGAGAGGAATTTTCCTCTGAAGAGCGCAGATTAAAGGATCTTCATGATTCTTTACATGAGGCAAGTGGTTTAGACACTTCCCCTGAGGTGGATTTTGCTAAACCAGACCCGGGGGAGCATGCTGAAACCCCCTACAGAGCCTTAATGGCCAGAATTACAGAGTTCATGGGGTGGTCTACACCTTCACAATCTTTCCAGCAAGATGACCTCACGGATATTCTTGACAAAGGCCCACAGGAGGATCCAGTGGTGCCCTTTCATAAAGCTCTTCAGAGAAAGATC
The DNA here is from genome assembly GCF_040938575.1 of Ambystoma mexicanum. NCBI lineage: Eukaryota > Metazoa > Chordata > Amphibia > Caudata > Ambystomatidae > Ambystoma > Ambystoma mexicanum. The sequence continues at coordinate 598,013,584 of NC_090925.1, forward strand.
ATGACAAACTGGGAAACCCCAGATCTAATACCAGCAGTAAATAAAAAACTGTCTGCAAAGTACAGGGTATCTTCCACAGACCCAGAGTTCTTGTCTAAACATCCATCCCCAGAAAGTCTGGTGGTACAAGCAGCATCCTCTACCGACGTCAAGACGGCTTATCCTACTGTCCCACAGGACAGGGACGATAAAAAATATGATGCTGGAGATCCAAGATGGCCGCCGGGGTGAGGAGTCGCAGCTAAACCGCGCTCCGCCCGGGCCGCCGAAAGAAGCACGACCGAAGCCGTGACGGGCCGTCCCTCGGCCCCCCCCGACTACCAAGCTGCCCCCATACACTCCCCCCCCAGCGAGGAAGCAGGCGCCGCGAATAGAAGTGCGCCGCCGAACACACGAAGAGCGAGGCAACCGCCCCCTCCCCCATCGGGACTGAAAGAGTTTCTCCCGCGTCGCAGGGGGCCCTCCGGCGCGGCGCCGGGAGATTGCGAGGCATCGACCAGCGAGTGAGCGGGATCGTGGAACGGAGCCGCCCTCGCGCCGCCCCGAGGTGAGGGGAGAGCGGCGTGCAGCGGAGCAGCTGCGCCGCCGGGAGAAAGCAGCGCGAGCAGGGCGGACCGCGGGAGAGAGGCCGCGGGGGCCGCCCTGCACGGAGCGCACAGGAGGACACAGAGGCAGAGGTGAGCAGGCCCGGGGGGGGCCAGGAATTAAGTGCCAGCCCAGGCGCACATACCCCAGGGGGGGGACTCACAGGAAGGAAAAAAAAAAAAAAAAAAAAACCACCTCTCCCAGGCACCAACCAGATTCCCCCTGGGACACAAGGACTCACCTCACAAGTCCCCCAACAAGACAGAGGGTGGAAAGGGGGGAAACCCAGGAAGGTGAAACAGAATACAGCAGGACCCCCAACAGTGAAGAACACCTCGGAGGACAAGAAAGCGAGAGGCCCCATCGAAGGGTTACAAGAGGGCGAAGGAACCATATAGTCTACTACACTGAGCGCCCTATCATGTCTAGGGCAAAAGGAAAGGGGAACCCCATCCAGCAAACTCCCCAAACAGTGAAACAAGGGGCCGACATTCTGCAGATGTGGTCAACAGAGGGGACACCACAACCAAGAGGAAGAACCCAGGGAGACCCCACGGGAGAAGCAGAATCACTATCCCAACAACAGCAACCACTGACCAGGGAGGACATGCAAACCTGGTTCATGGACCTGCAGGAAAAATTCATGTCCACAGTTCAGGAACAATTTACATCCATGAAGAACGAAATGAAGCAAGCGGTACAAGACATGAGAACAGACATAAACAACCTAGAAGAAAGAACAGATATTGTGGAAAAAACAGTGCAAAGTCTTGAAGAAGACACGAGACAAACAAGCGAAACGCAAGAACACCTGGTGACACTCACTCACAACTTGGAACTACAATGTGAGGATTTAGAGAACCGCTCTAGACGCTCCAACATCCGAATCAAGAACATGGTGGAATCAGTGCTGGACAAAGATCTGAAGGAGGCGGTGAAGGAGGTGTTCAGAGACATCCTGGGAACACAAGATATCGAGGATATCGGAATCGACAGAATCCACAGGGTGGGACCGAAAAGAGCGGGGGCCCCAGGGGAAAGACCACGTGATGTTCTGGTGGCGCTATCCTCCTACCCGCAGAAAGAACAGATCCTCAGGAGAGCCAGGGAATTGGAACATATTAAAATGAATGGGCAAGACATCCAATTGTATCAGGACCTAGCACTAATAACCCTCCAAAAAAGAAGAGCAATGGCCCCACTGGTGAAAGTGCTAATAGGAAAACAAATCCGCTACAAATGGACCTTCCCGTTTGGGCTGCTGTTCACATGGGAAGGAAAACAGAAGAGAGTGACCACGCTGGAAGAAGGCCTCAGCACGATGGGACTACAAGATGAAGAGATGGAGCAGATGGACCAGGGGGAGGCCACAAACAGGAGAGAACAAACGAGAAAACCCATGGGCTGGGAATCCAGCAAGCAGAAGAAGGCAAATCCAGGGAGAGACACCCGGAGAAAGGTACCATGAAAAGTATAAGAAAAACACATGCCTGGGGAACAGACATGGATACGCTGCCACTGAAGACCCAGTCGGGGGGGGAACATGGGAACGGACCGGAACGGACAATTCAAGGAGGGCGGCCTGGTCGAGACCCAACGGTCGGGAACCAGGTAAAGACAAATGGATCAGTGGGGTTTAGGAATCCCCATAACATACCCCCCGAGGGTATGGAGGGCAGGGAGCGAAGGGCGCAACGCCCTAGCGTCAATAGGAACCCTCGCCCTACTCGGGGGAAAGTTTGATTGGTTTAAAGTTCAAAGTTGGGGGGGAAGGGAAGTTCAAGGGAAGGGAAGGGATCGGAAGAAACAAAGAGCTAAATCAGGAACAAGAGGGGACCAGAGGCAATGGCATACAAACAAAATAGAATGGGGATGATACGCTTTATGACCTACAATATCAGGGGCATGAACCACCCAACAAAAAGAACGAAACTGGAGAAACAATTCAAAAGGGAGAAGGCGGATGTACTACTCCTCCAGGAAACCCATATCAAAACTAAAGATAAGCACAAAATGCGGATAAAAGGATATAAAATATGGGCACAGGCAACGACAACAGAAAAAAAAGCAGGAGCCCTGATAGCGATAAAAGAAGGAAAGGACATAAAACCAATAGACACTATGACTGATAAGGAAGGAAGGTACGCCTTTGCCAACGTAGAGATCGAAGGATGGCGCATAACGCTCGCCTCAATATATGCACCCAATCAGGGACAGGATGGCTTTCTCAGAAACGCACTATCGAAACTGGAAGATTTCGCTAGAGGGGAGGTGATACTGGGGGGGGACTTTAATTTGGCGTGGAACCCAAAGCTAGATAGGAGCACAGGAAACACACATGGACAGGGGGCGCCATCAAAACGTTTGAAACAGCAAATGGACCAAATGGCTCTGAATGATGTCTGGAGGGAACTGAAGGGTGAACAAAGGGGGTATACCTATTTCTCACATGTTCACAGCTCTATGTCCAGGATCGACTATCTATGGGTGTCAGTGGGACTACTGGGAAAGATACAAGGACTAGATAAGGGCTCTATAGCCCTCTCGGACCATGCCCCTCTATGGTTGGACGTGACTCTCCCAGGGAGGAAGAGCGGGCTATGGAAATGGAGGTTACCGCAGGAGTTGATCCATGACCCAGTGGCAGGGGAGGCCATAAGGGAAATGATAGCGGAATACTTCTTACAAAATGACACGGGGGAGGTCGCAATGAGCGCAGTCTGGGACGCGTTTAAAGCAGTCTTGAGGGGGAAGATGATAGCGATGAAAATCACGAGAGATAAACAAAGGGATCGGTGGGAAAAAGAGCTGGAAAAAACAATTGAGGAGATCCAAGAGAAATTGACGACTCAACCCACAAAGATATTGAAAAAATCTCTGAAACATACACAAGGCCAACTAGAGATGTTACGTACAAAGGGCGCAGAAAGGAATCTACTCTATCTGAAACAGAGATATTATATAAGAGCGAACAAAGCAGACAGACTCCTGGCGCGACAACTAAGGGCGAAACAAAAAGAAACAACAATTAAGGCCATATGCGATACGAAAGGTGCCACTCAAACCTCTACGCACGACATGGGGGAAACAATGAGGCAATTTTATCAAACGCTCTATTCCACAGAACACCCCGATACAAACGCCCAAACTTCATACTTAGAGGCCCTAAAGATCCCGAAAATCTCAGAAGAAGATAAACAGTCACTAGAGACCCCTATCAGTGAAGAAGAAGTCAATAAAGCCATAAAAGAACTCCCAGGTAACAAAGCTCCAGGCCCGGATGGGTTTACGGCACCATTTTATAAAAAATATGCAGACATACTAACCCCGATCCTAACAAGACTCCTAAACTCATTCAAAGACACCGGTAATGTGACCCCCACAATGAACGAAGCGAAGGTGCTGGTGTTTCACAAACCAGGCAAAGATCCAACTAACCCCGCATCATACAGACCAATCTCCCTAATCAACCTAGATGCAAAAATATATACCAAAATCCTGGCAACAAGGCTATCCCCGCTCCTCCCTAAATTGATTAGCGAGGATCAATCAGGCTTCATTCCAGGCAGGCAAACCCACGATAATACTAGGAGGCTAGCCCACCTGATCGAAAAAATAGGGATAACCCGCACCCCAGCGATACTACTGTCAGTAGATGCCGAGAAGGCTTTCGATAGAGTGGAGTGGTCCATACTGTTTAGGGTTCTGGAATCCATGGGGTTTGGGGAAAAATATATCGCGAGTATTAGAGCAAACTACAATTCCCCATCCAGTAGAATAGCCATTAATGGCGAACTCACTGGCAAGGTAACGATAACGAGAGGAACGAAACAGGGATGCCCCCTATCACCACTACTATACGCTCTTTTCTTAGAACCCCTCCTAATTAAAATACGGGAATCAATACACATCAAAGGGATAGAAATGGCGGGTCAGCAACACAAAGTAATTGCGTATGCAGACGATATGCTAATAACCTTAGAGGACCCTGAATCCACTTTATCGGCCACAGTTAGAGAACTAGAAAACTATGGGACCATCTCTGGCCTAAAAATAAATAGAAAAAAATCAGAGATCCTCATCCTGGCAGGGGATAGAACGAACATAGAAAGGCAGGCAAAAATACTGGACCTCAAGATAGTACAGAAAGGCATTAAATATCTAGGAATAAATGTACCCCCAAAAATAGAGCAATTCTACGGGGAAAACTACCCGTCGCTAATTATAAACATCCGAAGGGAATTAAACAGATGGAACCCACTACAGATATCCTGGTGGGGTAGAATACAATCAATCAAGATGACCATCCTCCCAAAGGTACTATATTATTTTCAGGCTCTCCCAGTGGGGGTCCCAGACACGTTCTTCAAAACCTTAACAAAACTGGTATCGTCCTTCATATGGAAAGGGAAAACACCGAGAATAGCCAGGAAGGTCCTCACGGCCCCAACCAGAGAAGGAGGAATGGCGCTACCCCACTTTAGAAAATACTACCAGGCAGCACAGCTTAAAGTTCTAAGGGAGTGGGTGGTGGAGGATCCGCAACAGATATGGGCCAAACAAGACAGAGCAGTAGCAAGGACCCCACTGGTAGAACTGCTCTGGAAACAGAGGCAGCACAGGCACGAAAATCTAAGGTTAAGCGAAATTATGAAGACCACGTTAGAAGCATGGGATAGCCAAACAAAAAAAGGCATAATGACCACAGCGATTGGGCCCTTCACACCCATCTGTAGAAACCCACTATTTCCACCGGGGATGGAACAAGGGGCATATGACACCTGGGAGAAGGCGGGCATTACTAAAATAGGAGAGATGTTTATGGACAAGGAAATCATCCCCCTGGAGTCGTGCGTGGCTGGCACGAGAATCCTTAAAAGTGATAGATACAGATATGAGCAGCTAAAGCACTGGCTAAACTCTCCGACAATCATCGAGGCAGCAACCAGGGACCTTACAGGGTTCGAAACATACATCACATCCAACACGGGGGAGAGAAAATGGGTATCAACTTTATACAAATACATAAACTCACAAGGGGAAAGCATTAAATGGTCATACAGAATAAAATGGGGCAGAACATTGGGGGAGGAACCAACGGATAAACAATGGGAGGACCTATGGAAACAGATCCCCAGAATGACCCGCTCGGCACAAACTAGGGAGATGTGGGTCAAAATAATGACACAGTGGCACTACACCCCAGAGAGGCTCCACTCAATGTACCCCAACACATCCAACCACTGCTGGAGAGGATGTGACGAAGTGGGAACATGGAGACATATATGGCATGACTGTAAAGGCATCAGACCCTTTTGGGAAGAAGTGAAAAACGAGATGGGCAAAATATTCCCGGATGTGGGGCTGATGGGGGAGGAGGTGTGGCTCTGTGGAATCAAAGACGACACAGCAAGGCAATACACCAAAACGCAATGGAGATCATTCATGGGACTACTCATTGCAGCCTGGACCACCATTGCACAGAACTGGAAAAATAAAAATACCCCATTGACCTACACCTGGCTACAGAAAGTATGGGCCCATATAACAATGGAGAAAATTACCCACAAACTTCAAGGAACAGGAGACAAATTTGTAAAGGAATGGGAAGGGACCCTGCAATACCTCCAGTCAGACTTTATGGAACAATGGTGCCCCCATAACATAAAAATCTCAGATATATTCAACGCATAAAAGAATCCCTGGACAAAAGACTCCATCCGTCCCGTGGGGAGGGAGGGGGGAGGGGGAAGGGAATGTTATAAGATTCAATGTTAACTTCTTCATGTATTATTTATGTAAAACTAATAAATACAAGTTTAAAAAAAAAAAAAAAAAATATGATGCTATGGCTAAGAAAGTCTTTTCAGCATGTAGCATGGCGTTAAAGTCTGTTAATGCTACTTGCACCCTTGCTAGGTTCAGCCATACACTTTGGGAGTGTGCTTCTACAGCGGCTGACTGCATCCCGGAGGGAGAAGAAAGGGATGCGTTCCTGAATATTATACAGGACGGTAAAGACGCTATGTGCGAATCCCTCCAGACGGGCATTGATTCGGCTGACAGTATCAGCAGAGCAATGGCGGCAAGTACATCAACCAGGCGGTTCGCTTGGTTGAGAAAGTCGGGTTTTGCCCCAGATGTGCAAGCCAGGCTCTTGAACATGCCATTTGATGGCTCTTCTTTGTTCGGGAAAAAGGCGGATGACAGTTTAGAGAAACTGCAAACTTCAAAAGCAGCAGCAAAATCCCTAGGAGCTGCAATCCGTCAGACTCCTTTTCGTCCCACAGGAACCTCTGCGAGGGGCAAGTCCTTTCGCTTCTACTCCTCATTCGGAAGAGGTAGAGGACGACCGGCTCAAAGGGGTCAAAGAAGAACTACCTGAGGTGGACGGGGTAGATATTCTAAAGCCGCAGCAACAGCAGGTGCCTCTTTACCATCGGCATCTGCATCAGCCGCCCCAAAACCACTCTGAGGACTTCCCTCACAGGACACCTGTAGGAGGCAGGTTGACTCAACATCTGGCGGAATGGCAGGCTATCACGTCAGATGCTTGGGCATTGGAAACAGTTGCCCAAGGTTACTGCCTACCTTTCCTACGTATACCTCAGAGTCATCCACCGGGGATCAGCTCTCAGAAAGCTCCAGATCCGCTCCTCTTGCAGGAAATTATAGACCTGCTAGAGAAAGGTGCCATAGAACCGGTACCTGTAGCGGAGAGGAACAAGGGCTGGTACTCCCCTTACTTTCTCGTTCCAAAGAAAGACGGAGGACTGAGACCCATCTTGGACTTGCGAGAATTGAACAAATTCCTCAGGAAAGACAAATTCAAGATGGTCACTCTTTCTCAGATCCTCCAGGCCCTTCAGTTTCAGGACTGGTTGGTATCTCTGGACCTTCAGGACGCTTATTTCCATGTGCCTATCCATCTCAAACACAGGAAATACCTGAGGTTCGCAATTGGCAACTCTCACTATCAATTTCGAGTACTGCCTTTTGGGCTGACCTCCGCCCCGAGGGTCTTCACCAAGTTAATGTCGGTAGTGGCGGCAAGTCTGAGGGAAGGGATTCACGTCTACCCCTACCTGGACGATTGGCTGATCAGGGCTGTTTCTCCGGAGCAAGCTCAGATCCAGCTAAATCACGTATGCTACTCCCTTCACAAGCTGGGCTTCTCCCTCAATTTAAAGAAGTCTCAAATGATACCATCGCAGAGACTCCAGTTCATAGGAGCGATCCTGGATACTTCCCTGGGAAAAGCCTCGCCACCAGAGGTGAGGGCTCAAGATATTCTACAGATGGTTACCAAGTTCCAACTTGCCCAACGTCTCCCAGCTTTCGACTTTTTGAGGTTGCTAGGCCTCATGGCATCCTGCATTTTCCTTGTGCCAGAGGCTCGCCTGAGAATGAGATCCCTCCAGTGGGCACTGAGGACTCAGTGGTCACAATTCTCAGGGAGAATGACAGATCTTCTTCAGGTTCCCGGCAGGGTGGCTCGAGACCTTCAGTGGTGGGCCTGTCAGGAGAACATTCTGAAAGGAGAACAGTTTTGGCAACCCTGGCCGGAGATAACAGTAGTCACGGATGCCTCACTCACGGGGTGGGGAGCCCACGCCAACGACTTGACCATCAGCGGTCGTTGGTCTCCATCGGAGTCCAGACTACACATCAACCTGTTAGAGCTGAGAGCCATCAAACTTGCGTTGAAGGCTTTCCTGCCAGTTGTACAAGGGAAGAACGTCCTGATAATGACGGACAACACGGTGGCCATGCATTACCTCAACAAAAGAGGAGGCGTAGGATCACTACCCCTATGCAGAGAGGCGATGCAGCTCTGGTTTTGGGCAATCCAAGAAGGAATCTCTCTATCGGCAGTTCACCTAGCCGGAGAGAAGAACTTGACAGCGGACGCTCTGAGCAGGCAGAACTCAGTCTCTCACGAGTGGGAGCTAGCTCAGGAAGTCCTTCAAGAGATCTTCGCCCTTTGGGGAACCCCTCAGGTAGATCTGTTCGCCACCAGCCTAAACAGGAAATGCGACCTGTTCTGCTCAAGGGAATTTCCTCCGAGAGGAGCTCTGGGAGACGCGTTCATAGTGGACTGGGAGTTTCCGCTTCTGTACGCGTTCCCACCGGTCCCTGTCATTCCTCAAATGATCAGGAGGTTGAGAAGATTCCGGCGAACCATGATCCTAATTGCCCCGGATTGGGCCAGGAGAACGTGGTACCCGGACCTTCTAGACTTGTCCATCTGCCCTCCATTTCGACTTCCTCTCAGAGAGAACCTACTCTCACAGAAGGGAGGTCAGGTTCTCCATCCAGACATCAAAACCCTCAACCTTCACGCTTGGCTTCTGAACGGCTGAGGTACAAGGATTGGGACCTCCCTGATGATGTTATGGAGGTGTTGCTTTCGGCAAGGAGGCCAGCAACAAAGTCTTTATACCGCTGCCGTTGGAACAGATTTTGCAGCTGGTGTAGAGAACAGAATATCGACCCATTTTCATGTGGTACACCAATGGTTTTGTCCTTCCTACTATATTTGGCAAATTCAGGCCTTCAAGTTGGCACCATTAAGGGCTATCTCGCAGCGCTATCTATCTTTAAGCGTACTGCGGAGGAACCATCCTATTTCAAATTACCCTTGGTAATACAGTTTCTAAAGGGGTTAACCAATGTTTATCCCCCAAGACCATTCCAAGTTCCCCTATGGGATTTAAAGTATTAACTTTCCTACTGGGGACACCTTTCGAACCTCTCCATTCTTGTTCGTTAAGATTCCTTACCCTTAAGACTGTTTTATTAATAGCACTTACATCTGCTAGAAGGGTGAGCGAATTACAAGCTCTTTCTTGTAAACCCCCTCATACAATCTTTCACAAAGACAAAGTTGTCCTGCAAGTGAAGCCTAATTTCCTCCCAAAAGTAGTCTCTGAATTCCATATCTCTCAGAAGATTATCCTACCATCTTTCTATCCTCCTCCTCACCCGGGGAAAGAGGAAGAGAGGTTACACAGACTAGACCCTAGGAGGGTTTTAAGTTTTTACATTAGTAGACTAGCCAGGATAAGACAGGCAGACCAGCTGTTTGTAGGCTACGCAGGTCACAAGCTGGGGTTACCAATAACTAAGCAGACCATTTCCAGATGGATCATTCTAGCCATTCTGGAATGTTATAAACTGGCAGGGAAAGAGCCCCCTCAAAACCTTAGGGCTCATTCGACCAGAGGTATTGCAGCTTCATCGGCCCTCAAAAGAGGCGTGCCGATTAAAGACATATGTGCGGCCGCTACATGGTCGTCTGTCCATACCTTTACACGTTTTTACAATCTGGATTCCTCCTCTAGTCAAGAGACTAGGTTTGGAAGGGCTGTACTGCATTCTATTCACCAATAGAAGACAGCGTGAAGTCAGTACTCCCTCCTCCGAATATAGAATACTGCTATGGGAGCCTATCTAAGATGAGGAATACGTCGGAGGACACAATCCCTTCGAAGAACAAGTTACTTCTTACCTTGTAACGTTCTTTCGACGGGATGTTCCTCCGACGTATTCCTCATCGACCCTCCCATCCATCCCCGCAGTTTTACTTCCCTTGTTGTTGCAGCTTACGCTCCTTCAGGGTGATTAGTCTAGTCCAAACAGTAATACTGTGGGCTACAAAACGGAACTGAGCAACGGACGCTGCGCGCGGCCTTTATAGGCAGGATGACGCCGAGCGTCGATACAGCGGCTGTCGAGGGTCATCGACTCGAGGGACGTCGACGCGCAGCGCCCTCTGGAGAAAAAAATTTTCCGAGGCCAGCAGAGCTGGAAGGATATATCTAAGATGAGGAATACGTCGGAGGAACATCCCGTCGAAAGAACGTTACAAGGTAAGAAGTAACTTGTTCTTTGGCCTCATCGATGGAGGGGGAAATTTGGTGTGTATACGTAAAAGAGTTATATAATCTGGTTACTATAGTAGCTAATACATTGCAAAATGTTTTATAAAATCTGGCCGAATATCCGTCTGGGCCTGGTGATTTATTTAAATTTATTTCTCGAATTACACTGAGTACCTTGTCCTGGGTTATCGATGCCTCCAATGCTAAACCGTTGTGGTGACCTGGGAAAGATTAACCAAATCTAAATATTCTTTTTGCCACTGTCTATCGGGAGTTTCGGATTTGTAAAGATTTGTGTAAAAAGAGTAAAATTGTGTAAAAATACTAATGGTTTCTGATGTCAATTCCCCCGATTTTAATCTGTTGTATAATCCTTGAGGCTGTTTTCTGCAAGTGTTAGGATGCGAGTAAGCAGTCCATTTTGTTAGCCTTAATATTGAATTTTTGTTTCAACGTGAGAAGGGCTTTCTCTGCTTTCTTAGCTGTTAAAAGATTTAGTTTACCAGCCACTGCCCTGAACTCTTTTTGAACCGCCGGTCCCTAATTTGTTTCCATCTACTTTAAAATTTGAGTTAATTTCCTTTCCAATTCTACTTCTAGTGCGATACTTTGTTTAGATCTATTGGCCTCTGCTGATGTAATGAACCCACGCATTGTTGCTTTGAAGGAATCCCAAATAAAAATCATTGGCGTCTCTACTTTATTTAGCTCAAAGTATTCTTTTATGTGCTCACCAATCTCATTTAGGACCTGGGGGTCTTGTAGCAGCGCTGACGTAAATCTCCAGGACCACAGTCTTTGTTTCACTTTTAAGATGTTGAGGTCTACCGTAAGTCTGGTTGGTGACACCTCAAGAAGAACTCTACTTTTCTCCTTTTCTGCGTGGTATTAAGCCCCCTCACATTCCATGTTAAACATTTGAATCGATACATGGGTCTAAACCTTAAGACCAACTGCAAACACTTTTCAGTCATAACATCAATACATTTTCCTTGCAAAATGGGTATCCCCTTATGGATATTTTACCCCCAACATACTAAACCCTGTAACCGCCCTGCATTCTTTGTAAAGGTTACCTCCACCACCCCCTTAACTTCCCTATATCAAATCCCTGGCGTGAGACACAGTACCTTCTGTATCCTGAGGTCTCCTCCCGCGGCTGTGAATCTTTATTTGTCCCAAGGCTAAGTGCGGTGAGTGCTAGCTCCCCCATATGCTACCTGAACAGATAGTATCCAAAATGTCATGTTCCATGCGATCTTCTAATGTGTTTTCTTTAACCAAGTCTATACTGCTAAAGAAAGGATGTTAAGATCATGACGTTGGTATCCTACAAAGTGCCTGGTGTAGGTGTTGGAGCTCTAAGTCGAGTTCTCCGATCTTCTTTTTGCAGACCCCTGTGGTTCCTATTTTGTCGATCCATGGAAGTCCATTCCTCTGTCTTTGAGAGCGACGTCTGGGACACATGCGTTTCTTGAGCCCCTTCCTCGAAGCCCGGCTGAGCGTCCTCCTCGATAATGTAGTAATGCCAAGCCAGATTCTCTGGAAGTAATCCTTTGTTGTCTCCCATCCTTATTGTAAAGTAGGCCAAAGGGAAAGGTCCATCTGTACTTAATGCCTTGCGATTGGAGAGTCTTTACCACAGGAAATATATCTCTGCACTTTTGGAGGGTCAACCATGATAAGTCCTGATGCAGCTGAATCTCAGGTCCATTATGTGTAATCGTCACTGTATCTCTTACCTCCCTTAATATTTGCTCCTTTTGTGGGTAATTTGCACAGGCCGCACGCAAGTCCTGGGGCCTGGAGCCAGGTTCTGACCTTTTAGGGCCTGTTCTATGTACCCTGTCCAGGAGAATGTGGGATCATTTTCTGTTACGAGGTCTGGAAATATGCTACACACTGTGTCCCTCAGCTCTGAGTCCTGTATTGATTCTGGCAGATGCTTTATATGGATATTGGAATGCTGAGAGCGGTTCTATAAGTCTTCATATTGTAATTCCAAATGATGTGTCTTTTGTGACAGTTCTTCAAGAGCAATATCAGCTTGCTTGCCCTCATCTGTCAATTCCTGAATTGCACGTTCATTAGTATCAATTGTTTTGGCTAGCTTTGATAATGCTTTGCTAAAATTCGCTAGCGATCATCTTATTTCGGTGGTAAATGTAGAGAATAGTAGCTGGAAGGAGGAGGTGAATTTCTCTTGGAACTCTTGAAAGCTGTTGAGAAAATCATCTTAGAATGCCACCATGTCTGATGTTCCTGAATGAGTTGCTGGTGTCTCTTGTGGGTTTGTTTTGCTCAGAGATCCTTGCAGGCTTTTATTTTTCACCCAAAGTGAATCCAAAGGTTTGGATTGCTTCTGTTGCAGATCCAGTTGTCCTGGTTGTGTTTCTTCCTGGTGCCTGACATAAGTATTTCTTGATAGGTGTTTACTTATTGTTTGCTGGCAGGGCAATCGGTCTATTTGGCCAAATGTATGTGACTAAATCCTATGTTCTGTTGCTGCCGCCCTCAATGCTGGTGCATTAAGCGTGCTAGAAATTCAGAGATGCCTCCCGGGTTATTGGTTTTACTCTACTTTGCTGCTTGATTCTTTCTCCCTCATGGATAAATCATCCGAAATATATATTACCTCCTTGACTTTCCATGGTGGCTTAGTGTGTTTTTTCCCTTGGATATGATTTAATGTGCTCCGGGCGCTTGTATGTTTAAAGCTATGAGGTTACCTTGATACGTATGTAAAGTGTTCTTCCCTATGTTTCTGAAAGAAAGTGTAAGCAGCAACCTGTAGGAGTCCTGAGTCAGGGATACAGACTCCTTACTGCACACATGTGCGAATGAAAACCCAGGCGGATGATTGCGGTATCCCCATAAGAGGGCCTGCGACAGACCCCTGTGTGCAGGAGCCCCAGTGGGGAGGGTCGGCCCTCTCCTTATGGCTGGTCAGCCCTGGTGACTAGCAGTAATCGGTAATGCACCAGGTAAAATAACTAGTCCGTCTTATTTAATTTGGCCCTTTAGCAGCCATATTTATGTAACCAAAAGATGAAACAACCAAATCCTCGGTATGCCCGAGTAATATTACATCACAGGGCCCCTGTTTGAGGCACTCTCGGTCAGTTCATGGACTAATTACATACTTAAATGTCCCCTTTCCAATACCTCTGGGAGCAAACACTTAAATACCATCAGCAGGCATCTGGGCGCCAATAAAATCACATTTAGTAAATAACTGATTACACAACATCCATTGAGCCACTTGAGGACACAGTAAATCACATTTGGTAAATAAGTAATTAAACAGCATCAATTGGTCCACCTGGGGAAGGTAACTCACATTTGGTAAACAATTAGATAACATCCATTGGTTCACTTGGAAGCAAGGTAAATCACATAAGGTAAATAAATTATTAAATGGCAACCATTGGTTCCCCTGGGAGCAATGTAAATCACACTTTGTAATTAAATAATTAGATAGCATCCATGTGTTCACATGGAAGCAAGGTAAATCACATTTGGTAAATACATAATTACATAACATCCATTGATTCCCCTGGGAGCAATGTAAATCACACTTTGTAAATAAATAATTAGATAGCTAAATCACACTTTGAAATAAATAATTAGATAGCATCCATGTGTTCACTTGGAAGCAAGGTAAATCACATTTGGTAAATAAATAATTAAATCGCATCCATTGGTTCTCCTGGAAGCAATGTAAATCACACTTTGTAAATAAATAATTAGATTGCATCCATGTGTTCACATGGAAGCAAGGTAAATCACATTTGGTAAATAAATAATTAAATTGCATCCATTGGTTCCCCTGAGAGCAATGTAAATCACACTTTGTAAATAAATAATTAGATCACATCCATGTGTTCCCTTGGAAGCAAGGTAACTCACATTTGGTAAATAAATATTTAACCAGCATCAATTGTATCACTTGGGAGCAAAGTAACTCACACTTGGTAACTAGCTAATTAAATAGAATCCATTGTGCCACCTGCGAGAAATGGTACATAACCTTAGGTAAAAGAACACATAAATAATGTCCACTGTCTACATTCCTGGTAGCTGCAGACTACCACCTATATTCACGTCACTCTGGCCACAGGCGTGCACATATGGTTAGCCTAGGCCGGTAAATATCTTCTCAGTTACCCCCTTTTTACACGTGGGGTTTTTAATACGGTCCCTAGGGGATCCTTCCAACATCCCTCACACCCCGCATTGTAATCACAATCAACGAGGGTAGACCGAAAACGGGTACCGAGCCCGCCCTAACACCATAACCAAACAGGGTTGTGAGCGGTCACGCCACCAGACAAACCCCAGAGGCTTGGCCTTCCTTATCTAACACTCCTAAACCCCTCGTCACCACATCGCTATCCCCAAGGAGGGGTGAGGACGTATCCTGGAGCGGGTTCGCCATGTAAGGTAGGGCACCATTCAAGAAAACACCCAAAACACCCCGGTCACAACTACGACCTCAGGGAAGGCACCCCACACCTGACTGTCTGGGGAATCACCTCTGTAACATCCCCCTAAGCGAACCCCGTTAAACACAACCTCAGAGTGTCTCTTAGGCCAAACTTCCCCCACCGCAGTCAAGTCTGTCCGCGGCGGTGAGAGAGGAAAAACAAACACAACATGTGTGCGCATAAGCTGTGCGCGTTGTCTGGTGTGCACCTGCCCTACTTTTCCCACTCCTACCTCAGCCGTACCCTGACCTGGGGAGATAGAGGCCTGGGCCGGTCCCTCACAGCTGTGCTGGCTTATTGGGACAGACACCTGCTACACTTTCTCCCTACTTTGGTTCCCAGCACCGCTCAAGCCCTCGACCCTGTGGAAGGGAGAGCGAGCTGCTGGCTCTGGTGTGGAACTGCCTATGGGGACGTCCCATTTTTTTCCCTTTTCAGGAGTGGCGTTGCCGCTATCCCAGTGTTCTCGTCTCTCCCTCTCGTGTTCCCCCAGTGCTCCCTCTCGTCCGAGGCTTTGCGCTGGCTTTATGCACCCCAGGGACTTTCCACTCCAGCTTGCCAGCAGGGGAGCTACAACCACACCTGGGGTGATTTCTCCTCACAGCCCGGCCTGCTCCCCCTGCTGGTGGATCATACCATGCCTGACAAACACTGCCTCATGCCAGAAGCACGAAAGGACGTCAAAGGCACGAAATAGACAGGTAAATGAATGAAGACCCAATGAACAGGGATACCATGCTCAGTCATACTAACCCCGCACGAAGAGGGGTCTACATGTAGATAAAAGTCGTTAAGTTATGCCGGCTGCACTACGGACAGCCGCGGCCCCTGTGTGTGCTTCTATTTTCACAGCTGTGGTGCTTTTCCCGCATTCCTAATAGTTCACCCTGCTGCTTATTGCCAGAGGACCGCTAATATTGATTCTTGCAACAGAGGCCTCCGCATCCAGAGCGAATAGGGAGTTGCCTGCACTTGCCGTACCTTCACTGCGTTGTGGTCTCCACCAGCATTAATGACCGCAGGGGTGTAAAATGACTGCCCGGCAGTTCTGGAGTCTTTGGGTCAAGGGAGGATACCTCGGTCATAGCTTCTCATCTTGGTGCTTTACTTTTTTGGACGGAGCGTTCCTCTGTACCTCCACTCTATCCGCTGGCCATCTCGGAATCCAGGAGTCTGTTTTCCCAGACTTTTTGGGCAAGCTCTAAACGGATGTCTAGCTATTACATACAAGTAGTTCCCTTTCTTCCGGGCTAACTGTACCTCGTACTCTGTCCACGTGCATTGGTTCTGATGTGTCCTGCCCCCACCACCACCACCTCATATGGTTTCCATGGGTACTCTTGGAGGAGTCTTTCCGAGTTTGAATCTCTTCTTTTCATTTTTCCATCCCCTTTTCTTTCTTCTATTTGAAGGGCCAATCCCATTTAACTCAACTATATTGGAAGGGGGGGGGGGTGTATTTGTACAATAGCATCTTTAGTATCCTCTCGAAGTCCCCTATAAAAAACAGTAGCTTGCACATCATCTTCCCATGCTACTTTCGCTACCAGATAATTGAAACTGGAAATCCAAGCTACAAGGTCTTTACTGCCTTGTTTAATTTCGATGGGTTCAAGACATAGGGCACGTTAACATACGTTCCTTTCAATATTTCCTAAGGAGACTTAAAATACATCTTAGTCATCCAATATCGAATCTCGGTTGTTTATCCAGGGAGTGGCCCATGTAAAGGTAAGCCTATCTAAATTCATCAATGTAAGTGTAACTTTGGCTTTACCCAAGCGATCGAATAGTGGCCGGTTCATAAAATGTAGCGAGCACTGAATCATGAACCTTTGAAATCCCTCAGGGTTTCCCATTTATTTACCCGCATAGGGGGTGTTGGTATAGGACAACCTACCACGTTCTTGGAGGGATTGAGGTCACAAGCTGGGGTTTCTGTTCCTTCCACAATAGAACCATAGCTATATTGGAAGGATGCCAATCTCAAGGTTTTCAGGAATGCTTTACCCCCCTCGGAAATGCTTGATGTCACCCTGTCCCCTTGTAGGGTATTGACAGTCTGTTGTAACGCAGAGAGAGGAACCGTCCTTTACATTATTCCGCAGCAAGGTTAAAGCCTGGTTCCATGAGCAGGACCACAATTTTTCTGCGCCATAAAACAATCTAATGAACTCCATATTCAATTGCTATTGCCTGTGTATATATGAATTTTTTATTCAAATTGTATAACAACTGCCTGGATTGTTTGTATATTTTTATGTATGTGTAATTTGTAAGATTGCTTGTATGCTTGTGTAACATTTAAGATTCAGCGCCCAGTTGCCCCAGGGCTCGGCCGCGCTTTACAAATAAATAAATACAAATACAGTTGGTCAGCTATTATCTTGGTGATAACTAGCCATATCGGCTTGCATGGCTTGTAATGCTGTAGCCATATACATCATTGCCTTTTTCATTGAACCCTACAGTGGTTATTGGGTAGGATCAGTCTGTCAGTACATGAGATTTTGTAACTGAAGAGTTAGTCCACGGCAGGGTGCAAATGCCAGGAACCAGCGGAGAGGCAGGAGTCTTAGTCCCTAATGTGATAATGTCAGGGTTACCGTCTCTTTTCCGGTCCACAGCTTTGAAGACAGCTGGAGTTCAGGCAATCTGATTGTTCTATGTGAGGGCAGTCTTCCAAGTTTGGAAAATAACAAAGAACCAGATTAGTCCATTTTACTGACAGGAGAATGTGCCTCCCACTTCCCTAAAATATCTACTGCTTACTAGTTAAGTAGCATGGACGTAGTGTCAAAATAATTGGAGAAAAGCAATAACGAGCATGAGTGGGCTTATTTTGTCTTGAGGATAGAGGGCGTTGGTTGGTTACGATCTGGGTTAAGGTGCTTGGATGAGGTTGGGACTTAATATTAATCGCCTAGCTATCTATGTCTACGAAATATACTCACAAAAAAGGTTGTGTCTTCAGTTGGGAACCTGGGCAGCGTACATCTGCGAGGGAGTCGTGAGTCCAGGCAGAACGATATTGATCAAACACGGCTCCTTGCGCACCGTCGCCTTTTGGCACGTTCGATCGGAAGTGCTGTCAAGTACTTGGGGGTGCCGTCAGCGCGCTTCCAGAGACCGGCGACGTCCCCAGAATCGCAATCTTGGGTGCAGGCGGCAGGCATCGGTGTGTGACCAGCTTGGCTGTTGTTGACCCTCTACTGAGTACAGCGGCCACAGTGATCCCTTCATTTGGAGTGTCAGGCCCTGTGGTGCAGTTAAGTTTTTAACATAATATCACCCGCTGAAATAAATTGCAGTAGAATTAGTTAAAGTGGTAATTATGACCATACAGGATGTAAACCTTATCAACAGGTTGTAATTTAATTCTGAGCATGTGACCTGTGTCTGTCTCAGAAGAATGGTGGCCTCAGCAATAAGGTCTTTGGATAAGATGATTGCAACTCCCAAGTTTGTTTTTGCCAGCGGAGACAAGTACATATAAAAGTCAAAGTTTTGAAAGTGATTAATGTTGAACAAGTCATAGTGGATGGTGGGTCTCTTGCATTAAGGCAATACTGATCCAGTGAAGTTGCTGAAGTACTGCCCTTTGCTTGAAGAAGGGATTTAGGTCCTGAAAAATAAGAGAAATTATTTTCTGGGTGGGAACCCTTTCGGAGGTTTGAGACAAATGAGGCAAATACAATAAACCCTTAACATGTCTTCCATTCGTGAAAAGCAGTGCTAGGCCATGGTCTGCTCGAAAGCACCACTCTGGGAATCCATTTGAACCATTAACTCAACAACAACAACAAAAATATCAGTTAAATGTGAGAATAAAGATTTAGCATAATAACTTACTAGAAATTCTTGATTCTATTAAAGACACGGAGGCGAGCATAATTAATTATATAAAGAAAGCTCAGCAGCAAGGTATTTTTGCACTTACATATAATAAAACTCAGTCCGGAAGTGCATTGATCAAAATACATTACGTAAAACCAGTATAGTACATATATGGTTCATAACATTTACAGTACAAGGGAAAAACTTCAAATCCCATGATGCTCCGAAGGTCATCAGTGTCCAATGTCACGTGATACTGTCCCTCCAATGAGTGTACAGGCACTCCCATAAACAGTCCTGAACAAGAAATAACTTCCTCTTTCGAGGCTGCAAACTTGCTGACTTTGATGATAGAACTCTAAAACTCGCTCAACCAGATAAGGATCCGTTAACACGTAAGTCAAGTGGACTTGTCTGTAGAAGCTGTCAAGAAAAATAAAATATGTTAGCTCTTGCGTATAACAACCCTAGTTCCCTTGAAGGGGTGGGAGAGAAAAGCATCTTATTATTGTTACACAATATAAGAAGTTAAACCAACAGTTTGCAACAATGCCAGAATAATTCTTAAGCAGTACACAACATGCTTTTCTTCAAAGGGTGGGATAATGCTCGCCTCCGTGTCTTTAATAGAATCAAGAATTTCTAGTAAGTTATTATGGAAAATCTTTATTCTATGTCTAGACCGGAGGCTCACATTATGCTTGTTCAAAGCTTACTTACCACGGATTCTGGAATGTTGGTGAACAGGGCAGCAGCTTAAGCCAACTGCTCCTGCTCCCTCCCAGCCTATGGATTATTATTGAAAATTGAAAAATGAATCCTGCACTAATTTCAAAGGAGAAGATTGAGATCCCTGACAACCCCAACTCCAAAAAAGCCAAACAAGGAGAAAAGATGGATGAGAACTCAGGAAATGGTGACATGTATGCACTGCTTCTCCAGATTGCCCAAGATGTGAAAGAAATGAAGGTTACCCTCGGTGAACTGTCCTCTCAAGTGGGTCACCTGGAAACTAGAGTCACCAAAGTGGAAGCTGAAAATACAACCTTGGCCACGGAGGTTGCAGGGAGTTATAGGGCCTACAAGGAGTTGAGATATGAGGTCTCTGATTTGAAGAGGAGGAACATGATGTTGGAGGCTGATCAAAGGAACTTGAACTTGCGCTTACTGGGTGTGAGTGAAGACTCTGCTTTGGACAAAAACCTTGATCAAAGAGTCAAAGGAGTACTGGAGGCAATTTTGGGTAACAACATCCTAAAGGAAATGGACATGGATTACTCCTTTAGAGCTGGCAAGCTTGTCCGGGCCGGGAAACCAAGACAGATCATTATGGTGATGTCAAGAGTGAGTGCAAAGGAAAGGATTTTAAAGGCTGCGAGAGAGAAAGGAAAACTTCTACTAAATGGGGATCAAGGAAATTGTGGAAATGAGGAAGGCGTTCAAAGGTGCCAAAGCTTTGGCTCAAGAAAAGGGGATTAAAACTTTACTGGTGAAACCAGCAACACTGAAGATATTTTTTGGATCGGGTGTCAAAACCACAGAGGATCCATTTGAAGCTGAAAAATGGCTGGGGGCTGGGGATTTGAACTTGGATAATAACATTACTGATTGATATGATTTATGATATATGAATCTGTGAGGATGAAAGGTTATTTTCTTTATTTATTCATTTCTTTCTTGAAATTGTTAGTTGGGGGTTTATTTGTTTGTTTAGGTATCTGTGCTTGGTTTGGATATCAAATAGGGTGTAACGGTTTTTGCTCGAGCTTGGTGTGGGCTTGGATAATGGGCGCTTTACTCTACGGTAGTACGCGCTCCATAGGTTTTCTAAGGGTGATGGCGCTTGTTTTTTCTTTTATTATGGACAGGGAGCCGAAGGTGTCATGTGGCCCAGAATGGCGGTCGTGCGTCACCCTCCGGGGTCTTGCCGGCTCAGTTATGATAGATGGCGGGTGTGGGTGAAGGGCCCCAGATGACGCACATTTGTGGTAGGGCGCTGGGGAGCTTTTCTCCCTTGGGGCCGTGAAGCGCGTGTTCTAGGCAATACGCCTTGTTACATGTTCTTGTGCTTGGGGGGCGTAGTGGATGTGTGGGCTGGGGAGCGAGCGTTGTGGCCGCGGAGTAGGGACGGCGGTTTGCACGGCTTTGTCCCGGAATGTGGCACATTGATCGTATTGCCATAGCCGGAATATGCACAATGTTTATCCCCTTCACACGTAACAGTTGATCTTGTTGCACACCCCTGACATATTGTAATACCGAAGCCAACTATATGAAATGGCATGTGCAGCATTCAAGTGGGCTAATAATGCCATCCTATGCCTGGCAAAGTCACCATAAGGTAAAGTCCAAGACCACCTGCACCATCATATGGCAATTGGGCTAATAATGCCATTTTATGCAGCATTCAAGAAGGTGAGGGATTGGGAGTTCTTCTGTATTCTGCACCTTTTGCTTTGCTTTGATACATTTCCTTTCAGACTGCAATGCGATCAGCTGTGAGAATGATATAACTTCTGTCATCTAATGTGAACACAGACTAGGTTTATGGTTAAAATATGATTTATTGTGCACCTCTGTCTACTTACCAAATCACAGACAAAAATTTTGATGAGGTTTTTTTTTCTTTTTTTTTTTGGTCAATGTTAGTCGGCTGACATTTAATTTTTTCTTGAAGTTAAGATATGGATTGACACGGTGTAGAGTGCAGCTTTGTGTCATGGAAGTCTTTTGGGGGAATGTAGTGTCCAGGAATAGGTCTCTTATGACAATGCTGTATCGGGTTTCTAATATCATATGGTAGGGTGCAGGCATACAGGTTTTTTGCAACACAATGTGCTACATTTGCTCACATTCCAGTGATGATTCACGCTCAATTGCTCTTCATGCCTGCAGTAGATGGGATCTGCGAAGTTTTCATCTTTGGTAGATTAATATGATTCGCTGGTGGTTGTAATATGAGGTTTTGTCTAGACATGAGATTGATACACTAGGGGAGATTGCGCTCAAGGGCTATGGTTAATGGGATGTAAAGTTGTAGTGATCTGCAGTCTAGCATGTTAAATGGGATGATATAATAGTTAATAGGGAGAAGAGGGAAATGCAGTGCAGTGGTAGTCATGTGCATTTATATGGGATTGATGGGCCTACAGCTGTGGTGTTTTCTTCCAAATATGCCATGCTTGGACGACGACATTAAGGTGCAGAACAGTTGGTTCTTTGGATACCGACCAGAGCTGATTTGTGGTGTGGTATTTAGCGTTTTGAGTATGAAATGTTGTGTCTACTCAGGATTGCTTTTATTCGTCCTATCATTTGCTTGAGAGTTGTGGGAATTCATTTAGGCCAAATAGTATTTTTAAATTCATTTTGGATTTGACCAAATGTGGTCTGTGGCAAATTTTGGGACTTTCTATAGGCTGACCAAAGGGAGGGGGGTTAGTCCCTTTCTGCGTATAGCTGGAAGGGATGTTCTGGATGGTTGGGTGGTTCAAGCCCAGGAGGGTTTTTTGTTTTTTTTTATTTTTTATTTTATTTCTTAACTTGACTATAGGTTTAGGTAGTATTGTGTCTTGTGAATTCATTGCAAGGATTGGGAAACGGAATCTACCCATGTCTTACACTTATCAGAGGAATTTCAAGGTGGTATCTTGGAATGTGAATGGTGCACATTGCGCTGTCAAGAGGAAGGTGATTTTGAGTAAACTAGGGGATATGGGTGTGGATGTCGCGATGCTTCAGGAGACTCATCTGTTGGATGCGGATATAGATAAGTGGAAAAAGGAGTGGGTTGGAGATGTTTATGGTTCGTCGTTCACTACTGGTTCTAGGAGTGTGTGTATTCTTTTTAGGAAGAGTCTCCAGGTCACTGGGTTGAAGTGTGTGAAGGATGGGGATGGAAGGATAGTATGTGTCACTGCACATATTCAGGATGCTCAGTATTTTTTCTGAAATATATATGCTCCGAATGGGGGTGATGGTAGTTTTTTTGTAGCATTAGCGCAAATGTTGCAGAATGTAAATGCGATTAATGTAATCTTGGGAGGGGACTTCAATGTTGTTTTGGAACCTGAACTTGATAAAAGTGTGGGGGGTGCGGACAGTGCCAACGATCTGAAAAGAACAGCATTAAAGAGACTAATTGCTGAAGGGAACCTCACAGATGTTTGGAGATTGCAAAACCCTTCAATGAGACAATATAATTTCTTCTCTGCAAGGCATAATGCTTACTCGAGAATTGACCTCCTTATGACCTCTGGCCTCTGTACACAATCATTCCGAAGGGGAGACATCGGATCACTACTTATTTCGGATCATGCTCCAATCTCCATAGACTTGCAATTGACCTTCCCGGTTCCTAAGTCTAACACCTGGCGGATGAATGTTTCCCTCTTGGACGATGATGAAATTGTGGACAAAATTGTTCAAGAGGCGTGATTCTTTATATCTGTGAACTGGACTGGTGAAGTCAGGGTGGAGTTTGTGTGGGAAGCCTTTAAATCATATATGCAAGGATTGTTGATTGGTTTGTCAAGCAAAAAGAAAAAAATGAGAGAGGCAGAAGTGAAAAAGCTTACTGATGACATTCGGGATCTTGAGAGAAATAATATGCAAGACTTTTCAGGAGAGACTTTAGAAGTATTAAAGCAGAAAAGGAGACGATTGGAAGATTTGTATTCTTCAAAGGCTGAGTGGTTGCTTTTTAGAACCAAAAGTAACCACTATGAAAAAGGTGAAAAAGGTGAAAAATGTGATCGGCTTCTGGCACATCGATTGAGGGTTATGGATAATGGCAGATCCGTCAATGCAGTGGAAAGGCAGGATGGGTCGGTGACTTTTGATCCAGCTGAGAATAATGCAGCATTTCTGTCACATTACAAAACCCTGTACTCTTCAGAAACCAACTTATCGGAGCGTACAATTGGACAATTCATTGAGGACTGCCATCTGAAGAAAGTGAGTTTGGAATCTTTGGAGTGTATGGAAAGAGATTTGAGCGTGGAGGATCTCAGGTTGGATGCTTATGCGTTGAATTCTGGGAAGTGTCCAGGTCTGGATGGACTACCAGCTGAACTTTTTAAAATTTTCCCAGAAGAGGTCTTTGCTTTGATGTTAGACATGCTGCGCGCCTCTTTGAGGGATGGGAGCCTTCCAAGTTCAACAAGGCATGCTTCAATCTGTTTTTCTGAAGGAGGGACGAACACCGGTGAAAACTGGCAGCTATAGGCCGATCAGCTTATTGAACACGGACAACAAGATTTTCGCCAAGGCGTTAGCTTTGAGGATTGAGAATGCACTGATGGATATCATAGATGTAAGTCAATCTGGATTTGTAAAAGGCAGACATGTTTCAGAGAATATGAGACGATTGTTGCTGACACTATATGAAAGCAAAGAACAACATAATGATGTGGTGACGTTATCCTTGGATGCTGAGAAAGCTTTCGACCGTATTGAATGGACATATCTTTTAAGTACATTGAAAGGCTTTGGTTTTGGAGATACCATGATCGGATGGATAAGACTGCTGTATTCACGGCCAACTGCTTGTGTTCGGACTAATGGCATGAATTCAAGCATATTTGAACTTGAGAGAGGCACGAGGCAAGGATGTCCACTGTCGCCGATTTTGTTTGTGATCGCCATGGAATTACTGGCTGTGAGGATAAGAGAAGAGGATAGAATTGAGGGAGTACGCTTTGGTGCCCCCTTCCAGAAAGTTTGGTTGTATGCGGATGACATGTTGGTGGTGGTTCAGAATGTGGAGAGCTCCATTCCTGCGCTGATGGAGTTGATCGATGAGTTCAACAAAGTTTCCGGATACAAGATCAATTGGACAAAGTCGGAAGCGCTGCCGGCTTCAACCACTTGCACTGTTTTGAAGATGCAGGGCTTTCCCTTCAAATGGTGTCTGAACAAAATGAGATACCTTGGGATTTGGCTAACGAATGATGTCTCGAAAATAATGGATGTCAATATTACACATGTGATTCAGTCTTTGGAGCTTGACTTGAAGAGATGTAGTGCACTTAAATTGAGTCTCTGGGGAAGAGTGAATGCCATCAAAATTACTTCGACACCACGAATCAACTATGTGCTCAGTGTGCTTCCCCTGGAAGTTAAAAAAGGCCATTGGAGGAAAATTGAGAGTTTAATCCACTCTTTTCTCTGGGAGAACAAACAGCCACGCCTCAGTTTGTGGAAATTACAGCTGCCCCAAGACTGTGTGGGTTTGGGGGTTCTGGATTTTGAGAATTATGATTTGGCCTTTGGAGCAGGCATCTGGTTCCGTTTATTGAAAATTCGGAGGATGTTTAGACACTGGCGGAATCAAGTAGTTCTTCTCCGTTACCGCCTAGGGCCATGCTTTCCACGGTGGATGGATCTGGTTATCGCTCATTTCCACCGACGAAATTCCTGAGAACTTGTTGGAGGGAACTATGGAAGAAGAGTAAACGCAAGGTATGTGATAATGATTACATCCCTATCTGGCTGAATCCAGGTATTTTGCTAAATAGGAATCCAATATTGTGGTTGAACTGGCTCCTGAGTGGTGTACTATGGCTGAGTGATCTGATTGAAGACGGCAAATGGATCAGCTATAGAAGACCTGCACAAATTAAAGATCTAGGAGACTGTACAATGGGTGAATACAGAAAATTGAGAGGTTTGCTGCGGAACCAAGGAACTGTTAATGGCGGTGGTTGGCAGTTATGGCTACCTGAATATAAGGCATTAGGTGGTATGGCGTCCAAGGTATATAAAAATCTGGGCCACCAGTACACTCCAGCAGAGGGATTGTTAACTAAGTGGTCCGAGATCCTTGGCTCTGAAATGACTGTGGAGAGGTGGAGGTATCTTTGTAAAAACGTGACTCCGACTTCCATTAATCTTGGAGAACAATGCCGCCAAATCAAAATTCTTAATAGAGTGTTTTGGACTCCCCAAAGACTTTATGCGAGAGGGATGATTGACTCAGGCTTGTTGGAGGTGTAAGCATGATGTCGGCTCCTTTGAGCACTTGATCTGGGACTGTTATGAACTGAGGACATTTTGGAGGAAGGTCACTAAGAAGATTAATGAGGTTTTATTGCTGCAAGAGGATTTTGATTACAACACTATCATCTTGGGTGAGGATGATAACGTGGACGAACTCACTTATCCACAGAAATGCTGTTTTTTTAGGGCTGCAAATTCTGCGAAAAAAATTGTTTTGAGAAAATGGAAATGTGAGGAGAGGCCGACCTATTCAGAATGGATGGAGGACTTGAGGCGGGTCGCCAGGAACAAAAAAATGAAATTGTTTGATGAAATGTGGGGTGGGTTTTTGGAAGGCATGTGATAATAAGTTGGTCTGTTTTGCATTTTTAATTCTGTGAAGGTTGGGGATGTTTGGGGGTGTGGATTCTTTGCGTAGAATTCTACAATTACAATGCTGATAAGTTTGATGTTTGTATGTTTTCGGTAAATTTCAATAAAAATTAATAATAAAAAAAAAGCTTACTTACCACTATTGAAGCAGGTTGTTTACTGGTGTCAAGTAGAATTCTTTAAATATGGATTTGCCTGCCCAATCAGCCATTTTCATGATGTCCTCGAGACAGACACCAACCTGAAAGGCTTTTGAGGCCATGGCTCCTCTGACTGAATGGGCTCCGAACTGGAGTGTATCTATTCCCGGTTGGGTTAGCGTACAACGCACCCAGCGAGCCAAGGTAGTGGCCGAAACCGCTTTATGGGGCTTGCGAATAGCTATGAGGAGTTGCCCGTTTGGAGAGGATCTGAGCAGAGCTGTTACTTTTTCATAATCTTTTAAACACTGTACCACACAAAGCTTGGGCTGTTCTCTAAAAGCCGGTTAAGAGATCACTCTTGAATCACATTTAGTTCTCCTTCGTATGTGAAAGACGATACAGTCAGGAGAAAAAGATGTACCCTCTAGATCTAGAGCTCTAACATCCGATACTCTCCTGCAAGAAACCAGACAAAGCAATGTAGTAAGCTTGCCGGAGAGTGCCGTACACAATAACTCTTCGTTAACTGACCAAGAGAGGAAAGGATTGAGCACTTTATTAACATCCCAAAGTTTATTGTAACGGGACGAAGGTGGTACTGTAAGGCGGATACCTTTCAGTAATCTAAAAACTAGGTGATGTTCTCCGGCTGGAGCCCCTTGCATGAAATTGTGACCTGCAGAAATCGCTGATCGATATGTGTTTATTTTTCTGTAGGCTAGGCCTCTCTCTACTAAGGAGGCAACATTTTTTAGGATTTCGTCTAACGGCGCTGAAACTGGATGCAAGCCTCGGTCCTGGCACCATAACCTCCTTGTATTCCAGGAATTGGAATACTGTTTGCATGTAGCAGGGGCCCAGCTCTCTTCAATGAGATGAATTGCTTTGCTGGACATACCCGGAGTTCTCCATCTTGCCCTGAAATGCTCCAAGCCGCCAGAGTCAGAGACCCGGAAACTAGCAGGGGGTGAGCTTGTCCCCACGGATCTAACAGGGGATCCTGATACCGGGGTAGAAGGATTGGAGAATCCGTGGAAAGTTCCCGAATAACTGTATACCAGATCTGAGAAGACAATACTGGGGTTATGAGGACGAGTTCTGCTTTGTCCTGACGGACCTTCGCCAGGGTCCTCGCTATCATGGAGAAGGGGGGAAACGCGTAGAGTACCCCTTGCGTCCAAGGCTGTAGGAATGCATCCGTCGCTGAGGCCACTGGGCCGGGTCTCCAGCTGTAAAACACCGGAGTATTGAGCCGAGACACAAAGAGGTCTATGGATAGCGGGCCCCAGTGTTGCTGTAATTAGAGAAATATATTCTTGTCGAGACTCCAGTCGCTGGAGTTGGCGTAATGGCGGGAGTGGCAATCCGCTATTACATTCTTGAGACCCGCCAGATATTCTGCTGTAACTGAGATCAGTCTTTGGCGAGCTCTGCTAGTGGACCAGACCTGGTACCATCCAGATGATTTATGTATCTCACGGCAGATACGTTGTCCATCTTTAGTAAAATGCAACAGCTCACTTTGTCTTTGGCGAAGGAGCGTATTGCGAAGGATCCTGCGAGGAGCCCTAGACAATTGATGTGCATATCTAGCTCCTGCGGAGACCAAGTCCCTCCAGTGGCAGCTGTGCCACATCTTGCTCCCCATCCGGAACGGCTGGCATCCGATTCTATGATGAAATCCGGAGCGGAACCGAAGATGGCTCTGCCGTTGCAGGCCTCCATGTGCGAAAGCCACCAATTTAGCTCTGTCCTTGCTTGAGGTGATAGTGTCAATCTTTGAGAATAAGAGAGACTGCGTCTCAGGTGTTGGCCTTTTAGTCTTTACAATTTCCCGGTAATGTAGGGGACCCGGAAAAATTGCTTGAATGAACGAGGACAGAAGGCCTATTACTCTCACTAGCTCCCGTAGCGAGATCAAATCCCTCTGTAGGACATTGGCAGCTGGAAGACGAAGCTGCAAATTCTGGGTGTCTACAATGAACCCGAGAAACTCTATATTCTTGACAGGACAAAGAACCGACTTCTCCCAGTTGATGAGGAAGCAGAGACTGCGGAGCAAGTTTATGGTTAGCTTGGTTTGTTCCTGTACTAGCTCTCGAGATTGAGCCATGAGAATAATGTTGTCCAGATAAATTATCAGGCGGACGCCTTGTTCTCTTAAGTGCGCCACTACGGATCTCAATAGTTTGGTAAATGCCCAGGGAGCTGAGAGACCGAAAGGTAGACTCGTAAATTCCCAATCTTTGTGATCCCAAGAAAATCTTAGATACTTTACGTGCTCCAGATAGATGGGCACCGCGAGGTAAGCGTCTTTGAGATCTAGACGCACAAGCCAATCGCTCGGCCTGAGAAGGTCTCTGAGCATGTGGATGCCTTCCATCTTGAAATGCTGATATACTAGGAATTCGTTGAGTGCCTTCAGATGTATTACAGGCCTTACCTTTTCCTTCCTGCGCTCTAGGAAAATTGGACTGAAAATCCCTCCCGGGGTCGAGCAAGGCCGAATCGCCCTCTTCTGAAATAGACTGTGAATTTCGCTGTCTAACGCTCTCTGATCTAGTTCTGACATAATTATTGGGGCAGAGGGACTGAACTGAAAAGGTTGCGCGAAGAACTCTAGTCGCAGTCCGCGCGCTGTATCCCTGACCCAGGCGTCTCCTGACAAAGCGTCCCAGGTTTCTAAAAAGAATATTAGCCTCCCCCCAATGGGCGTGAGCGGCGCTGGCGCTGCAATCGCTAGACTGACCTGCGGGTTGTTGAGTTCCATTCCTCGGTCCTCTCCTCCAGTAGCGGCCTCTGCTACGTCCTCTGGAGGGAAAGAAGGTGTTGGCACGGTCTTGCCAGGTGTTCTGATATTGGTATTGAGATCTTCTGTCGAATGCAGAACGGCCGGAGGAGTGACCTCGACTGGCCCTGATGAAAACCTTAGATGAGAAAACCTTCTTGATAGAAGCCTGGGCCTTGTCCAGAGCGGTAAAAGTACCTACGAACTTGGACATCTCCTTTATAAAAGGATCACTAAAGAGTAGCTCTTGCGCAGCGGCACCGGACTCTGTATTCGCCAATTCCGTCAGTTTTGAGTCAATCTTGAACAGTATGCCTTTTCTGCGCTAGATAGAAATGGCGCATCTCGCATTTCCCAGCAAGCAAATGGCTCTCCGAGCCCACCTGGAGAGAATGACCGGATCGATTGGAGTTGAGGAGGTGGAGGCTCCTTCTGGCAGATCTAAAATCTTTGCGAGAGTACCCGCAACGTCTAATAGTTTATCCTGGCATGACTTCCAGGCTCTGTCTATGCCCTTTTTAGGGTCTTTCACATGCTTTGCCATGAATGTGATCATCTTGAAATCTAGTTCCGGTGTCATAGCTACCTAATGCAGTATCTCAGGGCGTGGACATTCAGCTCTGAGTCTTGCTCTGGTTTCTTTTCCTAGAGGCTTACTTAGCCTGCTAAGCATGTATTCCGTTGTCCTGACTGATGGCTCCCAGTCGGTGGACCTAGGATGTATTAAATCCTCAGGGTCGAACATTCCCTCAGTAGGACGTTGTTCCCTGGTGTTTGCCTTGGGGATAGGGGCTGCCGCACTCCCCGAGGTTGAGGGTTTTGAATCCTAAATCTCAGTATTTTCTTCTGAAGAAGTGTGTGATGATTCTTCATCATATAATCCCGAGTTTGCTTCATCTTCTGTGCCCTGCTTGTCTCCCTCCGGGCTTGAGGGTCCAACACCCCTGTTTCCTTCCTCGGGGGTAGAGGATCTTTCAAAGGAAGGGGTTACCTCCCTGGTCATGAAGGCATGTTTCAGCCTGGAGAAGGCGTCGGATAATGCATCAGTCGCAGGCATCAACTGGCTCGGGGGCGGGGGGGTCACAGAGCTTTTGCTCCTACGAGCCGGACTACTTCCCCCTTGGGTAAGGTGTTTTCTTTTTTGTGTCTTTTTACCTCCCTTTGGAGAAGCACCTTGCATGCGCTCTTCCATTTCTTCTAAGCACTGCTGTATGTGGTATGGGTAGAAGCATATCTGTTACAGCTTTCTGTACGCTGTTTTCAACAGCAGATCCTAGGACCTTTTGTAGGCTCCTTTCCATTACCACTTCATCAATGTAACACCAGTCCTCCTCTCCCTTTGACCATTCCTGGTCTGATTGAGGGTTGTATTGTGCTGCCATGATAAAATCACCTTACCCCTCTCTTTTTTTCTTTTTTTTTTCTCTGGGCTGACCACCTTCTCTCACTGGCCAAGATCTTTATTGTGCCAGATCTGTTTAAATAATTAAATAATATTTGTGATGCTGTAGGAGTATCACCTCCACTCACTGTCTGGCAAATGGGAGCTGAGCAGACCAAGCTCACTGCTGTGGATACTGCTAGCGGTAGCGGTCCTCTTTTATCCTTTTTTTTGGTTAGACGAAATGAGACACAAAGACTTGCTCTGGCGCAGGCATTCTCATTAACCGTTAACTGTTATGACGGAAATGTTCGTACGAGCACCGGAGCTCAAGAAAAGGACCAGGGAGAGCGGGTGCTGCCCCTGGTGCCGCACCGGCGCGTCGCATCCAGCTGTGGGTTGTGAGGTCCTCCCCAGAGCCCGTGCGTACAATTCCGGGCCGGGGAGGCAGACAAAATGTAATGCGGTGCCGCGGCACTCTGACAGCAGCCGCGATGACAAGAGACAGATTTATATCTGTCACGAACGAAACGTTTGTTTTAGCCGCATCGACACCGACGTCAGTGGGAAGCAGCTGGCGTCGGTGTACAATGAAGAAACACAAAACAAATGGAGTAAAATCAATATAGCGCTATATGTATATATATATATATATATTTATATATATTTATGTTATGTTATGTTATTTTGCACTTATATAGCGCCTTATATACCATTGGTATGGTCTGAAGGCGCTGGTAGGTTGAACGCCCTTGGGACCCGAAGTTCAGATCAGTAGAGAGAGTAGGGAGAGTCAAAAGGTGCGTGTGAGCACCGGGTATGTGTGCAGCTTGTGCGGTACTCGTGTAATAGCTGCTTCTTAGCGGTAGGTGTGGTGGTTGAGAGATCAGGAGAATGTGTTCGTTCTGGCGGGATTTATCTGGAACGGATGTGGCTGCGTTAGGCCTGAGGAAAACGCCTGGCTGGGGGTGTGATACCAGCAGTGTTTACATAGAGTGATGTGGAGTAAGCGGCGGAATGTTGGTATGAGAACAGTTATACCGAATGGTGTCATAGTATCTCTGTGTTCTAGTTGAGCGGTGATGTAAAGGAGAGCGTAAGCGTGGTGGTGTGATATGATGGTTGTGCTCTTTCAACGAGCACACTTCTAAATTCAATTTACCAGAGAGGCTATTGGGCACACTTCTAAAAGCAATTATATATATATTCAATACGCTCGTGAAAGAAATCAATGTTAATAAAGAACAACAGATAACTATTGTAAAGAATAAACAGTTCTGAATAAGAAATTACTTCTCTTGGTGTGAGCAGCAAAGAAAGAGGAAGTTATTTCTTGTTCAGGACTGTTTATGGAGCACCTGTACACTGATTGGAGGGACAGTATCACGCGACATTGGACACTGATGACCTTCGGAGCATCATGGGATTTGAAGTTTTTCCCTTGTACTGTGAATGTTATGAACCATATATGTACTTTAATGGTTTTACGTTATGTATTTTGATCAATGCACTTCCAGAATGAGTTTTGTTATATGTAAGTGCAAAAATACTTTGCTGCTGAGCTTTCTTTGTATAATTAATTAAAAGAAAGAGAAGCATAATTTGAGCCTCCGGTCTTGACATAGAATCCCCCCCCCTCCGTAGACACTCCATTAGGGGATACTCTCCCTAAAGCTAACCTAGTAATACACCAAAGGTGAAACATTTGACCAACATAGGAAGCAGAAATTCCACCAAGATTGACAATTTAGCTTTGGTGTGGTGCTTCCCCTATTCTAAAGGGTCAGGAGGCCCACGCCTCTGTAGAGCAGTGAATCATAGGAACAAGAGTAAGAATATGTACATAAAAAGTTCAAAAAACGGTTAGAAAATTTGAAAAATGAAATACGGGCGAAACCCCCTCGAGTTCATCCTTCCACGACCAGGCTAGTTAAGGAGTCTTCGTTACATCCAGCACAGTATGTTCAGTGACGAGAACTACACCTAAACCAGTGGACCTGGCTAAAGATATATCTCCCCCAAGAGGGGGGAGAACAGAAACCCAACTTGGGCAAACAACTTTGAGAATGTACATAACCATTATCATTCAGCTCCCGCTAACTCTCTCCGGACTGCAGTGCAGGTCATAGACCTCATCTGATGCATTTGAAACCATGGCTTGCCACCGGACCTCTGGCCATTCTTGAAGGACAAGCCCTGCGATTCCTCTTCATCCAACGCGGCTTGCCTAAGACCTAATGTTGTCAATGTTTCCATTCTTGGTGAAGTCTGGGTCTGCTGACCCTTAAAAGTAAACATGAGCTGAAATGGAAAACGCCCATTGGTAGGGGATTTTTTTGTCTCTTCGCCAGGAGGTTATTGGACCATGCCCTTCCTCTTGACAATGGTTGATGGGGCTAAATCCTAGTAAATCGGAGCTCCTAGGCCCTGACCAGAATGCTTTTCATTCCTCTCACTTTGAACATAATGAGCAATACTTTGATATGAATTATCACATCCGAAATCATCTTCTGGGATTGTTGACATTTTGGAAAAACTCCCCAGTGTGATTGATCTAGAGTCAAGTCCCCTAATATGACTTAAGAAAAGAAATCACAAACCCTCAGCAGAGCCACAGAGTCACATTGTAACACAGATGGTCCGCAGCTTGAAAAACACCAATCGCTTACCGATTCCTGAGCGGCAGATATTTAAGATTCCAAGGACTTAGACTGAGAAATACTAAGCCGCACTTAGCAAAGATAGATACCATACCTGCTATACTTGGATGTAAAAAGACACTAACTAATAATCAAATGTATATACCGATGTGAGAATGTATATATTTGATTTTTTTTAATGAGATTAATAAGAATTAAATAACCTCCCCTACTGGAAATATAACTTACTGAAGATTTGAGTCTACAGGGATTTCCCATTGTGAGTTTGGCATGGATTACACAAGTGTGACATGTGTAACAGTTGTTCGTAGTTACTACATTAGGCTTTAACTGAAGCCCTATGGATTTCTGCACCAACATATTGTTTCTAGATGGTTTTCTGAGTTGGAGGGACATGTCGCTCATCATGGCTGGCATGGCATCCTCTTGCGTGCCACTTTAGTAATTTGCGAATGTCTTGCTCGGCATCATGAGTACCAACATGTTTTGATAGTGTTAAGTTTGTGTTGTGGACTTTATACACAGGCTGATTCTTCGATTTTACTATTCCTTTGGTTTTTGGGGGACTCGTTATTATTTTCACCCTGTAGGTGTAACTTTGGTTGTATTCCGTTTGACTGCATCAGACAATGAGATGTATTAAAGGGGACACATGATTGTTTTCATAAAGTTTGACAAAAGGCTTTGCTTGGTAAAAGTACGTTTCTTTTTTTATCTTTTGAGGCAACTGAAAAAATTGAGTGAAGAAAGTTTGACAAAGCAACCAGAAGAGGTTTTTGATGTTCTAGAGAAGCTTGGAGAAGGGTAAGTAAAATACTGTACGAAACCTATTGTAATAATATAGTCCTATGCAATGATCACTTGTTAAGGGTTTTTACGTTTGGCTTAATCCCACTTTACATAAAAAACGTGTTTTAATCAGAATCCTACACTTTCACTTGGGAGGAGACCCCGTTTACATTTTTGTTCAGGATTTACCTGATTGGAGGAATGCTTGTACATTTTGTTTCATTGTGATATATGGTTATTCTTTTCTTAGGAAAAGTGACAATCTTGGGCAATGTATATATATCTATGCATGACCGTTAGTCTTGTTCTTGCTCAGAATATTGTGTATTTTGTGTATGAACATTGCAGTCCATATACATCGTTTTTATAGTAAACTCTTTGGAAAATCCACTACAAAATAATGTTTGTCACTGTGAAAGTTGTGATGTCATTTATTAAACTGAGAAAATACGTACAAATAGGTTGCAGTTAACTAGACAAGGTGACAGAGGATCTTTCTGAGGGTGTAAAGCATTACTACTGCTTCATTCAGTACCTATGAACAAAGGAACTATGAAAGCATATGTACTATATCAACAGTGTATTTATTTTCATGTCCCAATTAAACTAGCACATCTAACAGCATATTCTATTCTATACAGAATAATTCAGTGTTAAATAGAATGTATATACAGGCACATTCCAGACATTTTTATAAAATGCCAACTCTAGATATTAAACAATTGATTGATAGATGCATGAACTTCGGCACACTTTTAGACTATACCATATTGAAGATTATTGGCTATAGGCCCATGACACATTTTCCTTGTAAAAAACCTGGAAGCCAAATATGTCCACCAATTGCTGCTATGGTGCCTGCATTTTTGGTGACTTGTGTATATTTGAATGTTAACACAGGCTTTTTTTGTTTTCAATAGTTAGGCATTATAGATGGCTGGGGGGGGGGTCAAAGAATGATTGCTGTTTATGCCATGTAAAAACAAAGTTGTCATTACTATGCCTGCTACAGTAAATGCTTATTTAAACATCCAATACACTTGAATGTTGTCTCCACTTTACATATCTTAGTCAGTGCAAAGTGTGCTACAAGGTCAAAGAACATTACAGTGCCGAGCAGCCTTCTGACACTTGCAGTGTCCCGTACAGCCTTCCTTGTAGTCACATCGTTGGAGTTCCCTAGTAGCTTGGTATCCTTTGGTAGAGTTGTCCAGCATATTTCCCACGCCTCTATTCTCCTTCTACCCCAATCACACAGTGAGGGAAGCTGCAATTGTGTAACCATTATTCTGGCTTAGCATTTATATACTGATATGCAGCTTTTTTGTTATGCTGAATGTGCACATCCTGTGTAGTAGGTAGACTGCCATTTGCACTACCCTTTTGCCTTAATAGCTGCTTTCGAAGGGATTGTGTCCTCCGACGTATTCCTTATCTTAGATATCTCCTTCCAGCTCTGCTGGCCTCAGAAAATTTTTCTCTAGAGGGCGCAGCGCGTCGACGTCCTCCGAGTCGATGTCCCTTCGACAGCCGCCGTATCGACGTCGACGTCATCCTGCCTATAAAGGCCGCGCGCAGCATCCGTTGCTCAGTTACGTTTTTCCGCGCTTACTCAGTGCCTCGGAATACCGTTGCTCAGTTTTGTCAGGTTAATCCTATTTACCACGAGTTATTCGATACCGTACTCGATGGCGTCTTCGTCGGAACCGACAACTCCTCGATCCGGCTTCAAAAAATGCCGAGATTGTGGGAAAAATATGTCACTGACTGACCCTCACAGAGTTTGTCTGTGGTGTTTGGGAGCTGAACACCATTGTTCGGAGTGCGAGGACTGTATGTCCATGACAGCTAAGGCCCTGAAGGAGCTTAGGGGGAAGCTGGAGAAAGGTAAGACTTTTAAAGCTTCTTCTTCCTCTACGAAGTCGAGACATTCGTCACCTCGTCACCATTCGCGCTCCAGGTCTCGGAGTGGGTCCCATCACTCCTCGAGATCGAAGCACTCGAAGAGGAGACGTCGAAGATTCCCTTCTCCGTCTTCCTCTTCCTCTGTTTCTCCAAAGTGAATCCCTTGCCCCACGAAACATAGTTCCCGGTCTGAATGGGAGGAATTCTGCAAAAATATGATGAGCGTCTTCGAGAAAGCGGCCTCGACCCCCTCGAAGACTGCCGAGAGCGATGCTCTGGTCGAAAGACCCGAAGGTCAAAAACGCCGCGAGTCGCAGTACCCGGCGAAGGAAACCTCTCGAGCGCGTCTCGAACCCTCGAGTAGGACTATGACCTTAAAACCTTCCTCGAAGGTTCCGTCGACGCCGAGGTCGGTGTCTTCGTCGCCGTTGTCGAAGGGACCTTCGACACACAGGTCTGTCGACTCGACGCCAGCTTCGACACCGGCATCGACGCCAAGAAAAGTCACGGTTACAACACACCCAGTGACTATCCCCAGGTCCTCGATGACGATGGCGTCGAGATTGTTGAGCAGAATCCCAATTCTGTCGAGGTCATCGAGGCCTCCGCCTTTGTTTTCGACGCCACGCTCGAAGCTTTCGACGTCGGCGTCAATGACATCGACATTTTCGAGGCCGATTATGACAAGTTCGGCACCCTCTGCCTTGGAAATGGGGTTTACACCCTTTATGAGTTCAGAACAATTGAGAACTATGTCCTCAATTATGGAAGAGGGTGAATTGTCTGAACAGGAAGACACATTTGAGTTGCAGGGGCCTGTAACCCCAATTAGAGAGGAATTTTCCTCTGAAGAACGCAGGTTAAAGGATCTTCATGATTCCTTACATGAGGCAAGTGGGTTAGACACTTCCCCTGAGGTGGAGTTTGCTAGGCCAGACCCGGGGGAGCATGCTGAAACCCCCTATAGAGCCTTAATGGCCAGGATCACAGAGTTTATGGGGTGGTCTGCACCTTCACAATCTTTCCAACAAGATGACCTCACGGATATTCTTGACAAAGGCCCACAGGAGGATCCTGTGGTGCCTTTTCATAAAGCTCTTCAGAGGAAGATTATGACGAACTGGGAAACCCCAGATGTCGTCCCGGCAGTAAATAAAAAACTGTCTACAAAATACAGGGTATCTTCTACAGACCCGGAGTTTTTGTCAAAACACCCATCCCCAGAAAGTCTGGTGGTACAGGCAGCATCTTCTACTGATGTCAAGGCGGCTTATCCTACCGTCCCACAGGACAGGGACGATAAAAAATATGATGCTATGGCAAAGAAAGTTTTTTCGGCATGTAGCATGGCGTTGAAATCTGTTAATGCTACTTGCACCCTTGCTAGATTCAGCCATACACTTTGGGAGTGTGCTTCTAGAGCGGCTGACTGCTGTAACGCTCACCTGATTCCCGCAGAGGCGCCGGTCTTGACTGGGTGAATGCCGTATCTTCAAAGGTGATGTGTAACACACGGTTGGCTCTTTGGGCTGGACCTCTGTGCACTGTATGTCTGACTTGAAGAGTAAGATGTCTTAGGTAAGTGAACGCCGAGCTCTCCATCTGCCTCGGGGCAGGGTGCCGTAACCAGTTTCTTCACTGGATAAGGGTGCAGGCCTCTTGACCTCAGAGGACTGCTGTCCGTCGTTAACTGCACGAACGGTAAGTTCTGGGCAATTCAAATGTCTTAAAAGTCTTTTGTAATGATATCTCTTGTTTTGCAGGGTTCCGGCGATGGCGGATGGCGGGCTGATGAGAGTTGAGGATCGAACCCGCGTGAGGAATAAAAGCGCCTGGAAGCACGTAAGTAAGCGCTTGTAGCCTGCTTCACGATGCGCACTAACTGTCCCTTTTATCTTGCAGGTACAAGTTCGGAGCTTTAGAGAAGCTGAAGGGTGCACGAATACCCACTGGATTCGGCGTGGGAAGGAGTAATGGCACGTGAGTAATAAAGTTGCCCAATGTCTTTAAACGCACCTTCTTTTGTCTTTCAGATGCGGGATGCAGCGCCGAAGGCCTCCAAAGCGTGCGAAGAGTAGGTAAGCCTTTGTCTTTCAGATGCCGGAATGCATGTTGGTGACAGCCGATGGACCAGGTAAGAGATGCGCTGCCACTGAAGACCGTAGTGCTAACCTGTTATTTCTTTGTCTTTACAGGTGCTGCTGAAGACTGGATTCCAGGATGGTAAGCCTTTGTTCCCTTAGGCCCAGGATCAGAAGCAGAAGACACGATGAGCGTTCTGCTGCAGAGAATGCAGAATAACACAAAGCAAGATTCATCCATCGGGTGTGGTTTAAATAGCCTCCTGTAGTGCTTAGGTGTCTCCTTCCACAGCCACGCCTAGGTAAGAAAAGAGTTCCTGCTTTCCAAAAGAGTTCCAGTGTTCTGAACCTAGGGAGTGGCTCCTGCCCCACCCAACAGGAAAAGTAGTCCCAAACAGAAGAGGATCAGGGGTTCAACTGGCAGGTAAGTAAGCAGCATGGTCTGCTGCAGGTAAGTCCACCCAAGCATTATGAGCCCGGCGCTTCCAGCGCTGGGACTGGGCATCTTTATGAGCCTGGTGCCACTGGCGCCAGGACAGGGTCCAAAAGGTCCCAATTGGGACTGGCTGGCACTCGGAACCGGGGTTATGGGTCTGCTTCCAAGGGAGTCGGGCAAGTCCTGATCTTTTGGAAGCAGAGATCATGACAACTGCATCCCGGAGGGAGAAGAAAGGGAGGCGTTCCTGAATATGATACAGGACGGTAAAGACGCTATGTGCGAATCCCTCCAGACGGGCATTGATTCAGCTGACAGTATCAGTAGAGCAATGGCGGCAAGTACAACAACCAGGAGATTCGCTTGGTTGAGAAAGTCTGGTTTTGCCCCAGATGTGCAAGCCAGGCTCTTGAACATGCCATTCGATGGCTCTTCTTTGTTCGGGAAAAAGGCGGATGACAGTTTAGAGAAACTGCAAACTTCAAAAGCAGCAGCAAAATCCCTAGGCGCTGCAATCCGTCAGACACCTTTTCGTCCCACAGGAACCTCTGCGAGGGGCAAGTCCTTTCGCTTCTACTCCGCATTCGGAAGAGGTAGAGGACGACTGGCTCAAAGGGGACAAAGAAGAACTACCCGAGGTGGACGGGGTAGATATTCAAAAGCCGCAGCAACAGCAGGTGCCTCTTTACCATCGGCACCTGCATCAGCCGCCCCAAAACCACTCTGAGGACTTCCCTCACCAGACACCTGTAGGAGGCAGGTTGACTCAACATCTGGCGGAATGGCAGGCTATCACGTCAGATGCTTGGGCATTGGAAACAGTTGCCCAAGGTTACTGCCTGCCTTTCCTACGCATACCTCAGAGTCATCCACTGGGGATCAGCTCTCAGAAAGCTCCAGATCCGCTCCTCTTGCAGGAAATTTTGGACCTGCTAGAGAAAGGTACCATAGAACCGGTACGCCATAGAACCGGTACCTGTAGCGGAGAGGAACAAGGGCTGGTACTCCCCTTACTTTCTCATTCCAAAGAAAGACGGAGGACTGAGACCCATCTTGGACTTGCGAGAATTGAACAAATTCCTCAGGAAAGACAAATTCAAGATGGTCACTCTTTCTCAGATCCTTCAGGCCCTTCAGTTCCAGGACTGGTTGGTATCTCTGGACCTTCAGGACGCTTATTTCCATGTGCCTATCCATCTCAAACACAGGAAATACCTGAGGTTCACAATTGGCAACTCTCATTATCAATTTCGAGTGCTGCCATTTGGGCTGACCTCTGCCCCGAGGGTCTTCACCAAGTTAATGTCGTTAGTGGCGGCAAGTCTAAGGAGGGAAGGGATTCACGTCTACCCCTACCTGGACGATTGGTTGATCAGAGCTGTATCTTCGGAACAAGCTCAGATCCAGCTAAATCACGTGTGCCACTCCCTTCACAAACTGGGCTTCTCCCTCAATTTAAAGAAGTCACAAATGATACCATCGCAGGGACTCCAGTTCATCAGAGCGATCCTGGACACTTCCCTGGGAAAAGCCTCGCCACCAGAGGTGAGGGCTCAAGATATTCTACAGATGGTTACCAAATTCCAAGATGCCCAACGTCTCCCAGCCTTCGACTTTTTGAGGTTGCTAGGCCTCATGGCATCCTGCATTTTCCTAGTGCCAGAGGCTCGCCTGAGAATGAGAGCCCTCCAGTGGACACTGAGGACTCAGTGGTCACAATTCTCAGGGAGAATGACAGATCTTCTTCAGGTTCCCGACAGGGTGGCTCGAGACCTTCAGTGGTGGGCCTGTCAGGAGAACATTCTGAAAGGAGAACAATTTTGGCAACCCTGGCCGGAGATAACAGTAGTCACGGACGCCTCACTCATGGGGTGGGGAGCCCACGCCAACGACTTGACCATCAGCGGTCGTTGGTCTCCATCGGAGTCCAGACTACATATCAACCTGTTAGAGCTGAGAGCCATCAGACTTGCGCTGAAGGCGTTCCTGCCAGCTGTACAAGGGAAAAATGTCCTGATAATGACGGACAACATGGTGGCCATGCATTACCTCAACAAAAGAGGAAGCTTGGATCACTACCCCTGTGCAGAGAGGCGATGCAGCTCTGGTTTTGGGCAATCCAAGAAGGAATCTCTCTATCGGCAGTTCACCTAGCCGGAGAGAAGAACTTGACAGTGGACGCTCTGAGCAGGCAGAGCACAGTCTCCCACGAGTGGGAGCTAGCTCAGGAAGTCTTTCAAGAGATCTTCGCCCTTTGGGGAACCCCTCAGGTGGATCTGTTCGCCACCAGCAACAACAGGAAATGCGATCTGTTCTGCTCAAGGGAATTTCCCCCGAGAGGAGCTCTGGGAGACGCGTTCATAGTGGACTGGGAGTTTCCGCTTCTGTACGCGTTCCCACCGGTCCCTGTCATTCCTCAAATGATCAGGAGGTTGAGAAGATTCCGGAGAACCATGATCCTAATTGCCCCGGATTGGGCCAGGAGAACGTGGTACCCGGACCTTCTAGACTTGTCCATCTGCCCTCCAATTCGACTTCCACTCAGAGAGAACCTACTCTCACAGAAGGGAGGTCAGGTTCTCCATCCAGACATCAAAACCCTCAACCTTCACGCTTGGCTACTGAAAGGCTGAGGTACAAGGATTGGGACCTCCCTGATGATGTTATGGAGCTGTTGCTTTCGGCAAGGAGGCCAGCAACAAAGTCTTTATACCGCTGCCGTTGGAACAGATTTTGCAGTTGGTGTAGAGAATAGAATATCGACCCCTTTTCATGTGGTACACCAATGGTTTTGTCCTTCCTACTATATTTGGCGAATTCAGGCCTTTAAGTTGGCACCATTAAGGGCTATCTCGCAGCGCTATCCATCTTTAAGCGCACTGCGGAAGAACCATCCTATTTCAAGTTACCCTTGGTAATACAGTTTCTAAAGGGGTTAACCAATGTTTATCCCCCAAGACCATTCCAAGTTCCCCTATGGGATTTAAACTTAGTCCTAACTTTCCTGATGGGCACACCTTTCGAACCACTCCATTCTTGTTCGTTAAGATTCCTTACCCTTAAAACTGTTTTATTAATAGCACTTACATCTACTAGAAGGGTGAGCGAATTACAAGCTCTTTCTTGTAAACCCCCTCATACAATCTTTCACAAAGACAAAGTTGTCCTGCAAGTGAAGCCTAATTTCCTCCCAAAGGTGGTTTCTGAATTCCATATCACTCAGAAGATTACCCTACCATCTTTCTATCCTCCTCCTCATCCGGGGAAAGAGGAAGAGAGGTTACACAGGCTAGACCCTAGAAGGGCTTTAAGTTTTTACATCAGTAGACTAGCCAGGATAAGACAGGCAGACCAGCTGTTTGTAGGTTACACAGGTCACAAGCTGGGGTTACCAATAACTAAGCAGACCATTTCCAGATGGATCATTCTAGCCATTCTGGAATGTTATAAACTGGCAGGGAAAGAGCCCCCTCAAAACCTTAGGGCTCATTCGACCAGAGGTATTGCAGCTTCATCGGCCCTCAAAAGAGGTGTGCCGGTTAAAGACATCTGTGCGGCCGCTACATGGTCGTCTATCCATACCTTTACACGATTTTACAACTTGGATTCCTCCTCCAGTCAAGAGACTATGTTTGGAAGGGCTGTACTGCACTCTATTCATCAATAGAAGACAGCGTGAAGTCAGTACTCCCTCCTCCAATGATAGAATACTGCTATGGGAGCCTATCTAAGATAAGGAATACGTCGGAGGACACAATCCCTTCGAAGAACAAGTTACTTCTTACCTTGTAACGTTCTTTCGACGGGATGTTCCTCCGACGTATTCCTTATCGACCCTCCCATCCATCCCCGCAGTTCTACTTCCCTTGTTGTTGCAGCTTACGCTCCTTCAGGGTGATTAGTCTAGTCCAGAAAGAATTATTGTGGGCTACAAAACGGAACTGAGCAACGGACGCTGCGCGCGGCCTTTATAGGCAGGATGATGTCGACGTCGATACGGCGGCTGTCGAGGGACATCGACTCGGAGGACGTCGACGCGCAGCGCCCGCTAGAGAAACATTTTCCGAGGCCAGCAGAGCTGGAAGGAGATATCTAAGATAAGGAATACGTCGGAGGAACATCCCGTCGAAAGAACGTTACAAGGTAAGAAGTAACTTGTTCTTCTTGCCTCATTGACATGCTCTTCAGTGCTGGTATAGTAAAATCGCAAATCTATGAATTTATCCAATTACTTCAGCGATTCTTCTACTGACTGTTGTGCTGGCCTGTCAGCCAATGTACAGGATACTGAGGTGACATATACACATGTGTTCCAGGTGTCCCATTTAGGCCTTTCACCTCTGCCTCCAAAAAATGACACAATGTTGCACCCAGTAATCGCATGGAACATTGGCAAGGCGATTCAGAGCTCAGGACTCTGACCTCTTTCTAATTCATGAGCAGCAAAGAACAAGATGCAACCCATAGTTGGTCAGATGATGGGCCGGTGTTATGGTTAGAACTTTTACGTGGGTGTCTGAGGTATGTATTAGGTCTTTATTATAGTCTTGCTGCACAGCATCACTGAAGTGGGTTTAGGAGGCGAGTGTCTGCCTCTTCAAGCTGTCTTGATGATTTGTACAAATCACATTGGTATTGTTTGTGGTAATCGCCTCTTTGTGGCGATGGCTGTTGCAGGTGTTGTCAAGAAGAACAATTCAGTCTTGTTTTCATCAAAGTGGAGAAACTCTTGCAAGTTTTGTAGAACCAGACCAGGCTCAACACATTTCTGAACAACTGTTCCCCTTTTGCTGCTTGTGTCACTCTTCAAGTTATCAGGCAATAGCGACGAACAAGAAAAAGGACTCAGACCAACGATTAACATGTTTCAAGCATGTTTATTAAAAGTAAAAGAAAACTCCTAACTTGCCCTATGTCTATGAGAGAAGTTCCATGCCTAGAAACAAAGACTAATGGTGCTTGTCAAATGAAAGCAGTCCATAGTCTAAAATCCTAGCCAACTGATTTGGCCCTACCAGTTTGTAAAATGTAACTAAAAAGGGAAAGCGGAGCAATGGCCTCCATCTTCGGCTTCTGCCTGGCCCAATCCCTTGGAATACTTGGCTTCAGCTTCAAGTTCGTCAATATGATCAAAATGGTTCACAACTTTACTGGAGACTTTGCTGGTCAAAAGAAAATATCCTCTGCGGGGTTCCCGCTTCCTCAGGAAAAC
The DNA here is from genome assembly GCF_040938575.1 of Ambystoma mexicanum. Lineage (NCBI taxonomy): Eukaryota > Metazoa > Chordata > Amphibia > Caudata > Ambystomatidae > Ambystoma > Ambystoma mexicanum. The sequence continues at coordinate 598,057,143 of NC_090925.1, forward strand.
AAGGGTTTTACTCAGATTCTCAACAAGTCCTTTTTAACACAGTTCTCTTTAAACAAGCTTTTGGTTCTTTGGCTCTCTGAAGTCCTACGGCCCTCTGGCAGACTTGCTTTCTCTCAATCAATGTAATTCACTTGCCCACTCGGGGCTCTCAGGCTAACGTAACCTCGTTGGCTTTCCCAACCTTGATGCAACATGCTTGTTTCTCCTTCACTCTGACTTACATAGGGCACTTGCCCGTTCAGGTTTCTCAGGGTACCGTATCCTTGTCTGCTCTACCTTGGATGCAAAGTGTTAATACCTCTGTCGCTTTGATTCTTATGGTGGGCTTGTCCGCTCGGGTGTCTCAGGTTCATTGAACCTAGTTGGATTTCTCAGCCTTGATTCACAGTCTTCGTACCTCTCATTGGTAGAGAATCTATGTGAGCATTCACTTTCCTTTAGCTGCTTGCATTTGCAGCTAATGTCCTTCGCGTGTAGAGCTCTGGGATCTAGGCTCTCCCTGGCGATCTGGTCTCAGCATCGGTTACCTGGTCCCAGGCCCAACACCGCTTCCCTGTGGTTTGCTCCATCAGAGGAAACTGGTGCTTCTCCATCTCTTCCGCTGACCTTGACTTCTAGGTCCGATAGAACGCCAGCCTTCCAGCATCCGGCTCGTGTTTGGCTCCCACTCCACTCTACCACAGGTACCTCGGTCCAGCGCGGCTCCGCCCCTCAATGACCTCCTCTACAGAGGCTAGCCTCTGTATAGGAATCACACTCCACCCTGTATAGGAGTTTCCTCTCAATTCACAGTTCTACATGTGTTTATGTACTTAATCACAAACAAAAAGGGTGTGTCCCACTTTGATTGTGGCGCTCAGGTGAAATTCTAGCATTACCTAAAGCCAAAGCGATGGAAGGCATGTCACTGGCTGGAGGAGCTAAAACCGAAGTAAAAACTGTTTTTCCAAGTCCCATGTAGGCAGACAATGTATTCCGGACTGGGCGGTCCTTATTGGACTGGCAGTCCTTGTTCCTGAGGTGGAGCCCCTCCCATTGAGGTCCCACTCGCCCAGATCCTTAAGGAGGGTCTTGCTGTGCATGGTCCCCTCCCTAGCCTCAACGTGTGTGGTTCCCCTCTGGGGAGAAGGGACGCATTGTCCATATTCATCACACTATACACATCCCAGATTGTCTAATTTATTTTCATCAACTCTTTTTCGCATTTTCAAAAACACTGAACATGTTTCAGAACAACACAACTTTGCACAATGTGGTTTCCCCGCATCCTCCCTCTCCATCCCTCCCCCCTCCACCCTTTTCATCCCTCCCCTCAGTCTTGCTTTTTCTCTGCTGGCCCGTGATACCTGCATGATAATGGCGCCCCCGCCCCTTCACTCTGCATAGTCCTCCCATTTCCACCATATTTTAGCATATTTACCCTGCATCCCCCTAATCCGATAAGTTATCTTCCCCATACTACGGCAGTTCTCCATTCCCACCTTGCTACCGTTAGAATGTCTTAAGAGTCCCATCTGACTGCCAGATCCCTTTTAACCATCATTGCCGTGATTGCCATCAGACCTACTTTCCTATCTATTCCTTTCAAGGTTGCCGCTGATATGTAACAGTAACATTTTAAGATTCCTAGGGACTGCTCTGCCCAGCACTCTCTCCAGTTTGCAAAGGACCTCCTCCCACAGAGCTGAGACCCGCCGGCAATTCCATAACATATGACAAAATGTACCTTCCAATTCCCCACACTTGGGGCATATGGCAGCCTCACTCTGCCCATCTTCTGTAGCCGATCTCTCGATTAATACATTCTATGCAGGATTTTATACTGGATCAGCCGCATCCGGGATGCCACATTTACTTCCCTTGCCACCGCCATGGCCTCCACCCATTCTTCACTCTCAAGGGTGCCCAGATCCCTCTCCCATTTCTCTTTTAGCTGTGTCAGGGAGCATGCTGAGAAGTTGTTGATGGCCTGAAATAGTACAGTTATCCCCTTTTACCTCTGCAAACAAGTTAACCTCCAGGGTGCTGTGGTCCAGGAGGTCAAGGTTATCCCCAAACTGTACTGCCACTGCATGTGCTAGGCATACATATGTGTAGGCCTCACCCTGGCCTAGGCCATGCTTGTCCCTTAATCCCTGGAAGGATACCATTGCATTCTGTTCAATCACGTCCCCTACTTTAGTTATTCCCACCCTGACCCACTGTGGTTGGCCTCCCAACTTCTTGATCTCCCCCAGTGCCGGATTATCCCATAACACCTGGAATCTTGTAATCCTCCCGTTACATCCCATCGCCTTTGTGGCCTCTTCTTGGATGTGCACTAGCCTTTGACCAGCTGGGGGTAGTCGTCTCCAACCTGAGCTCCTGAACAACACTTGCAATGGGTCTACACCCTTCACCAGATCCAGTTCCAGCCTCGTGTGCGGGAGTTGCCCCCCACATCCCTCTGTACAGTCATTCATTCGCTACTATCAGGTGGACTGCTCAGTAGTATTGCTTTATGTCAGGTAGGACCACCCCTCCCTCCCACACTGACCTGGTCAGAGTGCGTAACACAATGGGGGGCTGTCTATTCCCCCACACCACCTCCCTGATCAGCGCGTTAATTACATCAAATTGTTTGTTTGAAAGCCGCACTGAGGTGTTCTGCAGCACATACAATAGACGGGGGAGTGCTAGCATCTTTAATAAGTTTACCCTCCCCAGCCGGATCACTGGGAGGGTGGCCCAGTGCCTGGCATCCTTGCGTAGTCTATTAATTATTGGATTGAGGTTACATTCCAAAATATTCTTTGAGTGCCCTTTTCACGTATATTCCTAGGTGTTTTAACCCCTCCATGTCACCTTTTAGGGGCAACCCCTTGGTATGGCTTCTGCCCCCCCCCTTAACAAACATAATGACTGATTTCTTCCAGTTCATTTTTGGACCACAGTACCATTGGAATTCCTCCAGTATCTCGATAGTCCTCGGGCATGATCTTACTGGATCCCCAGATACTCTAGTAGGTCATCCGCATATAAGGAGATTTTATATTTCCCCAACACCAGGCCATACACATCCCTGAATAGATTGGTCGGCTCTGATCACCTGTGCCAAGGGCTCTATTGTCATGAGGAACAACAGGGTTGACAGTAGGCACCCCTGTAGGATACCCCTTTGCAAAGGGAACAAGCGGGACCTGTGACAGTTGGCCCGTACCCGGGCCATTGGTTGAACATAGAACAGTCTCACCCATTTCATAAATTGGGGCCCTATCCCCATCCTGCCCATGACTGCACAGAGAAAAGCCCACTGAGAGAGTCAAAGGCGTTCTCCGAGTCCAGTGGGGCCCGTCCAGCAAGTCAGATATTACCATGGCATTGTGGAGCCTTTGTAGGTTCATTTGGGTGGCCCTGCCCAGCACGAACCCACACTGGTCCAGGTGTATTAAACTACTTATCAGCGGGGCAGTCTATTGGCCAATAATTTTGCTAGGATTTTTGCCTCCAAGTATAATAACGATAATGGGCAGTAAGAGGGGCACTCATTCAGTAGTTTACCCTTTTTATGAATGACTACTATGTCAGCCAATCTAAGATCTTCTGGTAGCTGGTCCTTCCCCCGGCTTTCCTGCAACATTTCTAGCATGGGCTCTCCCACTTTATCCCAGCCACACCTCCAGAACTCGGCCGGGAATCCATGGGGGTTTGGTGCTTTTGAGGCTTATAACCCCTGAACTACCCCCAGTAGCTCCTCCTTGGTTATGTCTGCCTCTAACCCTAAACGTTCCTGCTCCCCCAAGAATGGAAGGGTTACGTTGTCCAGATATCTGTCTCCGAGATTGGTGGACTTCGGACATCTGCTTACAGATTCTGGTCATCTACAAAAACCTGGGTGATAGCCACCCGTTTCGTGTGCTCCCCCTCTCTCGATCTGCTAAAGCCTGAACCCATCTCAACCCTCCCTCCATCCTTTCCAACCATGCAAGCATACGTCCGCGACCTCCTTATACTCTCAGCCTTGGCCAGTGCCCTCTTGGTTTCCACCGAGGGTGCATGGGCATCTTGTGTCTCTGCATCTATCGCCTCCCTCTCTTTTTCCTGTAGTTTGGATCGTCTCTGCCTTAAGAATGTTCCAATTGCGCATCTAGCTATCCCTCTTATCACTGCCTTGTACACTTCCCATAATGTGCCCCCACTTTCCACCGTCCCTGTGTTTAGGGTGCAGTTACTCCTCTGATCCCTCTCCAATGGATTTCCTAATCGCTTTGTTCCCCAAGTGGTAGGCATTCAGCCTCCATTCCCTCTCCCCAGCTCTCGCTTTTCCTTCCCAATAAATCAGGAGTGGGGAATGGTCCGATAACCCCCCTAGGCAGGTACCATGCCTCTGCCACCCTGCCCAGTGCTGTGCTCCCTGTGGTACCAACATGTAGTCCAGCCTAGATCGAGAGTCATGGGCCCCAGAGGAGTAGGAGAAATGTATCTGGTCCGGGTAGAGGTCCCTCCATACGTCCCGCAACTCAGTTGTCACCAGGAAGGTTACAATTCTAGTGCGTCCCTCGTCCATGGGACACATCGCTTCCCAGGACCAACGGTCCATCCCCCTGTCTAAGACGTCATTGAAATCATCCCCCACCAGTGTGAGATCTGCCCCGTAGGTCGCTAACAGTGTTTGGAGTTCCGTCAAAACGTCTGCCTGCAGTGGCAGAGGTGCAGAGGTGCTAATAATAAGAACTGTTTCCCCCCAAAGGGCCCCTGTGATTATCACATACCACCCCCTTCTGTCCCTGACCACTTTGTTGACCTGCAGGGGCACAGATTTGTGTACCACGATTGTCCCCGAGAGCCCCCTATGATAACCTTCATGTTCCACCACATTATACTGCCCTCCTCCAATTCCAAGGCACATACATTCAATCCCAGCAAATGCGTCTCCTGAAGCAGGACTGTGCCTGCTTCCGAATGGATTGTGTCCTCCCACATATTCCTTATCTTTGATATTTTCAATCTCCAGTGTTTTAGCAGGGGGCGCTGTGCGTTGATGCCTGTCGACCCGATGTCCCTAAAAGGCCTCCGTCTCGATGTCGACTTCACTGCTGGTATATGTAGCACACGCAGCTTTGGCCTCGGTTCCGTTTTTCCATGCTTACTCTTTGAATGCTGTACGCCTCATTCCTTGACAGGAATATCTTCGATACTTTTTCGAGAGATTTCATCCATTCTTCGAGTAGAATACGACATGGATTCATCTTCGATGTCGTCCACCCCAAGATTTGGCTTAAAAAAATGTTGTGAGGATTGGCTACCAGGGGGCGCAGGGATGCTGGAAGCCTCCATGTAAGCCTCTGGTTCCACAGTGCCAATAAGTGTATTGAGCCGCCATTTATGATTCCCCCCACACCAGCGGAGATGGGACAGGGAGGCGAATGAGGTGGTCCTGCACCTGCTGTCCCAAAAGCGGAGAGAATCCGCCCAGGTTTCGGGAAGAACGAGGACTTCATTGCCTGCCTGGAAACCAAAAGTGATAGCCCGCTCTGCAAATGGCTGCGTTCACGGCGGCTCTATCGCCTGCAGAAGAAGGACGCGATATGAGGGAAGAAGCCCCTGGCCAGAGGAGGCCAGAGACCTGCCCACGCCACGAGGGACTGAAGGCTTTCCTCCAGGCACGGCAAGAGAGACGAGTACGACCCGGCACGCTTCGGGGAGTGGAGGAACGGCCATGCTACGCCACTGTTATTGTACGCAGACCCTCATTTCGGATAATCATGAGCTCTGACTGTGAGGGACTAATGCCACCCCCTCGGCCTGATTAGGAGTTGCGGTACACCCGTCTGAGAGTCGGGTGGTGTGGCGCCCCCCTCCCCCAGAGAGAAAAGCTCACTGGCGCTGGCGGCCTGTGCCTGTGGGGACCTGTGGGTGACACGCGGGTGAATCCACGTGTATGCACACCAGGGAAGACGGCAGGACAACACGGTAGGTCATTGAGAATTTTAAGGGACGCCTCTACAATCCCCCTGCAACTTGTCCCAGCCTCAGTGAAGGACATGCGGCCCTTCCCTGTACCAGGCACTGTGACCCGGGCCACGGAAGAAGTGGGAGGGCTGCGGGCGTTATACCCCCATTTGGTTGCCGCTCTGTGGGGTCGAGCTTTGCATTCTCTGTACTGCTTGCACCCTGACACCCCCAGTTCCGGTGCGCATCATATAAATGAATAAACTAAACTAAACTAAAGTAGGATTCCCACACATCAGAAGATAATGGCGGGGTGTCTTGAAGTACTTCATTGCTGTTACACCGAATGCCATGGTGAGATAAATGGCTAAGGAACGACCTACCGGTGGGCAACATTGATCTCCCATCGACACTTCATATAATACGTCATGTATGTGCGGAGTGCGAATAGTGTTAAGATGGTGGCTCCACTGTGGCCCTCCCTGGCAGCTCTGGACCACTTGAAGGGACAGGGGCAAAGCACTCAAGGGGTCCTCAGCAATACACAGTGACCTCTGATGACGTAACTCAGTGGAGGGTGCTTACTAGCTGCCTGTGCTGCAACGCAGGCCCTTGTCTACCGGAGGGTTTGGCCCCCTGTCTCGGGGCGTGTGCCCTCCTCCGAGGCCTTGGGAAGAGAGACAATGGACATAATCACAGCCACAAGAGACACCAGCAGACGCCAGGCACAGTGAGTATGGAAGTGAGGGAGAAGTTGGCAACCTACAAAAACGCCCCACAGCGCCCCATATCTGAGACCCTGACTACACCCACTAAGGCGACCTCAGCGACAGAAATGGCGGCATCTAAGGGGGATGTAGAGGCCTGGATGGAGGAAATGAGGAGCATGAGAGCGGACATTGGCGGCCGGGTCAACAAGATTACCCAAAAGATCGACAAGATGGAAGAGAGACTGGAGGAAGTCGAGAACAATAAGACCTCCCTGAGCACACTGAAAACACAAATGTATCAAACACTAAATGATATGGAGAGCCGGGAGGAGGAATTCTTGTTAAAATTGACGATTTGAAGAATCGTGAACGATGGAACAACCTGAGACTCTTCAGCGTTCCAGATAATGAAAGGGAGTCTGAACAAGACTTGAAAAGAACCCTTTCGAAATTATGAAACTCCTATTTGAGGATGACTCTATTGATGAGGTCAAGATTTAAAGAATACATAGAGCAGGGGGGTCTACTGGGGGCCCAAAGACTGTCCTAGTTTGGTTCCACAACTATAGTGACAATGCTCGAATCCTGGAGAGAGCGAAGCAGAGGGGGCCGATGACCCTTGGCACTGCGAGAGTGACGATTTTTCAAGATTTATCACTGTTGACTCTGGCCAGGAGACGGATGTGCATGCCACTCACAAAGTGGTTAAAGGGAAAAGGAATCTGCTATAGATGGGGCTTCTCGTTCTCACTCACATTCGAACTGGAAGGACACATATAGAAGCTGAGGACAGAGAGAGATATAAGAAACTGCATAGCTGAGCAGCTGGGCAGCCCCCGACAATGAACAGAATAAAGAAGGAAGAGATGAGGACGACAGACAATGGCGTAGCCAGGGGCCGAGACGGAGACGTATATCTGGCTCCAGGAAATACAAGAGGATGAACGCTTCCCCCGCAATGGAGGCCTGATGCAAGCTGGGAACACTTGAGTGCTGACTGAAAGGAAAGGAGAGCCAGCTTTGAGGCTACGGTTGGTGGTGGGGAACCACTTGATGGTGCCCGGGGGTTAGCCCTGGGGTGATGCGGCTCTCATAATGCCCCAGACATGTTACATGGAGATTCGGCCCACAGGCACGCCAGAAGTGGGCTCTGTTTTCCAGACACTGTGGAAGATTACACGTTTTGTTGATAGTTGCTATTTGAATTGCAGTGGATTCAGGGGTCATAGGGTTGATAGGATTTTAGTTTATGTTTATGTTTATTTCGTTTATATAGCGCTTTAAGCCAAATCGCTTTACAATATACCAACAGGTACAAAAATGGTAGAAGCAGGTTAACAATCATGATACAAACAATGATTTACTATGTAGAACAGTTTCCTTGGGAGTGGAGGTGAGGGAATGGAGAGAAGGAAGGGAGAGGAGGTAGAAAGAAAGAAGAGCAATAAAGTCAGATATGTGATATAAGGTCAAGTGGATGTGAGAAGGGAGGGGAAGGGAAGGTATGAGGGACGGGGAGATGAAGTCTATATATCTTGAATGGAAGCCCAGAAGGGGTCTTGGTCTTTGGGGATTCTGGCAGTGCACTGGCTAGCGGAGCACGTTTTGTATGTGAGAGTTTTGGAGTTGAGGAGATTGTGGGATGATGATGATGAGGGGTGGAGGGGTCAGGGGGCTCAATGTTTGTTAGGTTGTTTCAAGAAGGGACCGGGAGGTCACCAGTCTCCACTGGTGATGCTAACCGGGGGATGTTGGCCACCTTTAAGGGGGAGAGGGGTTGAGAGGAAGAGGGGGAATGAAAGGGTAGGAACACGTCTTTCTTCGAGCAGATTGTATGTGGGAGTGTGGGCACAGGATATGGGGCTGGGCCATCGGGGTGGCTGAGGGGATGATTGGTGAATTGGGATTAAAGTGGCAGTAGACACGGGTCCTCAAAGGGGAGGCCTTCTCAAAGTGGGTACGTTGAATATTAAGGGTTTGAATTCACCCACAAAGAAGTCGTTAGTGGCTAGGGAGTTCCGAAGAGTGGGACTTGGTGTGCTATTTCTACAAGAGACCAAATATGCAAAAGGGGAGGAACATAGGATTTTGGGCGCATGATTGGGTGAGGAATACTGCGGCCCGGGCCCTCTGAGGAAAGTGGGGGCTGGCACCCTTGTCAGCAGAGGGCTAAAAATGGAGGTGACCAAACTATGGGCAGATGTTGAGGATAGGGCCCTGATGATTGTGGGCACTGTACAGAAAGTGAACATCACACTGGCAACGGTGTACCCCCCCGCCCCAATATGGGTCAATCACGATTTCTCCAGAGGACACTTCCGAAGATAATGTTGGAGGCCTCGGGCATGTGGTTCTGGGGGGGACTTTAACTTCTGGGCAGATGTCAATTTGGACAGACAGGGGGGCAACTCCGGAACACCGAACCCGTCAGAAGGGGGATGCACTGCAGTCAGGGAAATGTTGGAAGTTTATGGGTTGAGGGATGCATGGCAGAGTTTCCATCTGGATAAGAAGGGGTACACCTTTTATTCAACACCCCACGGTACCTTCACCAGGATAGACTACTTGTATGTGACGGGCGGGCTGTGGGATGTAGTGCGGGGCTCTGACATATCTCCGATCACATGGTCAGACCATGATATGGTTACAATAGACCTTGATTGGTCGGACCTTCCACACATAGGGTCTAAGTGGAAATGCAATGAATCGCTGTGGAAAGACCCAATCTTCCGAACAGAGATGGAGGGGGAAATAAGGGAATACTTTAAAATGAACAATAGAGGCAAGGTCTCGAGGAGGACGGTGTGGGAACCGGGAAAGGCAACATGGCGGGGGGTCCTGATCAGGGAAGGGGCCAGGAAAAAGAGGGCCTCATTGAGAGTAGGCTGAGGGCAGAGATAGCCCACCTTGATAGGAGGGCAAGGGAGGCTACTGCGGAGAGGGAGGACAGGATCCAAGAGGCCAGACGTAACGGAGAGGAGTTGCGACTCCTGGAGGAAGGTCAGATAACCCGGAAACTACAGTTCCGAAAACAGACGTTCCATGAGAAGGTGGATAAGGCGGATGCTATTTTGGCGGCCAAGCTACAGAGACAGGGGGCCGAGAGGTGGGTGGCGGCGATAGAGGAGGAAGGTTGGGATGTATAACTGCAAAATGGGGAGAATCCCAGAGGCGTTTTCAACTTTTTACGAACCCCTGTATAAATGTGAAACTGGACAAGGCAACGCAGGAGTGGACGCATATCTGGCGGGCACAGAGATGCCCAAACTTTCGAGTGAGGAAGCTGACAAATTGGATGCCCCAGTCACGCCAGAAGAAATCAAAAGAGCGGTGAAGAGACCACTTTGAAAGGCCCCGAGTGAAGACGGTTACACAGCGGGCTTCTATAAGCCATTCCTTTCTTCCCTCCTCCCCTTCATGGTGGAACTTTTTAATGACATTCTTGAATTGGGTGACGCCCCGGATTCATTCTCACGGGCACTCATCACAGTGATCCCCAAGGAAGGGAGGGACCCCAAAAGGTGCAGATCTTACCGCCCTATATCATTATTGAATATTGACGCCAAGATCTACATGAGGGTACTAGCGGAGAGACTGGAGGATTATATGCCCCGTCTGATCAATTCTGATCAGGTAGGATTTATAATGGGACGGCAGGGCGCAGACACGGTGCGGAAAACACTACATTTGATTCATGAATCACAGAAAATGGAGGGGGGGCGACCTGCTATCGGTGGACGCTGAGAAGGCCTTTGATAGTCGAATGGGGTTTCCTAGAGGGAGTCCTGGGCAGAGTGGGACTGGGTGCTAGGTTTAGGAGGGTGGTAAAGGCAGTGTACACATCTCCCAGGGCCTCGGTAGCCGTTAATGGGGATTACTCCCAATGGTTTGACTTAAGCAGGGGAACGCAACAGGATTGTGTTAGGGAGAATTCTCATCCAATGGCTAATTTCCCTTACCTATACAGTCCCCCAGCAGCTTTGCTGGATTTGAAGAGTTTGTTTCTTTTTACCTGCTAAGAGTGAGAGTCTTTTCCCCACTCTTAGGCATTTTTGCTATGTGTGTTCTAGGCTATTTTTGTGTTTAATGCCTAGGGGATCTTTTCTCAACCCCATAGGAACCATCTTTATGCACATGTGTTACACAGCACCTTCAGTGCAGTGAAACAGGGGCATCGTAGCGACCCCCAAACATAGACTCCATACCCTGGGACTGACTACTGTCTCCCAGGGCCTGTAAAGTCCCCATTGACTTTACTAGTCAATTTTTATTAACTAAACCAGTACAACCCATCTTACTATGGAGGTACTGGAAGGGGTTAATAGTTTTCCCCCTATGTTCATTTTAGAGAATGTACCCTACAGTACCTCTCTAAAAGGTTTCTGGCTGGTGGCAGTGGTTACTACCAAAAATATTCGACCGCAAATATTTCTCTATGGGATTTTCCCATTGTTCGAGGCTACCACTTTTTCTGACGGCCTCTAACATACCGCCGGTGCATTTTATTATAAACTTTGCTCCGGTAGGTTTTATTTGCCAGAACTTTTATATAACTTCTTTTTCGTGTCTTTCTCTACAATCCTAACCCAGGTCGGGGACCCTTTGTTCGTCCTTTTGGCTGGCTTCTTCCAAGAAGCCCCCTTTCGGCACCACTGAGTGTGCGGTGGGTCCTTTGTGTGGGAGGGGGAATAGGACCCCTGGACAGGGTTGCCTCAGAAAATCATGTCGCACTCTATCCTGATAGGCTGGAGGGTCTCCCACCAAGATGACCACTCCACTGTGTGAGTAACAGCTAGGCTGTATGAATGGGTCTCTTTCTGCATAAAAGCAGGGTCCTTAGGACTGGAAGAGCAAGACGTCGCCACTGGAACTACGTAACCGAAGAGGGGAGAAGCCAAAGACACCTGCAACGACTACCACCACCGGTGAAACCCTGCTGCAGCGTCTCACCACTTTTCCCCGCACGAGGAGAGGAGAT